>NC_058519.1:248787329-249103465 GCF_904849725.1 Hordeum vulgare subsp. vulgare
CTTGCTGGTTCAAGGTGTTGGAGACGTCACCAGGCTGCACGTGTGTTGAACGCAGAGGTGTCATAGTTTGGCACATAGATAGGAACCCACCGCGATCTGTATCGCTGGGAGTACGACTCCATCTACCGCGTTCATAGTAATGCTTCCACTTAGCGATCTTCAAAGGTATGAAGATGCTCTACAACCTCTCTCGTTGCTGGTTTCTCCATAGATAGATCCTTGTATGGCGTAGGAAAATTTTGAAATTACTACAATCCCCAACAATCATAAGTTGGTTTTTTATTGAAGTAATAAAAGAACCTTAGCACCGGTCCACCCACATATCAAATTACCAAAGTAGCAAACGTGAATCAACTCAATATGATGAACATCACTAGACAGAAATTCCCATGCGTCCTCGGAAGCGCTTGATTTATATAAGAGTACTTTCAGGCATGTCTCTTTCTATAAAAAGGATTGGGATACCCTACTATACCTTTGTTACTATTGTTACTTGTCACTCGTGACGAATTATCTTGGTACAAAACAATCTAGCACTGTTACTTATAACACTTGCAAAGAATACCTTGCCAAAAATTGCTTATATTTTCCTTCTGCTCCTTGTTGGGTTCGACACTCTTACTTATCGAAAGGACTATGATTAATCCCCTACAATTGTGGGTCATCATGACTCTTTTCTGGCGTCGTTGCTGGGGAGTGAAGCGCCTCTAGTAATTGGGAGTTGGTAAGGAAACATTTTCTATATGTGCTGAAATTTACTGATGCTTGTCACTATGAACGGTCACCCTTCAAGTCATTTGTTCACGGCATCTTTGCCTTGAACTGAAGATGAGTAAGTCATCCCTCAACCTACTGAACCTACTGAATTTTTTTTTATGAAATTTCTTTGGGTATGCTTGAAAAACTATTATATAATCCATATGATGGTACGACTCATCCTGATTACCATTTGATATTTGTCGATGAGTTTTGTGGACTATTTCAGCTCTTAGGTTTGTATGGAGACAAAGTTAAGAAGAATGTTTTCCATTTATACTTGGATGATATTGGACATGCTAAGGCTACAAGAGTGGTTAATAAGAGTTATGTTAGGACACCTAAACCTTCTGAACAAATAAATGTTGAGCCTAATGTTGATATAGTTAAAGATATCCTAGTTGATAATATTGATGGGGAGGTTATTTACGTGTGTGATGAAGCTGCTAGAATTGCAAAACCTGTTAGAAACAAGTGGGATGAACTTGATAAAAGTAAAACCAATGGTAGGCACACCTGTTATCTTAGTTAAAATTGGAGGCCATTGCTATCATGGCCTGTGTGGTATCGGTGCTAGTATTAGTTCTATACCTTTTACATTATATCAAGAAATTATGCATGATATAGCACCCTCTTAAATTGAAGATATTGATGTCACTATTAAACTTGTAAACCGCGATACTATTTAACCACTTGGGATTGTTAGAGGTGTTGAATTCTTGTGTGTAAAAGTCAAGTACCCCACTGATTTGTCTCTACTTGGTTTGGAACAAGATAACTTTTGTCCCATCATATTTGGTAGACCTTTCTTGAATATTGTTAACGCAAAATTTAATTGGGCTACTCAGAAGGTCAAAGTGAGATTTGCTGATATGCATCATGAGTTTAATTTCTCCAAGCTTAGTAAACAACCACAAGAAAAGGAATTACCTAATATGGATGAAATTATTGGTGTTTCTTCTACTGTTGTACCTCCTACAAATCCACTAGAACAATATTTGTGAGACCATGAGAAGCATATGCATCCGAATGAAATGAATGAGATAGATAGGATATCCCTTGATAAAAAACCTATCCTTAAGCACAACCTACCTGTTGACATTTTAGGGGATCCTCCTCCACCCAAGGGATATCCCATATTTGAGCTTAAGGCTTTACCACATACTTTCAAATATTCTAATCTTGATGACAAGAAGATATATCCTCTTATTATCAATGGTAACCTTTAAGAGCATGAAGAAAAGAGATTACTCAATACTCTAAGGAAACACATGGCTTCTATTGGATATACTCTTGATGATCTTAAGGGCATAAGCCCAACTCTTTGTGGGCACAGGATTAATATGGAACCTGATGCTGAACTAGTCGTTGATCATCAACGGCATCTCAAACCTAAGATGAAAGAGGTGGTAAGAACTAAAATACTAAAACTTCTAGAAGTAGGTATAATTTATCTTATTGCTGATAGTAGATGGGTAAGTACCATTTATTATGTTCCTAAGAAAGGTGGTATAAATGTTGTTCTAATGATAAAAATGAATTTATTCCACAAAGGATATTAACTGGTTATAGGATGGTAACTGATTTCAGGAAATTGAAAAAGGATACTAGAAAAGATCATTACCCCTTGGATTTTATTAATCAAATGTTAGAAAGATTATCTAAGCATACACACTTTTGCTTTCTTGATGGATATTAAAAGAAGACTAAGAGATAACTACCTTTACTTTCCCTTTTGGAACTTATGCTTATCGGTGTATGCCTTTTGGTCTATGCAATGCACGTGCTACCTTTCAAAGATGTATGACTGCTATATTTTCTGACGTTTATGAAAAGATTGTTGAGGTTTTCATGGATGATTTTTCCATTTATGGAATTCCCTTTGATGATTGCTTGAGAAACCTCGATTTAGTTTTGTAGAGATGTGAAGAAACTAATCTCGTCCTAAATTGGGAGGAGTGCCACTAATGGTGAATGAAGGTATAATTCTTGGGCATAAATTTTCTGAGCAAGGTATTAAGATGGATAAGGCCAAAGTTGATACAATAGAGAAAATGCTTTGTCCAAAATATATCAAAGGTATAAAAAGTTTCTTTGGTTATGCTAGTTTGTATGGCGTTTCCTCAAATATTTCGAGGCCATTAACTAATCTTCTCCAAAAATATGTTCCTTTTGTTTTTTATGATGATTGTGTAGAAGCCTTCGAAATACTTAAGAAAGTCTTAATTTATGCACCTATTGTCCAACCACCTGATTGGAACCTACCCTTTGAAATTATGTGTGATGCTAGTGATTATGGTGTCGGTGATGTCCTAGGGGAAAGAGTAGACAAGAAATTGAATGCTTTTCACGATGCTAGTAAAACCCTAGATATTGCTCAAATAAATTATGCTACTACTATAAAGGAATTCCGAGCAGTCTTGTTTGCGTGTGATAAGTTTAGACCTTACATCGTTGATTCTAAAGTAACTATTCACACTGATCATGTTGCTATTAAATACCTTATGGAAAAGAAAGATGCTAGAACTAGACTCATTAGATGGGTGCTATTGCTCCAAGAATTTGATATGCATATCGTTGATAGGTAGTGAGCTGATAACCCTCTAGCAGATAACTTCTCTAGGATGGAAAATGTTCTTGATGACCCACTGCCTATTGATCATAACTTTCCCGATGAGGAACTTGCTCTTATAAATACTTCACGTAGTACTCCGTGGTACGCGGATTATGCTAATTACATTATTGCTAAATATATTCCGCCTAGCTTCACCTATCAACAAAAGAAAAATTCTTCTATGATTTACGACATTACTTTTGGGATGACCCACGTCCTTATAAAGAAGGAGTAGATGGTGTTATTAGACGTTGTATACCTGAGGATGGACATGAACAAATTCTAAGGAAGTGTCATTCCAAGGCCTATAGAGGACACCATGCCAGTGATAGAACTGTGCATAGGGTATTACAATCCAGTTTCTATTGGTCCACTCTTTTTAAAGATGCTCGAAAGAACATCCTCTCAAATGATGAATGCCAAAGAGATGGTAACATTGGTAAATGTTAGGAACTGCCTATGAACTATACACTTGCTATTAAACCATTTGATGTTTGGGGTTTTGACTTTATGGGACCTTTTCCTTCCTCTAATGGGCATACCCATATTTTAGTTGGTGTTGATTACATTACTAAGTGGGTAGAAGCTATTCCAAGTATCAGTGTTGATCATAACACTTCTATTAAAATGCTTAAGGACATTATCTTTCCAAGGTTTGGAGTCCCTAGATATTTAATGGTTGATGGTGGTTCACATTTTATTCATGGTGATTTCCATAATTTTTTTACCTAAATATGATGTTAGCCATAGAATGGCACCACCTTATAATCCTCAATCTAGTGGTCAAGTTGAATTGAGCAATCACAAAATAAAATTAATCTTGTAAAATACTATCAATAGGTCTAGGAAGAATTGGTCTAAGAAACTAGATGGTGCTCTCTGGGCCTATAGAACTTCTTATAAGAATCTCATGGGGATGTCCCCATATAAAATGGTCTATGGAAAAGCTTGTCATTTACCTCTTGACTTAGAATATAAATCTTATTGGGTAATTAAAGAACTCAATTCGATTTTAATTTTGCCGGTGAAAAGAGGTTATTTGATATTAGCTGCGTAGGATCAAATGTGTGTCTAGAGGGGGGGGGTGATTAGACTACTCGACAAGATAAAAACTTAGCCTTTTTCCCATTTTTTAGTGTGGGTCAGCTTTAGCAACTATGACTAGTCAAGTACACCCTACACATGCATATCTAAGAGTATAGCAGCAGAAAGTGAAGCATGCAAGTGTAAAGTAGACGGTAAGGTAGGGAGATCAAACGCAAAGGTTGACACGACGATTTTGGCATAGTTTCGATAGGTGGCGCTACCATACGTCCATGTTAGTGGAGACTTCCAGCCCACGGAGGGTAACGGCTACGAAAGTCCACAGATGGCTCCATCCACAAGGGGTCCATGAAGAAGCGGCCTTATCTATTCCACCATGGCTTCCGTCCACACAGGACTAGCCTCACTCAAGGTAGATATTCACGAAGTAGGTGACCTCCTTGCCGTTAAAAACATCTTGCTTCAACTCCACAACACAAAGTAGGAGGATCCCAAGAGACACCTAACCAATCCAGGAGGCACCACCCTCCAAAAGGTAATAGATGTGTTAGAAAGATGAACTCCTTGCTCTTGTGCTTGAAAAGATAGTCTCCTCAACACTCAGTCACTATCTCTCAGATTTGGCAGGGGTAGGAGAAATTGGTCTTGAGGAAAGCAACTTTGGTACGCTAGAAATCAAGATTCAAATGGTAGGAATGGAATCTCCTGACCTCAACACATGAGTAGGTGGCTCTCTCTTAAAAATTAGATCTGCAAGTGTAAGTGTGTTCTGAGTGCTTCCTCTATGAAAGAGAGGTAGGTGGAGGGGTATATATAGACATCCCCCAAAATCTAATCATGAAAACGTTGTTTCCCAACTCGGTGACACTGAAATGAATCTCGGTGGTACCGAGTTGAACTAAATGTGGCAACTTTTGAATTCTTGGTGAGACCGATATAGGAATCTCGGTGGTACCGATATGATGACCTAGACTGGTTTCCAAACTTGGTGAGGCCAACTTAATACTCAGAAATTCCAAAACTTGAAGTTATCTCAATAGAATGTTGGTCACCCAATCTCAGTGGCACCGATGGAATTGTTGGTTGTACCGAGATGGTGGGATTGGCATAGGATCCGTCTAAGTGTAAAATCAGTATAGGTGAGTAGGAAATGTTGGTGGCATCGATTTTGCATATTTGGCTTGGGACATATATATCTTGTGGGAAAGTGGCTGAGTATTTTTGGTGGCTATCTCTAAGCACTTGAGCAACCAATTCATGATAATACCTCATCCCCTTTTAATAGTATTAGCTTTCCTATGGACTCAAACTGATTTCTCACAAATTGTAAAATGAAGACTCTTATTTCTTGAAGCTTTAGCCAATCCAATTCCTTCCTTGCATAAAAGGGCATCTCCACACAATCCTATAGACAAAGCATCTCCGAACTTTTCTTAAATATACTTGAATAAGCTCATTAGTCCAATGATGCATATGTTGTGATTAATTACCAAAACCACCTTATGGAGAAATTGTGCTTTCAATCTCCCCCTTCTTGGTAATTGATCACAAGATATAGATAAAATCTTCGACAAAAGATATAATCAATGATTAGCATCAACGCTTTGAGAGGTATGTGAAAAGCAAGAGCTCCCCCCTAAATTTGTGCATTATTTTAAATTTCCTTTTGAATGAAAATACACAATCGATTAGGATCATGGGTTACCCTTCCATGTCACATACAACTTGGTGGTGCGCACAAATGATCAAAATGAATAGCAATGCACATAGCACCAACAAACAAGTGAATGATCATGATGTAGATAGCTCAAGGCTAATAACGTGGTAGCATCAAACAATCAAAGTGTATGATCAAACACACATCTAAACTGATAAAGTCATCCAAAAGACCAAAAGTTGTTTTGAAAACCAAATGAGAGAAAATAAAGTCAAAAGCTCTCCCTCTCTCGAAGCCGTATTGATCTATACACTTCTCCCACTTTGGCAACAAGTACCAAAAATTTCAAAGGTCAAATCTAAGCATCTCTATGGGCATGATCTCCTCCGGTAGCAGAATTTGGAGTAGACAAAAGAGCATCGACGAAGGCTTCGACAGATCTCGCTAGAGCAGGAGCTGGAGGTGTAGACACTGGAGGTGTTGGAGCAGGAGCTGAAGCTTGAGTTGATGAAGACGGTGTATCTTCTGGTACTGGAACAACTGCTGACCTGGTTTGGGTCCTGAAACATGTGGAAGTACGAATAGGTGAATTATCATCATCATCGTCATCATCATCTTCACCATCTAAGCGTGGAATTGTCAGTGAGTCAACTTCATGTTGAAGCTTCTCAACAATGGTGGTCAATTCCATTACCATCACATCCAGGTCATGGAATTTTTCTGCCACAATCCTCGCTAGGCTCTTCTAGTTTAGTGAAGTCTCTAAAATATTGTTCTCCATCCCTCGAATGGTGCTGACCAATAAGGAGATTTGTTCATTTCTAGTTTTGAGATAGAGTGGTGGAGCTGGAGCATTCCTCTCTACCTGTATCTGAGCTAGGATGAGCGCCATCCAACACAACTTAAATTTCCTCAAGTTCTGGTTGAAGTGGCAAATGACGACGATCAAGATGATATGCATGCTTGGCAATCTAGGCATTAATGAGCATCTGAATGTATGGTGCATATCTACATGATCTCTTCTGGTTTGCAGAAGTTCTCCTGAGAGTCTCAACAATCAAATCCATGACTTTGAAGAGAGTGTGGGTGTCTAAATGATGCAGCATATTGATGGAATAGCGTCTAACAATTTTGTCATCAACTAATTTGGGCATTAGGGTATGTCTCAAGATAGTGTTCGTAGTTGTTATTCCTGCTTGCAATAAATAGATAGAGCCAAGCTTGTGAGACGACAGATAGTCATTGGGCACTGGCTTGTACATACTGGCCATGGAGTTGTGATTCTTCTTAGGTTCTGAATACACATTCAAGTCCTTTGCTCGTGACTTTGGAGTACCAATGATAGTGGCCCATTCTTCAATTGTGGCTTCGTATCTACGACCACCAGTCATCCAGACAATTGTGCCATCTGCATAGAAATGAACTATTGAACAGAATTGCATAATCATCTCATCCTTCCATGAAGTCATCTCTCTGCCAATAAACTCTTCAATGTCAACAAGACCGAAGTTCTCTCTCACATGGGGAAAGAAATCTTCATTGGCTTTAATGTATTTCAAGTCGATATATCTCATGTCACTGACTGCTGAACTCTTGTCAAACATAACTGTCTGATAGAAGTCTTATTGTTCCCTTGTGTTAAACCGGGGATCAACAAAAATTCGTCTCCTCACAGCATATGGATCAATAGCTCTACACTTCCTCAACCCTGCATCTCTTCTCTTCTTCATGTCTTCAGCAATTGGATGAGCCTCATTGTGAAGTGGCAAATGAGCTTTTAGCTTCATGAGAATAGGTGCGTCCTCATATTCTTCCTGTGCAGCAAAGGCTCTAGAAGAAATGCCTTTCTCTTTAGCAGCTGCAGGTATGTCCTTTGTAGTCCTCTTGGGAGCTACATGCTTCTTAGGAGCTGAAGGCTTTGGAGTGGATTTCTTGGGCATGGTATTAGCCATGAGCTTCTGCTTCTTTGGAGGAGGGACCATATCTGGAATTTCTTCCTGCTCATCATCAACATCAGCAGTTTCACATGGAGGTTTGTCTACCAATGACATGAATAGTTCTCTTCCTGGTTCCCTTCACATGTGGCTTGTTGGAAGAGGTATCCTCAAGGGTGATTTTCATCCCTTTCTGAGCAGTCACAGGAGCTCTCAAATCAGCAGGCCTGGCATACTCCTTCCTCACAATCTTCTTAATTGGAGCCTTCTCTTTCTGCTCATGGGAGCAGGAACTTCAGGAACATAATCAGAATCTTCCTCATCATAATTCAACTTCTTCCTGGACCTGATGGCTGCCTCGGGCAAGCCATGGGAGCTGGGTTACTTAAATCATAAGGGGTCCTCTGAGAACTAGTGCAAGAAACAGATTCGGCATGGGGCTCACTAAAGTTGTTTTGACTGTCATCAGAATTTGAAGTTTTGAAAACCAAACAGACAAGCTGACACATAGACTTGCTAACCCTGTGAAAAGATATGGAAGAGCTTGAAAAGATAAGCATCACAAAATTACACAAGTTTTTAAAAATTTGAACAAAGAAATCCTTAGTTTTAGCTTTCTTCAGGATGAATTTCGGTAGCACCTATTCTGAATTTCCGGATTCTCCGAGAAAAATTATCTTCTTCATAGAAACATAATAATCACTTTGATGAAACCAAAAGTGACCACTCTATCTCATGGAGACCATTCACATGAAACCTAGAAACAAGATCCGTTGAACCAATTTTTGCAACTCGGTGGCACCGAGATTTATTTTGCAGACGACTAACCCTAAGTATTTCTCGTTCGCTAATCTACGAGAACATCTGGTGGAGTAAGAAGGTTTGCACACGGTGCCTTATAGACAAAAATTCCTAATGCACAAGAAGTAGATAATAGACCTCAAAAGAAGATCAAATTGTACCCTAACTTGGTGGCGGTCTGACTACGGTGACGATTTCCGTCGACGGCGAGGATCCTAGCAGCAAAGATGCACGGGGAAGTAAGGTGATGACCAAGGGGTCTAGGTGCGATAGTTTGGGGTTGGGCAGCATGGTGTTTGAAGATTGTATTTCAAAACTTCGGGTCCACGGTATAAGTACCCCTCACTTTCGATGTCACCAGTACTAAAATTTTGGTGCCACCAAGTTCCACTACTGGCTATTGACACGGAAACTCGGTGAAGCTGATATTATGGTATTGGTGGTGCCGAGATTAAAACCTAGATCAACTTTGAGAATCGGTGGAACGGAGAATTTGGGGTTGATTACAATGAGATTTACAAAGAGGTTTTGGAAAGAAGCCCTTGTCGACATGGAACTCCGAGTGCTCCTCAGAAAAATGAATCGAGAAGTGCTTGTTCAAGTTTTGTGATGTAGCATGAATAGAAATTGAGACGAGAAAGCATAGATAGTTAGAGAAGTGTCCTAGGCATTCTTGTCTATATAGTTGGCAAAACATAAATCAAAAGACAAATAGCAACAATTGGATGTCCTCCAATGGGAAAAGATATACAGACCAACATGCTCACACAACAAGATGTCAAATGAAATCATGGTGAACATGCACAACATCCTAGCATCTATCAAGTACTTTGGCGATGATGAAGTCATCTATATATGAGTATATTGACATAGGCGTCAAGTAAGAATACTTGACCATAGATCATACTCATCGATTAAGCACAAGTGGGGTTACCACTTTTACATAATGCATTAATGTGTTCACATAATTTAGGAGACGCTTGTACTCAAGTCTTAGAGTAAATCTCCCCCTAGATGTGACATCCCCCTAAGAGGGATCAACTAACCTTGGGTTGTGTCGTAGAGGACTTCAAGTAGATGAAGTAGTTGTGGATGCTCATTGTTGATGAATTCCATCTTGAGTTGGGAGAAATCATTGTTGTTTTTCTTACTCTTCTCACCTACATGGGTTGGTCCCAAAGCAAAAGGAACAAATTCAAGGATATCTATGTACATGGAGTGAAGTACATGGGACGTGATGTCCAAAAATGCATTAATTACCTTGTCCCTTGCTCACCTTCGAGGGAATGTCTGACTCCTTGAACTAATGCATATGGTTAAGGTTGATTGCATATAGTTCTTGAAAGTGTGTTATATCGACTAGAGGGGGTGAGTAGGAGATTTTTATAATTTCATCACTGAGGAAATTCCTTGTGAGGAAAGTCCTCATTTTTGAACTGAGTGCATCGGAAACTTTACAGGATCGGGTGTGCAAGAATGTCTACAACAAAGTACTCGATGAGATTCCAGAGATTCAGTTTGCACAGTTCGCAAGTACATAGTAAGCAGGTGAAGATTAACTGAAGTGAAGAACTTGAGGTTGAGGAAATTCAGAGGAAGTCTTCAGAAAAATTCTTCAAACAGTACAGATGAAAGTCTTCAACATACAATTGAGGAAATGAAAGAGTTAAAGAAATAGAACCCGTAGCTCGATGAAGACAGTTGTTGATGACCGAGTTCCAACTGTTGTGACAGTTTTACATCTGGTTCGGAGCGGCTTGGTGTTGAAACCAAAGGACACACAGTCCCGGGATAGATAGTCCCAACGGTATTCGCCTTGAGCTAAGGACACACGGTACTCGCCCAACACTCGTGGTAAGTATTCGGGGCAGAGTTCCAAACCCTCACAAACTCGGTCACCTGGTGAACCACAATTGACTGTTGGATTCTCTAGACCATGACGCCTAACCGTCTGTAGGATACACGGTCGTCAAAAGTAACAAGCGTCGGTTCCACAGAGGAACAACTTCTTTAGTGATGCTCAATCACTTGGGTTTTTGCTTTGGATTTGGTGTTTGGGGTATTTCCTTATTTGATGATTTTCTCTCGAAGACTGTGAGGAAGTTTGTTGCTCTAAATGACAAGTTTCAATTTCTCTCAAAGAAGCCAATCAACAAGTGGAGCCGACATGATTTGACATAAATGCCCTTAAATAATATGACTTTTGGGTGGATAAGATCAGTGAGGTGGCGCGTGGCGCGGCAACGGTCGGAACTTTCATGTGTGAAAGTCCTCATGTATCTCATAGTCCTCACTTTGAGACTTTCGTAGGTTTAGGCTTGGGTTGAGCATCATGAGGAAAATCATTTCGTAGTTTTACCTCGACCCCCTTTAACAGTACGGTGTTCCTATGACTCAAGTGTAGAGAAAATGAAACAGAAAAAGTGAATCTTCATGCTTCAAAGACTTCAGAGAGTTTTTTTTCACGACACACTTAATTCCTCATCTTCAATATCTTCATGAGGAATATCAATTTCTTCGCAATTTCTTCGCGACCAAAGTCTTCAAGGAAAGACCAAGGTCTTCACCCGAAGACATACATTTTTAGGGGTTGATGTTCATCGGATAACTCAAACTCCTCAACAACTTATAGAGCCTGTGTACACTCACAAACATATCAGTGTCTTAACCTATAAGTCTTCAAACCACCAAAATCACTCAGGGGCACTAGATGCACTTACAGTCTCCCCCTTTTTGGTGGTTGATGACAATTAGGTTAAGTTTTCAACGGGGATAATAATATGTAATTTAAGTACATATTTGAGGAATTTGAAGTCAAGATACAGAGAAACTCCCCGTGAAGATGTGCATATTCTGAGGAATTTGCTTTGAACAGCAGATGCACATTGATGATTTATATCATGGAGATCTCCCCCTGTATGTTCAATTCATGCAAGCATTTGACATATAGTATGAGGAATAAGAAGTGCATGATGAAAAATGGTGTTTGACAAATTTTAGCATGCCTGCATTAATAAACTTTGAGGAATAAGCATGCGAGGAAAAAATGTTCAAAAGAGTCAAAACACCATCGGACTTAAGTTACAACTCATTACATCAAAAACTTCAAAAGAGCCAAGAGTTTGTAACTTAATAAAGTATATAAGCCCATAAGGAATCTCACTTGAAGAATAACTCTCAGATTTCTCTCCCTTTGTCATCAAGTGACCAAAAGGGACAAAACTGAGGACTAACGCCCTTGAAGAATTTCACTTCTGTGTTGATGTGGAAGCATCCTTGGAGGCAAGCTTCTTTATTGGACCAGTTCCAGTATCATGTGGTTCTTCATCTGATTCTGCAGTGCGAAATGAAGAAAATGAACTGTCCTCCAAGTCAGGAACTGGAATAGTCTTGAATTTCTTCTTTGGAGGCAACGACCAGTCAAAGTCTTGAGTAAATTCCATTTCTTGAAGTTCCTCGGGAGTCTTAAGGTGAGCCAAGGTGGCCCAAGTGCGATCAAGTACCTTATGAAGATAATAGTGATTTTACTTCACTCCATTTTTAGTCTCATTGAGGGTTTTCACAATGGTGCCAAACTAGCATTTCACCCACTTGTGATTGCGATCGTATTTCTGATGAAGGCTGAGGAGAAGATCTCTATTAGTCATCACCCTAGGGGCAGTTGGGCTTGAAGGTTCTTGAGTTGCAGTGTCATCATATGATGAATAAGAGTCAGCCTTGCGAAATTGGCCATCAAGGGGCCGATTTCCTTCATCAATCATGGACTTGCCTTTGCCTTCAACTGGTTAAAAAGATTGCTTGATGACTTTGATAGGCGGCAGATAGCCGAGGTGGTTCTGAAAGTCAGCTTGGTAGTTGATGTCTGATCTATTCCTGATGAATCTCATGATCCAAGGAGCATAAATCTTCAGCTCATATGGTGACAAGGCGTTTTCAGCCAAAGTCCTCAAGAAGAAATCATGAAGATTCATAGGGATGCCATGAATGACACTGACCAGGATATTCTTCATGATGCCTACAACATATTCTTCATTGTCATGCCCTTTGATAGGTGCGAAGGAATATGACAAGATTCTATAGACAATTTTGGGCTCATACTTCAGGTCCTTCACCAGGAATCTGGTCCTTGGAGGTTGACCCTGAGCCAAAGGCTTCATGAGGACTTCCATGAGCTTGTTCGGAAATTCTCTTTCATCATATATACTCACTGCATCCTCTAAAGAAATTGATATTGGAAGAGCTCGAAGCAATTCTGTGGTGGAGTTTTGTAATGAGTGTGCTGAGTCATCCAGTCCAAGACCCATGTGTTGACGTCTTTGGAGTCACCTGAGATATTCAGTGTGGTATAGAATTGAAGAATTATGTCCGTATTCCAGTCACTGATATTTGTATAGAAATGGGAGTGGCCCTGCTTCGTGAAGAACATTGAGGACTGGGTGAAGCAAGGCATTTCCTCCTTGTCACAGTGAGGGATGTGAGTGTGATGAAATATCTTCTTTCTTCCACAGAGCACAGAAGCATAGTAGTTGAGATTTCTGGTCCAGAACTTTCTGTGTGTAACACCCTATTTTTAACTCTCCTCACTAATTTGACTTTTTCCAAAAATTAGGACCAATTAATTTTTTTTGTGAATGCTTGTGATGCTTGATGTGGTGATTGCTTGCTTGCCTATTGCTTGTGTTTGAATCCAATGCTCCTACTACTCTCCACAATCACCTCCTTATCCCAAAACTCCTGCCTAATGGTCATGCCATGTGTTTAGGACCACAAACTATTTTTACCAAATATTATTTTCACCAAAAAACATTTCCTTGATTTAAGCTTTCAAAAACCCGTGAGGTGGAATTTGTACTACAAGTCCTGAAATTAGGGAAGTTATTTTGAACCAAATACTTTTTTAAACCCATTTCAAAATCTTTTCCGAAAACCACAATATTATTATTTTAAAGTTTATTTTACTATTTTATTTAAATGCCTTCCTGTGAGGCCAGAAATGGTCTCTTATTAAGGAAAATTATTATTTTTGCTTTCAAAATATTTAAGAAAAATTGGGGAAACTCAGTGGACATATATATTCCATATATATGAGTTTCAACACATGGTCTTGTTCAAAATAGTGGGCACACCCCTTCGAAACCCTTCCTGTCTATTTCAAGCTTTTGGAATATTTCTATAATAAATATTCTCCATAAATTCGTGTAAAAGTCTAGCATGTCACATATGATATATGTGATGATCTTGCCAAGTTTCATCTCAAACAAATTTGATTTGATTTCCCTAATTATTCTAAAACCCTACATTGCCAAGTGTCTCCAATTGTGCTAAAAGTTGGTAGATATGTTCTGATACTCCAATAATGCATCCACACCAAGTGGTTCATCAAAGAGAATAGAAGAAATGGTGCCAACCCCCTTAATACCCTCTCTATTGATTTCTGACTTTGGGAAACTTTACATTATAAAGTTTCTCCAATTGACTCCAAACTTTTTGGGCATGCTTTAATGCTCAAATAATGCCCCCACACCAAATATTGGATTTGTGGGAATTGATTTGAATAGTTTTGTCAGCAGAAAGACATTTCTCCCTGTTTCATGGGTTTTCCAAGTCTACATTGGAAACCTTCTCCACCAAATCCCAAATTTGGTGTCCAAGCTTATTTTCATCTATTATTTGATCTTGTTAATTTTCATGTGAATTGAAGTCCATCTGGTAACCCTAACACCCATCAAACACCTTGTGTGCACTCACCAAAGTGGCTACTTTGGCCCCTTCCACTATTACCCTTGAGCTGAAACTTTTACCACAACCTCCCCTAATTACCTTTTACCACCATTAGCTTTGCCATGGCCTCTGGTCAATTATTGGAGGGAGACCCTTGTAGCTACCCTTCATTTTCACCATGGCAGCACCCTTTTTACCCCTCTTCCTATACTTCTGCTTAACCTGAAGCCCCCACATTCTTATAGGGTATCTCTAATATGTCAATGCATCATTTAAAACCAAGAGATGGCATGCTCATGTAGTAAAAATGAGCAGCACATCTACAAGTTGATTTCTGGCTGAATTGTAGCTTTGTACAACAAGTACTAGCTACCATCTTTTGCTTCAGCTCAAACTTGGCAGTGTTGTAGTCCTTGCATATCTAACACTGCCAGACATTGATTTTCCCCAAGACTCCCCATTTGAGACCCACTTTTCTTAGCTCTAAGTTTTCTATTGCAAACTTAACCTCGGTCAAAACCCATTCAAACCAGCTCCACTAGAGACCAAACTCCAGAGTCTCCTTCCTGCATGTGTGCCCTATGTGTTGGACATATTTGACTGGTCATAAGAGACCTGTAGGCACAGGTGGCCATGTTGACCGCCTCCGTGGCATGCAGAAACGGTGCTCTGCACCTCGAGCTCTTGCTGCAGCTCGGGTCCCCCCATGGTTGCGTGTCTCAGCGTGCCAGGACACTCCCCTTTGTCCATTCAAGCCCTTCCCAAGGCCACCGTGCCCAGAGAGCACCAGGGAGCATCCGAGATCTTTCTCGTCTCCCCCTCTCCATATGGCCTCCCCGAGCGACCTGAGCCCTCCAGATCAACACCCCTCCTCCCTAGCAGCCTCCTGGACCTCCCCTTCCTCCCTCTCGAGCTCTCCTCCCTTCCCCATGGTCCTAAGGTGCCGCCTAGGCCTCCACTCGGTCTTGCACACCCCAGGGCTCCCCTTCGACCCTGACCTCCGCGGGGTGCTCCCCTAGCTGTCGTAGGCCTCTTTCAACGCCGACATTGCTCCCCGGAGCCCACGTGAATCAACGCCAGTGAGGGCCGCCGCCCTCGTGGAAGCCACTTCGGGCAGAGCCGTTCCGACACTCCCCCATGCTCGCCAGGCACTGGGATGGGACTGGCGCAACCCCTAGCCCCATCAGGACCCCCTGCGATCGCCGGGGGCTGCTGGAGCCCTAGGGCAAGCATCGGCTCGGTCGGCCTCCTCCTCCTCCCTGCGTGCAAGTAGGAGGTTGGGGAAGGACCTGACCAGCCCCCCCCCCCCCGCCCTGTAAGCGTCCTCCGAGCCGGGCCCAGGTGGCTAAGTGGAGACGGCTTCCTCTAGGTACGCTTCCACACAGAGGAAGCGTACTCTGGGGAGTACACCTTCGGCGTGGCCACTAGCTGCCAACATCGAAGCTGCCAGGCTGGCCCATTTGCCTGACTGTCGCCCTGAGCGCAGTTTAACTCTGTGGTTCAGCCCCTCTTATCTTTTTCTTTTTCTCACAAACTTCATAAATCCCTAAACAATTCATCCTAACTCCAAAATTTATGATTCAAATTTGTGGAGGTCCCTAAAGTCAAGACATATCTATATATGTGCATTGCACATTTTTCCAGAAGACTTTCTATGGGGTTAATATTCAAATGCCCATTTGAATATTTTAAACCCCACTTTGTAGATTCCTATAACATTCAAATCAACTCCAAATAGAGTGATTCCAATTTCCAGAGCCTTCTTATATCATACCCTATTTTTGAAGCCTTGGTCAACATTTTTCTGTGGCATGATTTTGTTGCATTATATAAATAGCTTCCTATTGCTATTTATATAGTATTAGGAAATCCCTAGAATATTCATACCAACTCCAAATCTAGTGAAACAACTTCCTAAATATTTCTAAATTCATGCTCTGTTAAATGAGTGCCTCCACTCATTTTTAGCAGAATGTTTTCTGTAGGCTTCTTTAAGGATCACCTATTCCTCCTTTCATCCATTCAAAAATGCATGATGGTCCAAATATCCTATAGCAAACTTCAGGTATTTTTCTTATGACCAGAGAGGTCCATGAAAAATAAAACCCCTATTTTTATAATACTTTTGTTTCTGCTTGCTGTATGGCTTACTGTGTTATTTCCGATGTTAGTTGACGGAGTACTCTGAGTTCGGCCGGAAGACCTCGAAGATCCCGAGGACTTATGTGAGCAAAGACAAGCAACCCTTTGACCATGTTTGAGAAAAATATTATTTGCATGCTAACTAGAGCAATTATTCCCGTTGCATTTGATCATGAGTGTCCAGTAAATCATCAATCTGATGTTACCGATGGCTCCTCCGGAGCGCTTGCATTTCAGCATGATCCTACCACCTA
This sequence comes from Hordeum vulgare subsp. vulgare, assembly GCF_904849725.1. Lineage (NCBI taxonomy): Eukaryota > Viridiplantae > Streptophyta > Magnoliopsida > Poales > Poaceae > Hordeum > Hordeum vulgare. The sequence continues at coordinate 248,804,253 of NC_058519.1, forward strand.
TGAGGGTCATGCTAATATCATGTTGACAAGTAGATAGTAGAGCTAATCTAAGTAGAATCATGAGCATGATGATGGTAAATAACAAAGGTTTATGAAAACCCCATCGGGTGACACTAATGCCCGAGGGTGATGATGAGTTAGGTGACCCCTTGTGGAGAAGTGGTGCACCAGGAAACATTTTTGTGTGAGTGGGTTCGGAAATGGAATTAGATTTATGATGTGTCGACCGTCCCAACCTTACATGGGCGACCACGTTACCCCTTTATGGGACGGGGCTTTGTTGATTACTTTGGTCGGTGGTAGCGAAGTGCCACATTACTAGTGGTGGGAGCGATATGTGGTCACTCTCGTGACGTGGTCTTGCCAGATAGGACGACTATGCCATTTTTACGTGTTCCGAGCACACTGTTGGCACCCGCATGGATGATACTGTCTAGAGTCGATGCTCGTAAGACTTAAATCATGTGGGCTGGGTACCAATTGAGTGGAACTCTTTGTCTAGTATCATCAGGGGAAAGGCATTGATAGGGTACTTACCTCGGGTATGTTATATAACGCGAGTCGTGGATGACACGGAAGTTTCCCGGATCTCGTGGGTACAACGTACAACCTCTACATAGTGTAAAACTATTCGAATAGCCATGTCCACGGTTAAGGACAGTTGGGTAATCCTGCTTATACTACGTCCAGTCGTTTCCGCATAAACCAAGTGTGAGTGTGTGTGTTTTCAAGGAGTGATCTGAGTAAGAGTTGATATGACCAAGTTTGGTGACTTGGCATATTGGGTGAACCCGGAGTGTTCAACCCACAACAGATATGTTGATATCTTTAACCTGTTCTCCTAAATACCATCTAGATTATGATGCACATCCATATCCGTCTATGATCATGTTTATTTCCATTCAAGGCTTGCTTTTTGCAAATGTTGCATATCACTTATTATCATACCACAGCATTATCCACATCATAGGCTGTTTGCGAGTACATTCAAAGTACTCATTTGCTTGCCACTGGTTATTTCATTAACCAGGTATGAGAGATCGGGATATGGTGAAGAGTAAATTGGTGACATTCCTGCGAGCTAGGACGCTTCCCAGTCAGAATGCCTATACGTTAAGGATGATGGCATGGGTTCAAGCTTTCGATCAATATTTCCGCTATTGGTCCAGTTTGGTGTACTGGCCCTCAAGGCCCTATATATGTAAGACTTGACCGTAATGGTCATTTATTGTATCAAACAGTATGTACGGATGTAAGACACTTTATATTCAGTATCTGTGTGTTCGATGAGCATTGATCTCTGGGATCATTGAGCATGTTCATTCGGTGATCTTGACTCATATGATGAGGTCCCCACATTGTTCCTGATGTGAAGCCTATCATAGGGATTTTCTCCTGTGAAGTAATGACGTTCATCATAGAATGCTTCCTTCTGAAACTTCGGCCTCTTGGAGAAGGACTGATGAGGCTTTGGTTGAAGATTATGCTGCTGAACATCTTGAGGAGTTGTGTCCACCACAATTGAAGTTTCAGGATTTACCACTACAATTGCAGTTTCAGAATTAGTAGCAGGAGCATTTTCTTCAGCTTGAGGAATTTGCTGATCTGAGGAAGCAGTTGAAGTTTTTGGTGCTGCATTTTCTTCAGCTGATGCAGCTGATTCTCGGTCTTGTATTGATTCCTCATGTGTGCTCTTTTCATTAGAGCTAGTCAGAATCTCAGTGGCAGCCGGAGTTTGAGGAATTGGAGCTGTTCTTGGTGATTTTGGGTGAGCCTCTTCCCAGAAGACATCACGGTACATAGGTGTGTTGCATCCAATTTCTTCATCACCCTCCTTTTCTTCAGTAGTCATTGGAGGTTTTGTGGCTTAACGAATATTATCTGCTTGAATTTCCACATCCATCGGTGTGGATGCACGAGAGAGATTGTCTGCCATTTCTTCATCCTCTTCTGGAATGATGTATTCCTCACCGAATGGAACAATCATATATGATGGTGCTACATTGAGGGGAGTAGCATCCACTGGGACTGATGAAGACTCTAAAGGCATAGTCTTCACACAATTTGCCTCTAAAGATTCTGAAGCAATTGAAGCTTCTCTCTTCTTAGCTTCCTTTTCAGCAGCTTTAGTTTTCTTCACGTCTGCTGCAGATGGAGGAGTCACTTTCTTCACCTTTGAAGACTTAGGTGAAGGAGCGTTTTCATCAGGCGTTGCTTCGTTAGTGTCAGGCCTGGCAGATTCTTCAGCTGGAATGTTCTGAGGAGTTTCTTCAACTGTTGGTTCGTCATTTTCATCACCCTCAGCCATTTGCACACTATGGCTTGGCTGAGGTTTTGTTGGCTACTTTGGAGCGGCAACCCTACTGTTGTATTCATCAACTGCAGCAGTTGCAGCTTTGACGAATTGCACTTTGGCACCCTTTTGATCAGCATGAAGACTTGTATATCTGGCTCTGAGAGTCTTCAGCTCAACGTGAGTAGAAACAAGTTTCTCAGGGGATAGGTTGAGGAGGTTCTGCTTTAAGAATTTCTCCTTTTTGATGTTTCCAAGCCTAGCTTGTTTGGCTTGCAGATCCTTCCATTTTGCTTTATTAATGAAAGTGGCAACTGATACGTCTCAAACGCATCTATAATATTTGATGGTTTCACGCTGTTATCTTGTCATCTTTGGATGTTTTATGTACCTTTTATATCTTTTTTGGGACTAACTTATCAATTCAGTGCCAAGTGCCAGTTCCTGTTTTTTCTGTGTTTTTGGCTCTTTCCAGATCTGATTTTGGAACGGAGTCCAAACGGAATAAAATCCCCGAAATGTTTTTTCCCAAACGGAAGAAGATCAGGGGGGTTGTGGGCCAAGCCAGGTGGGCTCAAGGGAGCCCACAAGCTCCCACTCCGCCACGAGGGGGGAGGCGGCGGTGTCAGGGCTTGTGGCCTCCTTGGCCGCCCCCTGACCTAGATCCTTGGCCTATATATTCCCTGAAATACAGCAAAAAATCAGGGGAGCCTCGAAAATACTTTTCCGCCGCCGCAAGCTTCCGTTTTCGCGAGATCTCAACTGGAGACCCTTCCCGGCGGCCTGCGGGAAGGGACTTTGGAGTTGGAGGGCTTCATCATCATCATCATCACCCCTCCAATGACTCTTGAGTAGTTCACTTCAGACCTACGGGTTCGTAGTTAGTAGCTAGATGGCTTCTTCCCTCTCTTGGATCTTCAATACAAAGTTCTCCATGATCTTCATGGAGATCTATCCGACGCAATCTTCTTTGGCGGAGTGTTTGTCGAGATCCGATGAATTGTGGATTTGTGATCAGATTATCTATGATATATATTTGAGTCTTTGCTGATTTCTTGTATGCATGATTTGATATCCTTGTAAGTCTCTCCGAGTCTTGGGTTTTGTTTGGCCAACTAGATCTATGATTCTTCCAATGGGAGAAGTGCTTGGTTTTGGGTTCTACCATGTGGTGACCTTTCCCAGTGACACTACGGGCAGCAAGGCACACATCAAGTAGTTGCCATCAAGGGTAAAAAGATGGGGTTTTTATCATTGGTTTGAGATTATCCCTCTACATCATGTCATCTTGCTTAAGGCGTTACTCTGTTCTTATGGACTTAATACACTAGATGCCTATTGGATAGCGGTCGACGTGTGGAGTAATAGTAGTAGATGCAGAAAGTATCGATCTACTTGTTTTGGACGTGATGCCTATAGATATAATCATTGCATAGATATCGTCACGACTTTGGTGGTTCTATAAATTGCTCGATAGTAATTTGTTCACCCACCGTCTACTTGCTTTCATGAGAGAAGCCACTAGTAAACACTACGGCCCATGGGTCTATTCACATCCATCGTTTACACCTCCGCTTTTACTTTGCTTTGTTACTTTGTTGCTTTCAGTTCTCACTTGGCAAACAATCTATAAGGGATTAACAACCCCTTCATAGCGTTGGGAGCAAGCTTTGGTGTTTGTGCAGGATCTTGAGATACACCTCCACTGGATTGATACCTTGGTTCTCAAACTGAGGGAACTACTTACCACTGCTGTGGTACATCACCCTTTCCGCTTCGGGGGAACGCCGACGCAAGGCTCCAAGGCCACGTGCGATATCCTTTGCATACTTGCCTAAGAAGTCCCTTAAGGCATAGCCGCAGCTGAAGGATTCCTGGTGCCGTCGACACGACTATTCTTGGCGCCGTTGCAAGGGAAGCACAGCTGACATTAGCAACCATATGTATTACTCCAGGAGGAAGCTTGAAATCATCAATTGGAGTATTTGGATCCTCATGCCAAAGATCGATGAAGTTTAGGAATTCCTTCGGATCCAGTGCGAGGGGAATGGTGCTACCAGTGGTTTGTGCAACTCTTTCTTGCTTGTTTTTGATGTTGGCTTGAAGAGTTTCATCATCATAATCTTCACTTCCTTCTGATGCAGAAGGAATGTTGACGACTTTGCCTGAACTTGGCCTGGTACCTCTACCAGAAGTCATCTTAGTCCTCAGCAGACTTGGTGAAGATTTAAAGCTGAGTCAGTGGCAAATGGTATAGAGGAACTTGGGTTTTCAGATTGAAACTTACTAAGCTTCTTCTGTGGAGGAGATGAAAACTTTGCTGCAGTTGAGGATTTTGCAGTCGTTGCTACTTTCTGAGGAACTTGCTCTTTTGATGCAGTTGTTGAGTCTTTTGGCTCGAGACTCGGTTTCTTCAACAGAGCCTTTTTTTGAGGATTTTCTGTAGCAGAAGCGCTAGCAGCAGAAGAAGTGGCAGCAGTAGCTGCAGTAGCAGAGTCCTCATTGAATTTTGTGACAACAGCTTTAGCCTTTTTCTGTAGCTTAGACAAATATTTGACTTTTTCATCAGGGTAATCCTCAATTGTGGCTACGCTTCAGGGATGTGTTGCTTGTTGATCTCCCTGTGGCAACCTTTTGCAGGGAGGCTTGAGGGCTAACTTCTTGGCATATTTTGGAGTGACATATCTATATTCTTTCCACTCCTTTGCCCATCTGCGTTCTATCTTTTGAAGCCTTATTTTGCGCTTTTCCATGGTTTCTTTACCATGAATTTCCTCATCAGGTGTACAGTACTCAGCATAGGTCTCCTCAGGGATCTCAATGGCAGTGTTCTGTTCAAGCTTCTTGCCACCTTTCTGTCTCTGGTCGTCCTCCATTTTCTTCAGCTGAGGCTTTTGCTGAGGAATATGTATTCTTGATGATTCTGAGGACACAGCTAATTTTTTTTCTAGAAATGTTGCAAATGAGTTAAGTTGATGAGAACCTAGAGATTCATCAGCTGACATTTTGTACCTGTGAACAAAGTATAGGTGCGAAGAATTTGGAGAGGTCATATGCGTTCTCAGATTTGAAGAAATTGAAATATTACTTAACTTGAGGAATTTGATAGTAAGTTGAGGAATTTGACAGTAAGTTGAGGAATTTGAATAAGCATTCTGATCTTGGGTTCTAGAGTTGTGCAGATGTGAAAATTTAGACATCTGAGGAATCTCGTGAAGAATTTAGTGATTTTAGGAAAAACTGGTTCCATGAATCTAAAGGGAATAAAGAGATCAACAAGGGCAGTAAAATATGATTTTATTTACCTTGTGCGAAGAACACGATGAACTGAAGCGGTAAAAATAGGAAGTTCTTCGGTCTAGATCTTCAGTGCCCTAACTTGGCGACTGAAGAGAGCTACGGCGGCGGCAGAGGAAAATGTTCCGCAGTCGGCGTGAGTCTGGCAATGGCGAGGGTGAGACAGTGAAGCTTTTCCTCACCGACGACGAAGATGCTAGCAGCGGCGCTAGGGTTTGAGCTCGAGCGGACAAGACGAGAGGAAGAGAAGAATTTTGACTGAGGGGGTAAGGGGCTATTTATAGCTCACATGAAAAACGGCCCGGGGCAAAATTTTCTGACCGAACTTCCCTTGCCCCTTCGTCTCTGCATGACACGTGTTACCCACAATCGAAGCTGGAGATCATGGTTATCCGAATGTGAGTAGTGGGTGCAGTTATAGTGGTAACGTTAAGAATAAATTTTCAATTTTGAGGATTTCGTTGCAAATCCTCACTTGACAAGGACTCAGTGAGGTTTTTGAACAAGTGTCAAACAGAACGCATATGAAGAATTGAGAATAGATTGGGTTGAGCATAACAAAGAGGGGAGTCGGGTCCGATCACATTCACTTAGAGGAAATACCAAATTGAAGACTGATCAATAAATGAATGTTGTCCAGGACACCGAAAGCTCATTATATATATATATATATATATATATATATATATATATATATATGTGTGTGTGTGTATGTATGTATATATATAGAAACTCTATTCATCACCTAGGATGCAGAATAGTTCATTCTTCATCCGAGATAATCTTACGATCAATTTACAAATAAATTACATTTGAAATACAAATATTTACATTTATATTGAATCACTACATAAAATTTGACAAAAAAATAGGTCACAAGACCAAAAAAATGAGTTTATTGTATTTTTTGCACTATTTTTGCATGGTCGTAATTTTACGTGACATAAAATATTTTTACATTGATTATATTTTTTTACGGTCTCTTTTTACATATAAAATAAGACAAAATTTATGAAACGTATAATTACGATGCATTAATGTTAAAATAGAGGGGGGTGAAGAATAACTATTCCTCACCCAGGGTGACAAATAGCGCGACCCTATATATATATATATATATATATATATATATATATATATATTGAAATGAAGATCATGACAATTTATTTTGAAGAATTTGAAGTTTTTGAAGATTTGAGGTTTTTGTGACAAAGTCTCAGATTGAAGAATTTCAACTTTGAAGAATTTCCAACTTGAAGAATTTCAAAATTGGGTGGTGGCGTGACCCACCGTATAAGAATGATGATTTCAGGTGCCGCGTACAATTGTCGTAGGGCCCTGAGAACCAAATTCTTCATTGTTTTCTTCACACTTAGAGTGATTTTCTTCATTGATTGAAGACAATCGTTACTTTGTGTGTTAGGATGTGTGCATGTTTACAAGACATTCAAAGATTCTAGGATATTTATCTCACACTGCAACTTGCAAAACCTTCTCTCACCCAAGGGCTTTCTGAAGATATCTGCTAGTTGATCATCAGTCTTCACATGGTCGATGATGATGTTGCCCTTGAGGACATGGTCACGAAGAAAATGATGACGAATTTGAATGTGCTTGGTCTTCGAGTGTTGTACTAGGTTGTAGGCGATCTTGATTGCACTCTCATTGTCGCAGTAGAGGGGCACATTCTTCATATTGATGCCGAAGTCTCTGATGGTTTGCTTCATCCATAGTAGTTGAGCACAACAAGATCCAACATCAATGTACTCAGCTTCGGTAGTGGAGAGTGATACACAATTCTGCTTCTTTGAGTACCAACAGACTAATGATCTTTCGAGGAAATGGCATGTGCCTGATGTTGATTTGTGATCCACACGGTCACCAGCATAATCACAACCAAAATACCCAGCGAGGTGAACATTTTAACCCTTGGGGTACCATAATCCTAGTGTTGTTGTGTGAGCTAGATATCGAAGAATATGTTTCATAGCCTTATAGTGTGATTCCTTCGGTTTTTCTTGAAAACGTACACACATGCAAACACTTAGCATAATATCTGGCCTAGATGCCCATAGATACAATAAGGAGCCAATCATAGAACGATAGACCCACTGGCCGAAATCTTTTCCATTTTCGTTAGTACAGAGGTGGTCGTTGGTAGGCATAGGAATCTTGACGCCTTTGCATTCATGCATGCCCAATTTCCTCAGAACATCCTTGAGGCATTTCTCCTGAGATATGAAGATGCTATTGCGTTGTTGACGAATTTGCAGACCTAAGAAGAATTTTAACTCCCCCATCATGGAAATTTGATATTCTTCACCCATCGTGTAGGCAAATTCATCACGGTAATGTTTGTTAGTACAACGAAAAATAATGTCGTCGACATATATTGGGCACACAAATAGTTCATTGTCATAGGATTTTGTGAAAAGAGTAGGATCAAGTGAACCGGGTTTGAAGCCTTTCTTCATGAGGAATTCCTTGAATGTATCATACCACGCCCGAGGGGCTTGCTTGAGGCCATAGAGTGACTTTTTGAGTGTGAAGACTTTGTCAGGATGCTTCAGGTCTTCAAAACCTGGGTGCTGAGCAACATATAGTTCTTCCTCAAGCTTACCATTGAGGAATGCACTTTTCACATCCATTTGATATAGAGTAATGTTGTGACGGTTAGCATAAGCAAGTAATATTCGAATAGCTTCAATTCTAGGAACAGGTCCAAAAGTTTCATCAAAGTCAATTCCTTCAACTTGTGTGTAGCATTGGGCTACAAGCCGTGCCGTGTTCCTCATAACCTGACCATCCTCATCTTGCTTATTTTGGTAGATCCACTTGGTGCCGATGATATTGTGCTTGCGAGGATCTGGTCTTTTGATGAGTTCCCATACGTCATTTAGCTTGAACTTAAGAAGTTATCCTACATGGCTTGCATCCACTCAGGTTCCATGAAGGCTTCAATAACTTTTGAGGGTTCTGTGGTAGACACCAACAAGGAATGCCCACAAAAGTTAACTAAATGTGAAGCTTTTGAGCGAGTGAGGGGACCTGGCGCATTGATGTCATCGAGGATTTTGTCAAGTTCCACTTCATTTGCAATCCTTGGATGAGCTGGTTGAAGACTTTGGTTGGACTGAGGAATTTGATCTGTAGCATTTCCCTCAAGTGCACCTGCTTGAATATCCTCAGAGTTGGGGACGACTTCTTCAACAAGGGGTTGTTCCTCAGTAGGAATGATATCTTCAGTTTCCTTGAGCTTGATGGCTTCCTTAGGAGGTAATTTATCTGGCACAGGAGGCAGCTACTCTCTTTGCGAGCCATTAGTTTCATCGAACCGCACATCTACAGTTTCAACAACCTTGTTGTGATAGGTGTTGAAGATTTTGTAGGTGTGTGAGTCCTTTCCGTAACCAAGCAAAAAACACTCATGTGCTTTAGGTGCAAACTTTGAGCTATGATGAGGATCTCTAATCCACCATCTTGCACTGAAGACTTTGAAATAACTTACATTGGGTTTCTTGTTAGTGAGGAGTTCACATGAGGTTTTCTTGAGGAATTTGTGAAGATATACCCGGTTGATGATGTGGCAAGCAGTGTTGATTGCTTCAGGCCAGAAGCGACGAGGAGTCTGATATTCTTCAAGCATACTCCATGCCATTTCAACCAGAGTCCTATTCTTGCGTTCAACGACGCCATTCTGTTGAGGAGTATAAGGAGCAGACAATTCGTGAGTAATACCAAGTTCATCAAGATAATCATCAAGACCAGTATTTTGGAATTGTGTCCCATTATCACTCCTGATGTGTTTGATCTTGACACCGAAGTTCATCGAGGCCTTTGAGTAAAATCGTTTGAAGACTTCCTGCACTTCAATTTTGTACAGAATGATGTGTACCCAAGTATAGCGGGAATAGCCATCAACGATGACAAAGCCTAGATTCTTCTTCACATTCCGTAGATTCTTCTTCAAAATCTATTTCCTTGCCAATGAGTGTCCGAGCCTTTTTGAAACTGGTCTTGTTGTGCGATGAGGACTTTGAAGATGAGGATTTTTAAGATTTCTTCTTTTTCTTCGAGTCATCATAACTTTCATCCTTATATTTCTTCTTCCTTTATTCTTTCACCTAGCGAGGATAATCAGCAATGTAGTGACCAGATTTCTTGCATTTGTGGCAGGTTCTTTCCTTGTAGTGCTCAGATGAAGATTTTGATTTCCTCATATCTCTTCTTGAAGATTTTCCGAACTGGCCACGCTTTGTGAACTTTTGGAATTTCCTCACGAGCATTGGAACTTCCTGTCCAAGTTCTTGAGGGTCACTAATGCTACAGTCTGAGTCTTCTTCTTCAGATGAGGAAATAGCCCTAACCTTCAGCGCACTAGGTCTTGAGTAGCTTGGTCCATACAGATCTCTCTTTTCTTCTTGTTGGAATTCATGACTATTGAGTATGTAAAGTATATCAGCAAGATCAAGCATCTTCTAGTCTCTTCATTCTTGAATCATCAGATCCATTGTATCGAATGATGAATCAAGGGATCGTAGCAGTTTCTTCACAACTTAATGGTCAGTGATGTCTCTAGCTGCCAGTGCTTGCAGTTCGTTTGAGATGTTGATCAAAGGTATCTTGGCAACTTTATTTATCAAGCCTCTTGAAGCGATTGAAGAGATTGTGAAGAACATCGACCCGAGAGTCATGTTGTGTTGAGACTCCCTCATTGACTTTGGACAACCTATCCCAGATAAGCTTAGCAGTGCCCAAAGCACTCAATGTGCCATACTGAACTTTGCTCATGTGGCCCCAGACGACCTTCTTCGCTTGTGAGTCAAGTTGCTTGAACTTCTTCACATAAGCGGCAGAGATAGTAGCAGTGATGGAGGGAACACCATTTTCCACAATATACCAGAGATCATTGTCAATATCTCGAAGATGCATTTGCATATTGGTCTTCCAGTAGGGGAAGTCCTTTCCTTCGAAGCTAGGACATCGTGTAGTAACCTTCATCATACCTGCAGTCGACATAACTAAAACTTCAGGCGGTTCAACCAAAATCACAGAGAACAAGGGAGTACCTTGCTCTGATACCAATGGAAATTGTGTTATATCGACTAGAGGGGTTTGAATAGGAGATTTTTATAATTTCATCACTGAGGAAATTCCTTGTGAGGAAACTCCTTAGTTATAAACTGAGTGCAGCGGAAATAGTACAGGATCAGGTGTGCAAAAACGTCTATATCAAAGTACTCGATGAGATTTCAGAGATTCGGTTTGCACAGTTCGCAAGTACACAGTAAGAAGGTGAATATTACCTCAAGTGAAGAATTTGAGGTTGAGGAAATTCAGAGAAAGTCTTCAGGCATATTCTTCAAACATTATAGATGAAAGTCTTCAACATACAATTGAGGAAATGAAAGAGTTGAAGAAATAAAACCCGTAGCTCGATGAAGACAGTTGTTGATGACCCAGTTCCAACTATTGTGACAGTTGTACGTCTGGTTCGGAGCGGCTTGGTATTGAAACCAAAGGACACACAGTCCCGGGACACATAGTCCCTACCGTATTCTCCTTGAGCTAAGGACACACAGTCCTTGCCCAACACTCGTGGTAAGTCTTCACGGAAAACTTCCAAACACTCACAAACTCGGTCACCCGGAAATCCACAATTGACTGCTGGATGCTCTAGACCATGACGCCTAACCGTCTCGAGGATACACAGTCATCAAAGGTAACAAGCGTCGGTTCCACACAAGAACAACTTCTTCAGTGATGCTCAATCACTTGGATTTTTGGTTTGGGTTTGGTGTTTGGGGTATTTCCTCACTTGACGATTTTCTCTCGAAGAATCTGAGGAAGTTGGGTTGCTCTAAACGACAAGTGTCAATTTCTCTCGGAGCAGCCAGCCAGCAAGTGGTTGTGGGGGGCGGCTAGGCGCATCCTGTCATGATTTGACTTAAATGCCCTTAAATAATATGATCGTTGGGTGGATAAGATCAGTGAGGTGGCGGGGGCGCGGCAACGGTCGGAACTTTCAGCTATGAAAGTCCTCATGTCTCCCATATTCCTCACTTTGAGACTTTGGTAGGTTTAGGCTTGGGTTGAGCATCATGAGAAAATCATTCCATAGTTTTACCTCGACCCCCTTTAACAGTACGGTGTTCCTATGACTCAAGTGTAAAGATAATGAAATAGAAAGAGTAAATCTTCACGCTTCAAAGTCTTCTGAGTGTTTTAATCAAGACACATGGAATTCCTCATCTTCAATATATTCATGAGGAATATCAATTTCTTCGCACTTTCTTCGCGGTCAAAGTCTTCAAGGAAAGACCAAAGTCCTTACCCGAAGACATACATTTTTAGGGGTCGATATTCATCGGATAACTCAAACTCCTCAGCAACTTATAGAGCATGCGTACACTCACAAACATATGAGTCTCTTAACCTATAAGCCTTTAAACCACCAAAATAACTAAGGGGCACTAGATGCACTTACACTTCTTGCCAAAAATAATAAGAGTGAATTTCAATGGCGGAGTCAGCCCTCAAGAACTTTCTAGTTCTTCGTCTTGGGTACCCACATCACCCTGAAGGGTATCCTTCGAGTTGTGGTAGAACTAGATGTGGTATTACTAGAAGTGTCCTTGGTAACCCACTCAACCTTGGCTTGGGGTTCTTCTTCAAATGAGTCAATATCCTCTTGAAGCTTTCCCTTGCCCTTGTGGTCTTGTGGTAGAAGGCCATCTTGTGAGCTTGTTCCCTTAGGAGGAGTAGGATCATACTGAAAATTTGGGAATGGGATGTGGACCTTCTTCCCAAACATGTCTGTTAACGTTGAAGTAGCCAACACCTTGGATCTTCCGATGTCCTCCTTGCTTGCGCACAATTTCCTCAAGTTTCTTATTTTCGGTAAGATTCTTGAAGAGACCTCTCTCTGGAATCCATTTCAATAAATCGTTTTCTTTCTCAAGTGTAACTTGGCTACGAGAATCATTAGTGGAATCAAGAGATCTACTAGCAACAACATCATTTGATTTAGCTTTAGCATTGTTGTTACTAGATGAAGAAACTTTATTGCCTTTGTTACTAGTGTTCTTAGGCTTAACTTGTGGAACAAAAGTAGATAAGAGTAATCGTTTGGCTAGATAAAAGGAATTCTTCTTTCGAAAATCATCGTTGCTTTTTGGAACTCATGCTCTTTCTCTAAATTTAGCTTCTCGAAGCGTAGCTTCTCATGAGTTCTTGGAAGCTCTCTATGATCTTCTAGAGTAGTTTCATGAGCTAACTTAAAAGTGTTTAATTCTTTAGTTAGTCATCCAATCTCTTTTTTATCATCACCGTTCGATTTCTTTTGACTAGCATTATAATTAGCAAGTTCATTTTCAATGTTATCATTAGTCTTATCAAAGAGCAAGTCATCTTCCACTAACAAGTCATCCTCATCACTATCAAAGTCAAAATACTTGGGGTGTGATACCTTGGGGCCTTTTGCCATGAAGCGGTTTGTAATCCCTTCATTTGGTGAATCAAATAAGTCATAGGAGTTGGAGGGAACAAGTGGAATGCCAGCAACACCTTCATCTTTGTTGTAGTCAGAGTTGGAGCGATAACTTCTCTCGAAGTGGTTGTCAGACTCGGAGCGAGAAACCCATTCACCAACATGAGCTTTATGTCTTCTTCTTGAACTACTCTTGGTGTACTTGTCCTTCTTCTCTAATTCTCTGCCTCTGTGGGAGTGTCTTCATTCATAATGATCTTCTCTACTCCTTCTCTCTCCGTGAGGCGACTCATCTATTCAGCTTCGTCTTCTACGTGACTCTTCTCTTCGTTTGTTGGGAGCAGAGCACTCATTGGAAAAGTGTCCGGGATTTCCACAGTTGTAGCAGTTTCGATCATGACTAGACGAACGCTTCTCATCATATCTTGAGCTTGGGCTTCTCTCTTTGCCTCTACTCTTGTAGAACTTGTTGAACTTTATGATCATGAGGCTGATCTCTTCATTGGTTACAAGGTTGTCACTTTAAGTAGCGGGAGCATCGACTGAAGCTTTGTAAGCACCTCTCGACTTGTTGTGTAGCTCATCTTTGTCTTTGAGAGACATTTCATGAGCCATAATCCTTCCGATGACTTCAGTAGGCTTGAGATCATTGTAGTTGGGCATAATTTGGATTAATGTGCACACGGTGTTGTATCTTCCATCCAAAGCTCTAAGTATATTCTTGATGATGAATTTGTCGGTCATCTCTTTGCTTCCCAATCCAGAAATCTCATTTGTGATGAGGGTTAACCAAGAATATATACATCTCAGTGACTCCTTCACCATCCTTCATCTTGAACGTGTCAAGCTGACTTTGAAGCACGTCCAACTTTGATTCTCCGACAGAATCGATACCTTTGTGCATATCAAACAAAGTATCCCAAGTTTTCTTTGCATTCTCAAGGTGACTAATTTTGTTAAATTCTTTGGGACACCAGGAGTTGAACAAGATGTCACGGGCATGAGCATTCAATTGTAGCATCTTCAATTCTTCCGTTGTGGCATCATGATCCAGTTATTTTCCTTCTCCGAATAAATCACCTTGCACACCAACACGAACAACAGCCTAAACGGCAGGATTATGACCATGGATATGCATTTTAATCTTATGCTTTCAACTAGCAAAATTAGTGCCATCGAAATATGGACCTCTACCGTGATAATTTCCCTCCCTAGACGCCATACTCTCCTAGGTTGTGAAAACAATGCAATGGAGACCAAAGCTCTGATACCACTTGTAGGATCGAAAGTATGTCAAGACGGGGGTGATTAGACTACTTGACAAGATAAAAACGTAGCCTTTTCCCACTTTTTAGTTTGGGCCAGTTTTAGAAACTATGACTAGTCAAGTACACCCTAGACATGCATGTCTAAGAGTATAGTAGCAGAAATTAAAACATGCAAATGTAAAGTAGAGGGTAAGGTAGGGAGATCAAACGCAAAGGTTGACACGACAATTTTTGGAATGGTTCTTCAACCCACAGAGGGTAACGGTGCGAGAGTCCAGGGAGGGCGCCACCCACGAAGAAGCGGCCTTGTCCATTTCATCACGGCTTCCGCCCACACAAGACTAGCCTCACTCACGATATATCTTCAGGAAGTAGGCGATCTCCTTGCCCTTACAAACATCTTGGTTCAACTCCACAACAAGAAGTAGGAGGCTCCCAAGCAACACCTAACCAATCTAGGAGGAACCACCCTCCAAAAGTGTGCGGAGCCCAACTTATAAGTCGTGATCATCGAATGTACGTGCTTAGTGATCCCGGAGATCAATGCTCACTGGACACACAAAAACAAAATAACAAGAGTCTTACATCCATACATACTGTATGATACAAATAAGGACCATTGAGGTCGAGTCTTAAATAGGTAGGGCCTTGAAGGCCAACACACCAATCTTATCTAATAGAGGAAATCTTGGTTGAGAGCATGAACCCATGCCATTAGCCTTAACCTACAGGCGTTCTGACTGGGAGGAGTCCTAGCTCGTAGGAACATTACCAAGGTATTCTTAACCTTCTCATGTTCTCTGTTACCTAGTTAATGAAATAACCAGTGGCAAGCCAATAAGTACTTTGAATGTACCCGCAAGAAACCCATGTTGTGGAACAAGGCAATAATGAAATATGATATGACACTGGTATGCTATTTTTACGGAGAGCAGATTTTTCCCTAGTGCAATAACATGATCAAATTCTCGTGCGACATGCATCACAAGGCATAGCGGTAACTGAGTGAAAGGTTACAGATATCAATATCAACTAAGGGTCGAACATCCCATGTCCACCCATCATGCCAACTCACCTCACATAGCTCAAGCATCATCTTTCCCATGTCACCATATTTTTCTCATACTTATCCACACACACACCCACTTGGTTTATGCACAAACGATTGGACGTAGTTTATGTAGGATTACCCAACTGTCCTTGACCGTGGACACGGCTATTCAAATAGTTTTACACTCTAGAGAGGTGGAACTCTATACCCACAAGACTTGGGGAACTTCTGTGTCATCCACAACTCGCGGTATATATAACATACCAGAGGTAAGAACCCAACAATGCCTTTCCCATGATGAGACTAAAAAAATAGTCCACTCGTTTGGTACACAACCCACATGATGTACATATTATGAGCCTCACTCTAGATCGTATCATCCATGCAGGGACCAACGGTGTGCCCGGAACGTGAAAAAAAAGCATAGTCGTCCTTCCTGGCACGACCCCGTCTCGAGAGTGACCACGTCACTCCCGTCACTAGTAATGCAGTCTCTTTGCTAGCATCAACCATAGTAATCAACAAAGCCCCGTCCCATAAGGGGTATCGTGGTTGCACATGTAAGGTTGGGACAGTCGACACATCTTAAATCTTATCCCATTTCTGAACCACACACGCCAACATTCTTGGAACACCACTTCTTTATCAAGTAGTCATCCTCTAAACACCACCGCCCTCGGGCTTTAGTGGCACCCGATGGGTTTTTTGAAAAAAAGCCTTTGTAACACACCTTTTATCGTCACCATGCATATTCCCATCCCTTCTTGTGTAGCAACTACTACCAAGTAACACATCCCACATGCACAACCCTCATAGGTGGTAGGGTCATGCCCAAATGCAGTTATTAACCAGGTGTTCCTCTGGGACAACCAACAAGGGGGGTCTCCGATCCAACATCAATATATGCATAAGTAAGGCATCATATGACATGCAAGTAAAAGTTTCTTAGGCATGATCAAAGGGCTGCTTGAGTTGATCAGCAAAGTGTTCGAGTTCTTATCATTCTTCTCATCTATCTCTGAGTACTTCGTCTATTTCGTCAGCTATCATCGGAAACAACCAAAGTAAGCCACACAACAATCATAAAACAGAAGTGCTTTATAAATAGGAGTTTTATTTTTCTTGGACTTCTCTCATCACAAGAAAAATAACTAAAGTTGTTCTAAGGGATTTGGATCACCAGAGATTTCTGGATGGTGGAAATGGAGGCATCACTGGCCCCACAAGAAGTCTATAGAAAATATTCTGCTAAAAATGAGTGGAGGCACTCATTTAATTGGGCATTATTTTAGAAATATTTAGGAAGTTGTCGGTGTTATGGGAATGGGGGTACCCAGACCTGCCTGCCTGTGGCCCAGGGCAGGCCTGCCTCACTGGAACAAACCAGCGGGCCCGGCACCGATCGGGGAAAGGCCCTCATGAGGGGCCAAGCCTCACGAGGAGGAGCAGCGTCAAGACCCTCAGGGGGCCTCCTCAAGACCCACCGGAGCGGCGGATATTCCGAGGCAAGGCCGAGCCTCCGGAGTCAAGGGTGACGCCAGGAAAGGACAGTCGAACAACAGATGGCAGGAGGGGGCAGTT
This sequence comes from Hordeum vulgare subsp. vulgare, assembly GCF_904849725.1. Lineage (NCBI taxonomy): Eukaryota > Viridiplantae > Streptophyta > Magnoliopsida > Poales > Poaceae > Hordeum > Hordeum vulgare. Next base: position 248,821,232 of record NC_058519.1, read on the forward strand.
TCCCCTTTGGTGCAAAGGAGGCGGGAGCGTACAGGAGTTCCAAATCCATCTTCCAAAGGTTTCCCTTCTGGTGCAATGAAGCAACCGCTGCCCGCCAGTAGGGAAAACTTCATCCCCGGGCCCGTCCCTGCAGCGAAGGCAGTTACTTTGCAGGCGAAGACCACTTTTCAGCAGGAGAGCATGTTTCCATGTTCCCCTTCAAAATCGGCCGTTGTCGGATCCCTTCCTGCCGAAGCTATGAGGGAGACCCGGGCCTCCGCTATAAATAGAGAGGCTAGGATACTTGAGAGGAGGTGTTCATTTGAACGGTAGAGCAATACACCTAGCCACTTGGCCTCCGGAGGCTCGAGAGCACTATACTAGTTAATCCACCACCTCCGCGAGAGGCAATCCACAAAAAGCAGGAGTAGGGTATTACGTTTCGCAGCGACCCGAACCTGGGTAAACTGTTGTGTCTTGTGCTACTCTCGCCATCGAGTGAGTTCATCGTTTCTATTGAGTAGTGGACTAGGCGAGGCTGAGTAGGGACAGAGCTTCGTACATGCCCCGGTGTTCGAATCCTTAGGGTTTTTCGGAGCCCTAAATCTGACATTTGGCGCGCCAAGTAGGGGCGTGTCGAGGTTTCCTCCATGCTCCGTCTACACCAAGCTCCATGGCTCCGATGGCTAATGCTCGCCGGGTTCGCGCAGAACGCCGCACCACCCGCATCGCCCAGACTGTGTCCGTCAATGCCACCGGGGCGTGCCGGTCGCCGTTACCCGTGGTGAACGCTGCCACCGGCCCCGAAGTTCAAGAGCAACAAGGCTCCTCCCAGCCGGTGACCGAGCCGGTCAACGGCTGCACTGCCACTCACCAGGCCTTCGGGATCAGCATCGCGTGCCCGACTAGAGATGCCCCACGGCCGGTGCGCGCTTCCCATGGCCACCGAGCTGCTTCGTTACTGTCCTACTCCTGACCGCCACGACGACTGGCTCCAACGCATCGAGGAGCTCATCGCCACCGTCGGTGACTCAGCGGTGCTCTCCTGCTCGCTCCGACCCCAGCCGTCCCTGGAGAACAACCAGGTGCAAGATGCGCCACCTCCACCCCCACGACGTGTCGTGAACCCTGTGTGTCGGGGATATACCCCGCGGTATGACCCGGTGACAGCTATGACCCGGCCGAAGGTTATGACCCGACAGACAGTTATGACCCGTCAGACGAGTCCTTGAAGATGAGTCTCGAAGATAAGCCCGGTTGTAAGCAGCCCGGTTGTAACCCGCCCGGGACTCAGAAGCCCGGTTGTAAGCAGCCCGGTTGTAAGCAGCCCGGTTGTAAGCCGCCCGGGACTCAGAAGCCCGGTCGTAAGCCACCCGGTCGTAAGCCACCCGGTCATAAGCCGCCCGGGACTGAGAAGCCCACGAAGAGAAGCCCAGTTGTAAGTCGCCCGGTCGTATGCCGCCCGGGACTCAGAAGGCCATGAAGAAAAGCCCGTGATGGAGAGTCATAATAGGTTAAGCCTAAATCCAACTTGGACTCTACGTGTAACCCGCCCCTTCAGCTTATATAAGGAGGGGCGGGACACCCCAAGAGGGGAAGGTTTTTAGACATCTCAATAGACAAGTCTTAGACAAACAAGTCATGAGAGAGAGACAGATTAGACACCCACGATATTAGAGGTGGCTAGTCTGCATCCTTGTAATCGAAATCATCGTCTTCATCAACGAAATACAAGCAGGATGTAGGCTTTTACCTCCATCGGAGGGGCCGAACCTGGGTAAACTCACGTCTCTCGATTTCGACCAACCCCTCTCAAGCCGCCACATGGTTGCGATGGCCTCACACCTAAGTCCTTGCACGAGGACATATGCCATGACAAAACCACGACATTTGGCGCCCACCATGGGACCAGCGCACGGTGGAATTGTGTTCTTGAAGGGATCGCACCTACGGATCGAGAAGGTTATGACCCGTCGTATGCACAAGAGCGGGCACGGAAGAATCTCCATCAAAGTCCACGTTCATCAATCGAGGTTGAAGAAATTTCAAAGCAGCATAAAAGCATCAGGCATGGGAAGAAGAGAATTAGGGTTGCAGATAGATTTTGCACGTGCCATTGGGGTCTGCAAAATTGAAACCCGATCAATTCCCCTTGTTGTCACGAGTCCCCGAGACCGACCGATGGGAATTCTGTTGTAGGCACGTCATATCAATCCGTATAAACATGCCTACTGAAGCCAGAATCATTGACTGAAAATACTAGTTGGAAGCAGTATTCCCTTGCTCATGTAAAAGCACCCATGAGTATGACATCCAACAAAGCAAGGATTTTCCATGGAAGAAGGAAAAATATCCAGCATGCCGAACTGCTGTGACAGCAAATAAAAAGAAAGAGAAAAGAGAGAGAGAAATCCCAAGAGCAGTGGATGATACGGACGTGGATGCTTCAATCCGACCTTGTCCCGGAGGCGGACGTACACACGAACTCAGACAGCACCTACCGCGGCCACCAGGATCCATGTCCGAGCCAACCTCGCCTCCCCCCTGTCCTTTTCTGTTGGGGAACATTGCATGGGAAACAAAAAAATTCCTATGCACACGATGACCTATCATGGTGATGTCCATCTACGAGAGGAGATTTGGATCTACGTAACCTTGTAGCTCGCATAGCAGGAAGCGTTAAGAAACACGGTTGATGTAGTGTAACATCTTCATGTCCCTCGATCAGCCCCACGAACCGTCCCACAGATCGTCCCGCGATCCGTCCTAGGATCCCTTCCGATCTAGTGCCGAACGGACAGCACCTCCGCGTTCAGCACACGTACAGCTCGACGATGATCTTTGCCTTCTTGATCCAGCAAGCAAGACGGAGAAGTATATGAGTTCTCTGCCAGCGTGATGGCGCTCCGGTGGTGGTGAAGAATCTACTCCTGCACGGCTCTGCCCAAGCTTCGCAGAAATACGATCTAGAGGAAGAACTATGGTGTCTAGATCTGAGTTGCACGTGGCAAAAGTTGCCTCAAATCAGCCCTAAATCACCACTATATATAGGAGGAAGGGGGAGGAGGCTTTCCTTGAGGGCCAAGCCCTCAAGGGTCCGCTGGTTGATGACCCACAAGTGTCGGGGATCTATCATAGTCCTTTCGATAAGTAAGAGTGTCGAACCCAACGAGGAGCAGAAGGAACTGACAAGTGGTTTTCAGCAAGGTATTCTCTGCACGCACTGAAATTATCGGTAACAAGTAGTTGTCTCATAAGATACTTTGTAGCAAGTAGCAAGTAACAATAGTAACAAAGGTGCAGCAAGATGGCCCAATCCCTTTTGTATGAAGGGACAAGCCTGGACAAACTCTTATATGAGGTATAGCGCTCCCGAGGACATATGGGAATTTCTGTCAAGCTAGTTTTCATCATGTTCATATGATTCACGTTCCCTACTTTGATATTTTGATATGTGGGTGGACCGCTGCTTGGGTGCTGCCCTTACTTGGATAAATATCCCACTTATTATTGACCCCTCTCGCAAGAATCCGCAACTACGAAAGAAGAATTAAGACAAAGTCTAACCATAGCATTAAACTAGTGGATCCAAATCAGCCCCTTACGAAGCAACGCATAAACTAGGGTTTAAGCTTCTGTCACTCTAGCAACCCATCATCTACTTATTACTTCCCAATGCCTTCCTCTAGGCCCAAATAATGGTGAAGTGTCATGTAGTCGACGTTCACATAACACCACTAGAGGGAAGACAACATACATCGCATAAAAATATCGAACGAATACCAAATTCACATGACTACTTATAGCAAGACTTATCCCATGTCCTTGGGTACAAAAGTGACTACTCACAAAGCATAATTATGTTCATGACTAGAGAGGTATTGAATAGCATTAGGGATCTGAACATAAGATCTTCCACCGAGTAATCCAACTAGCATCAACTACAAACAGGAATTAAGTACCAATCGGAGTCGCGAGACGGAGATTGGCTACAAGAGATGAACTAGGGTTTGGAGATGAGATGGTCCTCATGAAGATATTGATGGAGATGAGTCCCCTCCGATGAGAGGAGTGTGGGTGATGACGATGGGGACGATTTACCCCTCCGGGAGGGAAGTTTCCCCGGCAGGACAGCCCTGTCGGAGCTCTAGATTAGTTCTGCTCAAGTTCCGCCTCGTGGCGGTGCCGATTCCTCCCGAAAGCCTCCTCCTGGTTTTTTCTCGGACGAAGCCCTCCTTATAGCAGAAGATGAGAGTCGGAGGGGCAACAGGGGCCCAGAAGACACCAGGCGCGGCCAGGGGGTAGGCCTCCTGGTGGCTCCCCTCCGGTACTTCTTCCGCCCAGTATTTTTTATAAAATCCAAAATTATTCCTCGTTGATTTTCACGGCTTTTGGAGTTGCGCAGAATAGGTATCTCAAACTTGCTCCTTTTTCAGACCAGAATTCCATCTGCCGGCATTCTCCCTCTTAATGTAAACCTTATAAAATAAGAGAGAAAAGTCATAAGTATTGTACCGTAAAGTGTAATAACAGCCCATAAAGCGATAAATATCAACATAAAAGCATGATGCAAAATGGACGTATCAACTCCCCCAAGCTTAGACCTCGCTTGTACTCAAGCAGAAGCTGAGATCAATAAATATGCCCACATGTTTAGAGATAGAGGTGTCGATAAAACAGGATACAGACATGCAGGCATCAAGATCATATTTAGAACAGCAATATTTTCATATAATCTCTTATGCTAAAGTTATAATTCCTTCACAAAGTAAAGTATGGATCAAGAACCTTATTGAGGATTAACAACCAATACCCTTTAGTCGTTGAAGCAATTGCAATTTATCATAACATCGGAAAGAGTCAAATAAGAGCTTGTAAAGAAAATCCACATACTCAATCATCTTTTCGTCTTGTACAATTGCTAAAACACACGCGGTACTCATGAGATCAAAGTTTCAGTTGGACACAGAGAAAGATAGGGTTTATAGTTTCGCCTCCCAACTATTTACCTCAAGGGTAATGTCAACAATAATAATTCATGAATACTTACTTCCAAGTTGACATATGAATATAGATCTTTCCCTAGCACATGACGTTAGCCAAGATAATGACGAAATAAGGAATTGGTGTCGATCACCATGACTCTTTTAAGGGTAAAAAGTAAAGGTACAAGATAGGCCCTTCACGGAGGGAAGAAGAGGTTATCATGCGCTTTTGAGGTTTGGATGTGTGACCTCTTAGTGTGGAGGAACGTCACTTTATATTGCCTCCTGTGAAAAAGAACTTTATTATGTAGTCTGTCGCTTTTATGTCTTCCTCATCACAGGTTCGTACAAAGCTTATTTTCCACACACTAATATATCATACATATTTAGGGAGCATTTTTTATTGCTTGCACCGATGAAAACTTACTTGAGGGATCTTATTCAATCCATAGGTAGGTATGGTGGACTCTCATGGCAAAACTGGGTTGAAGGTTTATGGATGCACAAGTAGTATCTCTAGTTAGTGCGGAAGTTTTGGCTGAGATGAGGTGGAAGCAATCGTCATATGCTAAGGGATCTCTAGTCATATAACATTGTTCAGAACCAAGCAAACATAATTCATTATGGTGTCTTCCTTGTCCAACATCTACTTCTAAGCATGTAATAGTTTAATGAGTGTTCACAATCATAGATGGTGCCCAAGATGATATATTTATATGTGAACCTCTCTTTCTTTATTACTTCCTATTAATTGCAACAATGACCAAGGTCTACGTTTGTCCACCCACAACAAGTTTCAATCAACATTCTTTTAATATGTGAAGCCATCACTTCCCATAAGATCATTACATGATCTTTCATGCTTTTGTTCTTTTATTATTCTTTTCTTTAGATCATGGCATGAGGCAAGGCCCTTAACTAAAACACTCTTTATTATATGACTCTTGAACTCAAATACATTGGGGGTGACACAAAGCAAAACTCAATCCTAGATCACTAAGAACTTTATTCTACTAGAGAAAGATAAAACTAAAAAGGATCGAACTAAGAAAAAGGTAAAGGCAAAAGATGTGATGGTGATACAATACCGGGGAAACTCCCCCAAGCTTGGCACAAGCCAAGAGGAGTGCCCATATCCGTGCTTAATTGCCTTCCTTCAAAGGTGATGGTGGTGGAGTTGTCCTGTCTTTTGCTTCCAAGAGGGCCATCAATCTTCGATTTATACTTTGGAGCTCTGTGATATGTTTCTCCAGCAAAATAACTTCACGGGTGAGATAAGTATTACGAACACGAGTTATTTCACCTAACCTCAAGAGTTCGATCAAGGATGGAGGTAGGGTTGAAGAAAATCCTCTTCCTCAGCTTCTTCCTTGTTGAGCATAGATTGCCCTTCGTCCGACGCCGGATTCTCCTCCTTAGTTTTGCCCTTAGTTTCTTCCAGCAGCCCTTCCTTGGCCTCCATGACCTCCATTTTTTTTCAGATTAGCATTTATTTCTTCATAGACTTGAGGGAAATTGTTCTCCCCGATAGATTCCTGAGATGACATCCTTGCCCTAAATCTGCGGCAGAAAAAGATTCGAAACGAAAATAGAGGATATTTGCGTGATACGAGGGTTAGACCTTTCGAGAGAATATATAATGATTTTTTTCCCGACCAAAAGGAGTATTCCAGCGAAAATGGAGTCCGGGAGACACACGAGGTGTTCCCAAGCCACCCAGACGCGACCAGGAGGTAGGCCGCACCTGGCAGGCTTGTCGCCTCCTCGTGCGCTTTCCGGACTACTTTACATTTTTCTATTTTTCTAAAAATTCCAAAACGGAGAAAAATTGCTACTGGAAAAGTTTTGGAGTCGGCTTACTTACCGAATCAAACTTATGGGAGTTATGGTATTAATAATATTGCTTTCAACATTTATGGGAGTACCTGAGATATAATGCTTGATTCTTTGCCCATTTACAACTCTCGGAAAATTACCTTCCGTGTTGTTGATCTTTATGGCACCGGAATGATATACTTCCTCTAGAATGTAAGTACCTTCCCATTTAGAGAGAAGCTTGCCTGCAAAAAATCTTAAACGAGAATTGTATAGCAAGACATAATCACCTACATTGAACTCACGTTTTTGTATCCTTTTATCATGCCACCTCTTAACTTTTTCTTTAAACAACTTGGCATTTTCATATGCCTGATTTCTCCATTCATCAAGTGAGCTAATATTAAATAACCTCTTCTCTCCAGCAAGTTTGAAATCAAAGTTGAGCTCTTTGATTGCCCAATAAGCCTTATGCTCTAGCTCAAGAGGTAAATGACATGCTTTACCGTAAACCATTTTGTACGGAGACATGCCCATGGGATTCTTATAAGCAGTTCTATACTTAGCTCTACTAGACCATTGGAACGATTCTTTCTAGACCTATTAACAGTCTTTTGCAGAATTAGTTTAATTTCTCTATTACTTAGCTCTACTAGACCATTGGACTGAGGATGATAAGGAGATGCAATTCTATGGTTGACATCATACTTAGCAAGCGTTTTACGGAAAGCACCATGAATAAAATGTGAACCACCATCAGTCATCAAATATCTAGGGACTCCAAATCTAGGGAAAATAAATTTTTTAAGCATCCTAATAGAGGTGTTGTTATCAGCACTACTAGTTGGGATAGCTTCTACCCACTTAGTAACGTAATCAATAGCAACTAGAATATGAGTATACCCATTAGACTTTGGAAAAGGTCCCATATAATCAAAGCCCCGAACATCAACTGGTTCAATGACAAGTGAATAATCCATAGGCATTTCCTGACGTTTACTGATATTACCTATTCTTTGACATTCATCACAATATAAGAGAAACTTACGAGCATCCTTGAAGAGAGTAGGCCAATAAAAACCGGATTGCAATACCTTGTGTGCAGTTCTATCTCCCGCATGGTGTCCTCCGTAAGCCTCGGAGTGACACTTGTGTAGGATCTGTCCATGTTCTTGCTCAGGTACACAACGTCTAATAACACCATCTACTCCTTCTATATAAAGGTGAGGATCATCCCAAAAGTAATGTCTCAAATCAAAGAAGAATTTCTTATTTTGTTGGTATGTGAAACTAGGTGGTATATATTTGGCAACAATATAATTTGCATAATCAGCATACCAAGGTGTACTACATGAAGCATTGATGACATTCAATTGTTCATTTGGAAAGCTATCATCAATAGGTTGTGGGTCATCAAGAACATTCTCCAACCTAGACAAGTTATCTGCTACGGGGTTCTCATCACCCTTCCTATCAAAAACATGCAAATCAAATTCTTGTAGCAAGAGAACCCATCTGATAAGTCTAGGTTTAGCATCTTTCTTTTCCATGAGATACTTAATAGCAGCATGATCAGTGTGAATAGTAAGCTTGGAATCAAGAATGTAAGATCTGAACTTTTCACATGCAAACACGACTGCTAAAAATTTCTTTTCAGTAGTAGCATAGTTTTTTTGGGCACTGTCTAGAGTTTTACTAGCATAATGAATAACATTCAATTTCTTATCAACTCTTTGTGCTAGAACAGCACCAACAGCATAATCACTAGCATCGCACATAATTTCAAGAGGTAGGTTCCAATCAGGTGGTTGAACAATAGGTGCTGTTATCAAGGCCTTCTTAAGTATTTCAGATGCTTCCTCACAATCTTTGTCAAAAACAAAAGGGATATCTTTTTGCAAGAGATTAGTAAGAGGCCTAGAAATCTTAGAGAAGTCTTTAATGAACCTTCTATAGAAACCAGCATGACCAAGGAAACTTCTTATACCTTTGATGTCTGTTGGGCATGGCATTTTCTCGATCACATCAACTTTAGCCTTATCGACTTCAATACCTCTTTCAGAAATTTGATGTCCTAAGATGATGCCTTCATTAACTATAAAGTGGCACTTCTCCCAATTCAAGACAAGGTTGGTATTTTTACATCTCTGCAAAACACGATCAAGGATGCTGAGGCAATCATCAAAATAAGACCCGTAAACGGAGAAGTCATCCATGAAAACCTCAACAATCTTTTCACAAATGTCAGAGAATATAGTCGTCATACATCTTTGAAAGGTAGCAGGTGCATTACATAAGCCAAAATGCATACGTCTATAAGCAAAGGTACCAAAAGGGCAGGTAAAAGTGGTTTTCTCCTGATGAGATTGTGCAACAGCTATTTGGGAGAAACCAGAATAACCATCTAGAAAGCAGAAGTGTGTGTGTTTAGACAATCTTTCTAGCATTTGGTCAATAAAAGGCAAAGGGTAATGATCTTTCCTAGTGGCTTTATTCAATTTCCTAAAATCAATTACCATCCTATAGCCAGTAACAATTCTCCGTGGGATCAATTCATCTTTATCATTAGGGACAACGGTAATACCTCCCTTCTAAGGGACACAATGCACCGGACTTACCCAATCGTTATGAGAAACAGGATAGATAATACTTGCTTCCAGGAGCTTTAGTATTTTATTTCTTACTACCTCTTTCATCTTAGGATTTAATCTCCGTTGATGATCGGCAACTGGTTTTGAATCAGGATCGGTTTTAATTTTATGCTGGCATCACTACTGGAATCCAGAAATTTGCGGTCAGCCAGTTCTTTAGCATCTGCTGGCTGACGGCAAAGAACCTCTTTGCCATCAGTTGACACAATACAGACGGCAAAGAACTGACACATGGCAAAAATACTATTTGCCATGTGTGGGTCCTTTGCCGTCTGCCAGCAGACGGCAAAGAGCCCCAGGGCAGACGGCAAAGGGGACGCGTGGGTCCCATGCCTGCCGTGTCCGAAATCCGGGGGCCTTTGCCATCCGCGGGCCTTTGCCGTCTGCCATACGGCCCTTTGCCGTCGGGGGGCGGACGGCAAAGGGGCAGCCCTATAACGGCCGTTACCCCCCTCGCTCACTTTCTCTCTCTCTCTCTCACCCCGACCACTCTCTCTCTCCACGGCGGCGACCCCCTCCCCGCGAGATCCCCTCCCCGCGGCGAGCCCACCCCCCCCCCCCGGCGAGCCCACCCCCCCGGCGACGCCCTCCCCGTGGGATCCCCTCCCCGAGAGGGCACCTCCCCTGCGGCGCGCCCCCTGCCGCCGCCCCCTGCCGCGCGCCCGCGCCACCTGCATTGCGCCCCCTGCCGTCGCCGCCCCCTGCCGCCGCCGCCCCCTGCTGCGCGCCACCTGCATTGCGCCCCCTGCCGTCGCCGCCCCCTGCCGCCGACGCCCACTGCGGCGAGCCCCCAGCCGCGCGCCCCCTGCCGTCGCCGCCCCCTGCCGCCGCCCCCTGCTGGTGAGTTTTTCCTGTTTTTCTTTTTAATAAAGTTAATTACTTTAGTTAGTTTATTAGGTTAGTTTTTTTATTATATATAGGGTAATTTAGTTAGTTTATTTGGTTAGATTATTAGGCTAATTAGGTTAGTTAGTTAGGTTAGAAGAAAAAAGTAGAAGGAAAAAAAGCAGGAGAAGAAGAAGAAGAAGAAGAAGAGGAGGAGGAGGAGGAGGAGAAAGAAGAAGAAGAAGAAGAAGAAGAAGAAGAAGAAGAAGAAGAGGAGAGGAGGAGGAGGAGAAAGAGGACGAGAAAGAAGAAGAAGAAGAAGAAGAAGAAGAAGAAGAAGAAGAAGAAGAAGAAGAAGAAGAAGAAGAAGAAGAAGAAGAAAAAGAATAGAAGGAGAAAAAGAGGAGGGGGAGTAGGAGGAGAAAAAAGAAGAAGAAGAAGAAGAAGAAGAAGAAGAAGAAGAAGAAGAAGAAGAAGAAAAAGAGGAGAGAGGAGAAGAAGAAAGAAGAGGAAAAGGGAACCCCGGCACCCCGAAACTGACCCTCGACCCCCGAACCCTGACGCCCGACGCCACTGACCCCCGACCATCGACCTCCGACGCCACTGACCCCCGACCCCTGACCCCCGACGCCACTGACCCCCGACGCCACTAACCCTCGACCCCCGACGCCACTGCCCCAGACCCAAACCCTCGGCCCACGACTCCCGACCCCCGACGCTCGACGCCACCAACCCCCGACCCCCGACGCCACTGACACCCGACGTCACTGACCCTGGACCCCCGACGCCACTGACCCTGGACCCCCGACGCCACTGACCCCCCACAACCGACGCCACTAACCCCCCGACCCCCGATGCCACCGACCCTCGACGGCACTGACTCCCGACGCCACTAAGCCCCGACCCCCGACACCTCTTCTGCCTTCTTTTGAACGAGAAGGTGCTTTTCGGCCTTCCAGAGGCCCACGGGGTCATAGTTTTGTAAATTATGAGTTAGGTCACATATTTTCTGATCATGTTAATTATAAAAACATCGTATTTGTGTTGATCGGGTGAATTTCAATGTGCAGTTGTTCGACGACCTCCACGTGCGTTGGACGAGCTCCGCCCTTGCGTTTGTTGGTGAGCACAAATGACTTCTCCTCCTACCCCCTTAATTTGCTCTGTCCCGGTCTTCGTGTCGATGAAACTTGCTAGCTATAGGTTTCTTCAATCATGAGTATGCGTGACCAGTATGCGTCTCCCGTTCGAAAGGGCGACATCTATAAATATGCATTTCTTTGCATATTTATAACCGCCATCCTTTCGAATTGTCCAACATTATCCATGGACAGCCCGAGTATGTGTAGATTGGGTTTGTTTTCCCGTATGTTGTGCTCCGGATCCGATGCGGAATTTCGTCAGTGCCTCCCCTGTTGTTCTCCGGGTACACATCCTCTCTGCTTATTGCCGAGACGTGTATCAGGAGAACAGCGGGGAGGTGCTGCCGAAATTCTGCATCGCATCTGGAGCAGAGCATGGGAAAACGAACCCAGTCTACACATACTCGGGTGGGATTAGGACCTATCTTTACCTATTAGCGTGTAGGTTGCATGGACGTAATAAAACTGACAAACTTGATTAGCGTATGAATATAGATGATGAATTATGTATTTATTTCTTGTGCCCCCATAGGTAGCTAGGCAACATGAGTGATCGTGCTTGGATGTACACTGGTCACCCTAGTCAGAAAGACATGACCCATGAATGGTTAACAAAAACCAGGGGGTTTGTGAGAGCCGCATTTGCAAATGGCCAGCAAAAAACATGGTGCCCCTGTCCCAATTGCGACAACTGGAAAAAGCAGACAGAGCTTGAAATGGGTAAACACTTGCAGAAGTGGGGTTTTACGCCTAATTATACGGTGTGGACTTTTCATGGTGAGTCTGACGAACATGCCAGAGCTGAGGTGATTCGTCGTCGCACCGACGAGCATGGTACCGGGATTGAAGACATGGTGCAAGACTTTGATGATGCTCGGGATTCGGACGATGAGATGGAGGAATCTGCAAAGGCCTTCTATGAAATGCTGGAGTCTTCAAAACGTCCTCTCCACGAGCAGACTGAGCTTTGTCAGCTGGATGCCATCGCGCAAGTAATGGCTCTGAAGGCTCAATTCAACCTAGGCAGAGAATGCTACGACGCGATGATGACGATATTTGGACGCTTTCTACCCAAAGGCCATGTACTGCCCGCAAACCTGTACCAGTTAGAGAAAATCCTCCGTGTACTTAAGATGCCCTATGAGAAGATACATGCCTGTGAGAATGGATGTGCCTTATTTAGGCTTGAGTATGCGGCCTTGAACTATTGCCCCATTTGCAATTCTTCCAGGTATATTGTGGTAGACAACGGCATGGGTGAGAAGAATCAGACCAAAATCCCCATTAGTGTTCTTCGATATCTGCCAATCGTACCAAGACTTCAACGTCTTTTCATGGTCGAAGAGACGGCCAGACAGATGACATGGCACAAATTGGGCAAAAGAACCGAACTAGATGCGGATGGGAACAAGATGCTGGTACACACTTCAGATGGTTTTGCGTGGAGGCACTTCGATGCATTACATAAGGATAAATCGGAAGATCCAAGGCAACCTAGAGTTGCCATCAGCACGGATGGGTTCAATGTGTATGGTATGACGGCAGCACAATACAGTTGTTGGCCTGTATTTGTCATTCCACTAAATTTGCCACCCGGAGAGATTATGAAAAGAAAGAACATTTTCCTGACGTTGATAATTCCAGGGCCCAACTATCCGGGGAAGAATATGAATGTGTACATGCAGCCGCTTAAGGATGAGTTGCAAGAAGCCTGGGATAATGGGATCAAGACCTACGACGCGGCTACCAAAACAAATTTCAAAATGCATGTGTGGTACATGTACTCGACGCATGATTATCTGGCGTTTGCGCTATTCGCTGGCTGGTGTGTGCATGGAAGGTTCCCGTGCACCACATGCAAGGCAGCTCTTCAGTTCCGTTGGCTGCAGGCTGGTCGCAAGTATTCTGGCTTCGACATGCATAGACAATTCCTGGATCCTGACCATAAGTTCAGAAAAGACAAGAAGAATTTCATCAAAGGTAGAGTTGTCAAAAATACTGCACCAGCTGCGTTGACAGGCCAACAGACCCTTGATCAGTTAAACGCTCTCGAGCCCGATCCTTTGCGTCCAGGATACTTCAAAGGGTATAATACGGAACACGCCTGGACTCACAAGTCATGCTTATGGGATCTCCCTTACTTCAAAGACCTCCTTTGCCCACACAACATTGACGTGATGCACACTGAAAAGAATATTGCGGAGGCCATTTTTGGTACATTGTTCGGCATAGAGGGGAAGTCAAAAGATAATCCTAAGGCTAGAATCGACCTGGAGGCTCTATGTGATAGACCGTTGCAAAACTTGCGACAACGGAAAGGAAAGAAAAGCATAGCGAAGCCAAAGGCATGGTTCAATCTTGAAAGGCCAGCTATGAGGGAAATGCTATTGTGGGTGAAAATGCGGTTGATGTTCCCCGATGGGTATGCTGCGAATCTAAAGAGGGGAGCGAGTCTTGAGAAATTGAAAATATTTGGGCTCAAGAGTCATGATTGGCACATATGGATTGAGCGGGTAATGCCGGTGATGTTGCGTGGCTTTATCCCTGAGGATGAATGGCTAGTACTGGCAGAGCTGAGCTATTTCTTCCGTTCTCTTTGTGCGAAAGAACTATCGCCTGGCGTGCTAGATGAAATGGAAGAGTTGGCGCCGGAGTTGGTCTGCAAATTAGAAAATATCTTTCCACCGGGCTTCTTCAATCCAATGCAACATTTGATTTTGCATCTCCCGACCGAGGCAAGAATGGGGGGGGGGGCGTTCAAAATCGATGGTGCTACTCAACTGAGAGGATGCAGAAGACGCTTCGAGCTAAGTGTAAAAATAAACGTAGAATTGAAGCATCGATGGCCGAGGCATTCATTACTGAGGAGGCGGCAAACTTCGTGACAGCACACTACGAAGCCAAAAATTATCATTTGCATAAACCGAAGCCTCGGTACAATGATGGCGATCGAGAAAAAGTTCGATCCAACCTCAGCCTATTCAAAGGTAAGCTCGCACCATCCGGTGCTTCGAAAGGGAAATCGTTGGATGTCGAAGAATGGCGGAACATTTCATTGTATATCTTCACCAACCTAACAGAAGTGCGGCCGTACATAGAGTAAGTTCTCGGTAATTTATTGTTCCGCAACTTCTAATTGCTTTGAACCACTCTTATTCCCGGATATTTGATATAGTCGATACGTCGCCGAATTCTCGGATGGAGCGGTCATCGAAAAGGATTCCGTCGAAGAGTATGAGCTTCTCGCAAAGCATGGAGCGACTATCCTGGTTTCATCTCTTGGTTCAAACAAAGGGTAATTAATTACCATTAAGGGCCCATTTGACTATAAGGTAATTAATTCCGTCTAAGAGTATGATGCAGAGTCTATGGACGCCGAGTTGAGACAAGTCGCTAATGGTTTTGACTATAAGGTCCGTTCATTTGACAAATACAACATCAACGGGTATCACTTTCGTACCTTTGGCAAAGAGCTATCTATGCCCGACCTAAAGACTACAAATTGTTCTGTCTCTGCTATCGGCGAAGGAGACACCGAGTATTATGGAAGGGTTGAAGCAATTTATGAACTTCTATTCTATGGTGAAAACCCACCGACCGTCGTAGTCTTCAAATGTTATTGGTTTGAGCGGAGGGAGACTAGAAGGACTCATGAACATATAGGACTAGTCGAAATCAACCAAAACACCCACTTAGATGTTCCCGATGTCTATATTACGGCTCAACAGGCGACACAAGTTTTCTATCTACCGTGGGCCTGCCAAACTGATCCAAATCTCAAAGGTTGGGATGTCGTTTATGAAGTGCCACCACATTTTAGACCACCTACCCTCAATGAAGAGGATTACGAACCTCACATTAACCCAGACACATATGAAGGAGAATTCTTCCAAGAAACACGTATGTCCAAGAAACGTTTCAAGAACCGCTCTACTTCACCCCAGAACATTGAAGTAGACAGCGACAGTGAATCCGTCTTAACCCCTGAGCCCGAAGAGGAAGAGCTGGAAGAAGAAGAGGTTACTGCTGCGGATCACCTGTCACTTCTTGACCGATTACATAATGGTGGCCTTCCAAATGTTCTTCTAGATAGTGATGATGATGATGCATTTATTGATGATAGTGATGATCATGATGCATTTATTGACCCCGAAGCATATATAGACGAGGACGATCGTTATTAGTTCATGTCAGGTATGCAACTATTATACTATATATAAATTTTGAGTTCATGTTAGGTATTCAATTTTTATTAGTCATGTTGGTATTTATGTTGTACTAATTTCATTTACTCTTTGTCATGACAGGTGTTGAAAGATGGTGGGAAAGGGTCGAAAGCATGTCGCGGCTGCTTCTTCGTCGGCGGGTGATGGGATGGGTACTTCCATTCCTGCCTCGCCTCTTCGGAGAGTGTTGCTCTCTACTATGCAAGGAGCGGCCCCCGTGAGAGGAGGTCGACCACCCGGGAAGCCGAGAGGCACTAAAGGTACACGTTGTATTCATGTTGGTATTTATGTTGTACTCATGTTGTATGCATATCGGTATTTATATACATTTTATTACTCATGTTGGTATTTATGTTGTACTAAAGGTACACATGGCCGCGGGAGAGGTAGGGCTACATGGTCTCCACCACCACCCCAAGCTGATTCACCTGAGCACAGGAGGACTTCTATGGTGGATTCGTCTGAGGTGGAGGCTACACGGTCTCCGGTTCACGAGCCTCGGGTCGACGAGCCTCAGGTCGACGAGCCTTTGACCCACGAGACTCGTGTCCCAGAGGCTTCCTTCCACACGACTGCGGAGCACAGCAGGGATGAGGGTACGTCCCAAGAGACCCAGTGGGATCCCTGGCCAGAGCCAACTAGCCATGCTGGTAGCGACAAGGAGCTGGGTGAGGGGGATACCGTCTACCAGCGTGGTAGTTCGGGGCTCCCGCTCGTGCCAGCGACCCCCGAGCAGAGGTGCTCGATTAGGCCAAATGGGGACAAGTAAGTTAATTTACTCTTATTTAACCTTTTTCCTTCGCGTTTTCTCAAATATCTAATGTTTTGGCTTTAATTTGTCATACTGTAGGGGTTGGATTGTTGCCAAGGGTGTCCGCAAGCCCAACAGGGTCCTCGGTGTTCTTTGCCGTCAAAACTTCCCAGGGTTTGTTACGTTGCCCGGTCGGGAGCGAGAGGTAGGGATGACCTGGGAGCACTACTTGGGTGCCCCGGCCCCGCCGGAGGTGGAGATCGACGGTGTTTTGTGTGACACGAGGGCGGACATGGTGATCCGAAAGTTCTGGGTAATTTCTCTTTCACACAATTATAAATTAACCATAGCTATTTATTGTACTAATCGGTGTTGTCTCGTTTGCAGACCTTCTACAGGTGTGAGGAGGGATACGAGGACGACGCGGCAAAGGTTATCGAAACCGAATGTCTCCGCCTACTTCAAAACTTCCGGCACGAGGCTCGGGTGCACGCTGTTCGAGACTACTATGCCACGCGGCGTATTAGGATTGATAAGGCGAAGTGCCGTGATGCTAAGATGGAGAAGGAGCATTACATGAAGGTAATTACATATTAATAAGGCTTTGTAGTTAGTTTCCTTGATTTGGTTCTTACGCACTCAAATTTCTCTTTATTAACTTAGGTGCCCCCTAGATGGTGTGTGGATAAGATGGATTGTTGGGAGGCCTTGGTGGACCAGTGGTGCTCCGAAACGTGGGAGACCAGCCACAACAACGCCAAGGAGAGGCGTGGCAAAATGGTTGGCGTGCCACACCATCAAGGGAGCGTCAACTTAATCCAATTTGGCAAGAACTGGGTATGTGGTTTGCTTCATGCCTCATGCAATTCATTCTTAATGCTATCTTGAGCCCTTTACCAATACAATTTTCCGCTCTCTCTCTTTTACGCGCGTCACAATAAGACGGAGGCGCCACAGATGTACGACCTGTATGCGATGGCCCATACTGCCTCGTACAAGAAGGTCAAGGCATTCTGTGAGTCTGACCTCGAGCATCCAGAAAACTTCACCAACATCTCCTCCCACGACAAGCTCGTGAAGTACAGAGATCACGGGAAGGCGAGGAAAGGGGAGGATTTTAACCCGAGCGAGGGGCCTATTGATCCAGAGCTGGTGATGATAGCTGGCAACGGGAGGCCCCATGGCTCGATCGCCATTGGAGACGGCCTTATACGTTGTCCTAGCACTCTCCGGCAGATAAAGGCACGCCAAACGAGCTCTTGTCCGGAGATAACACATCGTCCACGGCCAGTCGAGCTCGCCATCGAGGTTAGTTTAATGGACTCAACTATCTTTCCGCATTATGTTGTGCGTTGGAACCAATATGATTACATTGCTAACAATGAGTTTTGTTGCAGGCTGCTATTCAGAAAGAGAGAGCGGCAATGCAGGCGGCTATGGCGGAGAAGGATAAGGAAATTAGGGAGCTGGAGGAGAGGACGACTGCATTGGTGGAGGCGGAGAGGGCACGGAATGAAGCGTCTACCAGGGCCATATACGAGCTCTTCGTGGTAAGTTTCTTCTTCATGTTATTTCAAATCTTGCATTTGAATGTCCGTTTCATTAATAAATAAAAAGTTTGACTTGTCGAAACCAAATGTACAGTCTATGTGCGAGAAGAACGGCCAAGTCCCTCCGCCGATGCCAGTCATTAACATGGCGGGGACGGTGAGTTTCATTTCACTGGAGTGATCTTAAGAGTGTCCTCATGCTAACTACACATTGCAAACGATGTTTGGTGCAGAATATGTCCCGAAACGCATCGCACGACCCTTCTACAGTCGAGCCTTCTCCAGGGCAGCCTTCTCCAGGTGAAACAAGCCAGAGCCACCGTGCTTCACCCTAACTTAGGTATGTTATTTCTAGTGTTTTAATAAAAAATAGCTAGACTTCCATCTAATGACATAATTAGCTTAGTTAGCTCCAAAATAGCTAGACTTCCATCTAATGACATAATTAGCTTAGTTAGCTCCAAAATGGCCTATTTAATAAAAAATGACCTATACTTAGCTAATTATCCTCGAAATGACATAATTGGCTCCAAAAAGGCATTCTTAGCCAATTTAGCCCGAAGAAGGGGACAAGAAGAGAAAAAGAGGAAAAATGAAAGGAGGGAAGAGGAAAAATGAGGAGAAGAAGGAGGAGAGGGAGGAGGAGAAGAAGAAGGAGAAGAAGGAGAAGAAGGAGGAGAAGGAGAAGGAGCTCCTCCTACTCCTTCTTCTTCCTCCTTCTCCTTCTCCTTCTTCTTCTCCTTCTCCTTCTTCTTTTCTTCTTCTTCTCCTCTTCCTTCTTCTTCTTCTCCTCCTCCTCCTCCTCCTCCTTATTTTACTTCTTCTTCTCTATCTCTTCTTCTACGTAGCTTAGACTCATCCAAGAAAGGCTAAATTAGCCAATTGTCCTACGAAATGACATAATTAGCTTAGTTAGCTCCAAAATGTCCTATTTAATAAAAAATGACCTATACTTAGCAAATTATCCTCGAAATGACATAATTAGCTCCAAAAAGGCATTATTAGCCAATTTAGCCCGAAGAAGGGGACCAGAAGAGAAAAAGAGGAAAAATGAAAGGAAGGAAGAGGAAAAATGAGGAGAAGAAGGAGGAGAAGAAGAAGGAGAAGAAGGAGGAGAAGGAGAAGGAGCTCCTCCTTCCACTTCTTCTTCCTCCTTCTTCCTCCTTCTCCTTCTCCTTCTTCTTCTCCTTCTCCTTCTTCTTTTCTTCTTCTTCTCCTCTTCCTTCTTCTTCTCCTCCTCCTCCTCCTCCTCCTTATTTTACTTCTTCTTCTCTATCTCTTCTTCTACGTAGCTTAGACTTATCCAAGAAAGGCTAAATTGGCTAATTATCCTACGAAATGACATAATTAGCTTAGTTAGCTCCAAAATGTCCTATTTAATAAAAAATGACCTATACTTAGCTAATTATCCTCGAAATGACATAATTAGCTCCAAAAAGGCATTCTTAGCCAATTTAGCCCGAAGAAGGGGACAAGAAGAGAAAAAGAGGAAAATGAAAGGAAGGAAGAGGAAAAAGGAGAAGAAGAAGGAGGAGAGGGAGGAGGAGAAGAAGAAGGAGAAGAAGGAGGAGAAGGAGCTCCTCCTTCCCCTTCTTCTTCCTCCTTCTTCCTCCTTCTCCTTCTCCTTCTTCTTCTCCTTCTCCTTCTTCTTTTCTTCTTCTTCTCCTCTTCCTTCTTCTCCTCCTCCTCCTCCTCCTCCTCCTTATTTTACTTCTTATTCTCTATCTCTTCTTCTACGTAGCTTAGACTTATCCAAGAAAGGCTAAATTGGCTAATTATCCTACGAAATGACATAATTAGCTTAGTTAGCTCCAAAATGGCCTATTTAATAAAAAATGACCTATACTTAGCTAATTATCCTCGAAATGACATAATTAGTTCCAAAAAGGCATTCTTAGCCAATTTAGCCCGAAGAAGGGGACAAGAAGAGAAAAAGAGGAAAATGAAAGGAAGGAAGAGGAAAAAGGAGAAGGAGGAGAGGGAGGAGGAGAAGAAGAAGGAGAAGAAGGAGGAGAAGGAGAAGGAGCTCCTCCTTCCCCTTCTTCTTCCTCCTTCTTCCTCCTTCTCCTTCTCCTTCTTCTTCTCCTTCTCCTTCTTATTTTCTTCTTCTTCTCCTCTTCCTTCTTCTTCTCCTCCTCCTCCTCCTCCTCCTCCTTATTTTACTTCTTCTTCTCTATCTCTTCTTCTATGTAGCTTAGACTTATCCAAGAAAGGCCAAATTGGCTAATTATCCTACGAAATGACATAATTAGCTTAGTTAGCTCCAAAATGGCCTATTTAATAAAAAATGACCTATACTTAGCTAATTATCCTTGAAATGACATAATTAGCTCCAAAAAGGCATTCTTAGCCAATTTAGCCCGAAGAAGGGGACCAGAAGAGAAAAAGAGGAAAATGAAAGGAAGGAAGAGGAAAAAGGAGAAGAAGAAGGAGGAGAGGGAGGAGGAGAAGAAGAAGGAGAAGGAGGAGAAGGAGAAGGAGCTCCTCCTTCCCCTCCTTCTTCCTCCTTCTCCTTCTCCTTCTTCTTCTCCTTCTCCTTCTTATTTTCTTCTTCTTCTCCTCTTCCTGCTTCTTCTCCTCCTCCTCCTCCTCCTCCTCCTTATTTTACTTCTTCTTCTCTATCTCTTCTTCTACGTAGCTTAGACTTATCCAAGAAAGGCTAAATTGGCTAATTATCCTACGAAATGACATAATTAGCTTAGTTAGCTCCAAAATGGCCTATTTAATAAAAAATGACCTATACTTAGCTAATTATCCTTGAAATGACATAATTAGCTCCAAAAAGGCATTCTTAGCCAATTTAGCCCGAAGAAGGGGACCAGAAGAGAAAAAGAGGAAAATGAAAGGAAGGAAGAGGAAAAAGGAGAAGAAGAAGGAGGAGAGGGAGGGGGAGAAGAAGAAGGAGAAGAAGGAGGAGAAGGAGAAGGAGCTCCTCCTTCCCCTTCTTCTTCCTCCTTCTTCCTCCTTCTCCTTCTCCTTCTTCTTCTCCTTCTCCTTCTTCTTTTCTTCTTCTTCTCCTCTTCCTTCTTCTCCTCCTCCTCCTCCTCCTCCTCCTCCTTATTTTACTTCTTCTTCTCTATCTCTTCTTCTACGTAGCTTAGACTTATCCAAGAAAGGCTAAATTGGCTAATTATCCTACGAAATGACATAATTAGCTTAGTTAGCTCCAAAATGGCCTATTTAATAAAAAATGACCTATACTTAGCTAATTATCCTCGAAATGACATAATTAGCTCCAAAAAGGCATTCTTAGCCAATTTAGCCCGAAGAAGGGGACAAGAAGAGAAAAAGAGGAAAATGAAAGGAAGGAAGAGGAAAAAGGAGAAGAAGAAGGAGGAGAGGGAGGAGGAGAAGAAGAAGGGGACAAAAGGATAAGAAGAAGAAGGAGAAGAAGGAGAAGAAGAAGGAGAAGAAGGAGAAGAAGAAGGAGAAGAAGGAGAAGAAGAAGGAGAAGGAGCTCCCGCTCCTTCTCCTTCTTCTTCTCCTTCTTCTCCTTCGTCTTCTCCTTCTTCTCCTTCTTCTTCTTCTCCTCTTCCTTCTCCTTCTCCTCCTCCTCCTCCTCCTCCTTTTTCTTCTTCTTCTCCTCTTCCTTCTCCTTCTCCTCCTCCTCCTCCTTCTTTTACTTCTTCTTCTCTTTCTCTTCTCCTATAGTTAGCTAGGGTTCCACCTAAATGAAATAATTAGCTTAGTTAGCTCCTAAATGGTCTATACTTAGCTAATTTCTCTCCGAAATAACCTATATATACACTACTTCATCTAGTATTATTTTTCTAACTTTCTTATTTGTCATTTTGCAGATTACCTTCACTTCACGGGAAGCTTGGTTGATGGAATGCTTGAAGATGATTTCTTGTACCATGGGTTGTATTCAAACTATTGTAGTATATGAATATATGAAACTTTGTATGCACGTGGATGAAACTGGTGTAATATATGGTTTGGTACGGATGTAACTTCCATAATATGTATGCACTATGGATGAGAGTTATTTTAATATGGTTATGAGTACGGAAAGAAATTTATTTATGTCAAATATATATATATATATATATATCCTGATTATTGTTAAAAATGCTGGATATAACAAAAAATAAATAAAAAAGGGGCTGGTTCCCCTCTTTGCCGTCTGCCAACACATGGCAAAGGGGTGGAGGCAGACGGCAAAGGGGGAATCTGCCCCCTCTCTCTCCCCTCTTTTCCGTCTGCCCCCACATGGCAAAGGGGGGGAGGCAGACGGCAAAGAGAGAATCTGCCCCCTCTCTCTCCCCTCTTTGCCGTCTGCCCCCACATGGCAAAGGGGGGGAGGCAGACGGCAAAGAGAGAATCTGCCCCCTCTCTCTCCCCTCTTTGCCGTCTGCCCCTACATGACAAAGGGAGGGAGGCAGACGACAAAGAGAGAATCTGCCCCCTCTCTCTCCCCTCTTTGCCGTCCGCCCCCACATGGCAAAGGGGGGGAGGCAGACGGCAAAGAGAGGAGGCCTGCCGTTAACACTTAACGGGGACGTTGCAATATATGCCGTCCCACTTATTTTGCCGTCTGCCCCCTCATGGCAAAGATTCTTTGCCATCCGCTTTGTGAAAGCAGACAGCAAAGAGCCTCTTCACCGGATTTTTTTTACCGTCTACTTTGCCATGAGGAGGCAGATGGCAAAGCCTTTGCCGTTCGTGGTTGCCCCCTTTGCCGTCCGCCTTGGCAGACGGCAAATTTCTGAATTTCAGTAGTGCATAGAGTGGGACTAATGCCCTTAAGATCGTCAAGAGTATATCCAATAGCAGCACGGTGCTTCCTCAGAGTTTTCAATAATTTCTTTTCTTCATGCTCTGAAAGTCTAGCACTAATAATAACAGGATATATCTCTTTTTCATCCAGATAAGCATACTTAAGAGTATCAGGTAACTGTTTAAGCTCAAACACAGCATCACCCTTTGGTCGGGGTGGATCAACAAGTAGTTCAACATGCAAATTATTCTTAAGGATTCGATGTTGTTCAAAGATAACTGGATCTATCTCATTCCTTTCATCCATATGCATATCATTTTCATGCTCAAGCAAGTATTGCTCTACAGGATCTGTAGGAGGCACTGCAATAGAAGCTAGGGCAATAATTTCATCCTTACTAGACAATTCGTTTTCATGAGGTTGTCTACCAAACTTGGATAAATTGAATTCATGTGACACACCTTCAAAGCCAACAGTGACAGTTTGCTTTCCACAGTCAATATGAGCATTGACAGTATTGAGGAAAGGTCTGCCAAATGTGATGGGAAAAAAGCTATCTTGTGTGGTAGCAAGAACGAGAAAATCAGTAGGATACTAAGTTTTACCACACAAGACTTCAACATCTCTAACAATTCCCAAAGGGCATATAGTATCTCTATTGGCAAGAAGAATAGTAACATCAATACGTACCATCTCGATAGGTGCAATCTCGTCTTTAGTTTCATCATATAAAGATCGAGGTATTGCACTAACACTAGCACCCACGTCACATAAACCATGATAACAATGATCTCCTATCTTAACAGAAACAACACGCATGCCAACAACAGGCCTATGTTTGTCTCTAACATGAGGTTTAGCAATTCTAGCAGCATGTTCACAGAAGTGAATAACATGCCCATCAACATTGTCAGACAGAAGATCTTTGATAATAGCAATGCTAGGTTCAACTTTAATTTTCTCAGGGGGTGTAGGTGTTCTAATGTAGCCCTTACGTATCACAGTTGAAGCTTTAGCATGATCCTTTATTCCAACAGGGAAAGGTGGTTTCTCAATGTAAGCACTTGGGACAATAGGATCATTATAAGCAATGACTTTCTCTTCAACTGGATTGGTTTTAACTACATTGACTTCTGTGGGAGGATGATATTTAAACCAATTCTCTTTAGGGAGATTAATATGATCAGCAAATGATTCACATAATGAAGCTACTATCTCAGAGTCAAGTCCATGTTTAGCGCTAAAATCACAAAGAGTATTTGTTTCAACAAAGGATTTAATGCAATCGAACTTAAGATTCATACCTAACTCCTTACCTTCATCAAACTCCCAATCTTCTGAGTTGCGTTTAATTCTTTCCAATAAATTCCATTTGAAGTCAATATCTCTCTTCATAAAAGAATTGGTACAAGAAGTGTCAAGCATGGTGCGATTATCATGAGAAAGCCGAGCATAAAAGTTCTGAATAATAATTTCTCTCGAGAGATCATGGTTGGGGCATGAATATAACATTGACTTAAGCCTCCCCTAGCTTGAGTGATACTTTCACTATCACGAGGCCAAAAATTATAGATATAATTTTGATCACGATGTACCAAATGCATAGGATAAAACTTTTGATGAAATTCTAATTTCAATCAGTTGTAGTTCCATGATCCAGTATCATCACATAGCCTATACCATGTCAATGCTTTATCCCTCAAAGATAAGGGAAATACCTTCTTCTTGACCTCATCCTCGGGGAAACCTCCAAGCTTAAATAAACCACAAACTTCATCTACATAGATTAGATGCAAGTCGGGATGTGATGTTCCATCTCCTGTAAAAGGATTAGCCAACGGTTTCTCTAGCATACCCGACGGAATTTCATAACAAATATTTTCAGTAGGTGCAGTAGGTTGAGGAGCCACTCCTTTCCCTTCCGTTCGAGGTGAAGATACCCCAAACAAGCTCCTCAAAGGATTAGTTTCCATAGTGACAACTGACAATAAATTTCAGCACACTATATAAATGTTTACTTACCAAAGGAGCTTCACTCCCCGGCAACGGCGCCAGAAAAGAGTCTTGATGACCCACAATTGTAGGGGATCTATCGTAGTCGTTTCGATAAGTAAGAGTGTCGAACCCAACGAGGAGCAGAAGGAACTAACAAGTGGTTTTCAGCAAGGTATTCTGTGCAGGCACTGAAATTATCGGTAACAGATAGTTGTGTGGTAAGATACTTCGTAGCAAGTAGCAAGTAACAATAGTAACAAAGGTGCAGCAAGATGGCCCAATCCCTTTTTTAGCAAGGGACAAGCCTGGACAAACTCTTATATGAGGTAAAGCGCTCCCGAGGACACATGGGAATTTCTGTCAAGCTAGTTTTCATCATGTTCATATGATTCGCGTTCGCTACTTTGATATTTTGATGTGTGGGTGGACCGGTGCTTGGGTGCTGCCCTTACTTGGACAAACATACCACTTATGATTAACCCCTCACGCTAGCATCAACAACTACAAAAGAAGAATTAAGACAAAGTCTAACCATAGCATTAAACTAGTGGATCCAAATCAGCCCCTTACGAAGCAACGCAGAAACTAGGGTTTAAGCTTCTGTCACTCTAGCAACCCATCTACTTATTACTTCCCAATGCCTTCCTCTAGGCCCAAATAATGGTGAAGTATCATGTAGTCAATGTTCACATAACACCACTAGAGGAAAGACAACATACATCGCATCAAAATAACGAACGAATACCAAATTCACATGACTACTTATAGCAAGACTTATCCCATGTCCTCAGGAACAAAAGTGACTACTCACAAAGCATAATTATATGAATGACCAAAGAGGTATTGAATAGCATTAGGGATCTGAACATAAGACCTTCCAACGAGTAATCCAACTAGCATCAACTATAAAGAGTAATTAACACTACTAGCAACCTTACAAGTACCAATCGGAGTGGAGAGACGGAGATTGGCTACAAGAGATGAACTAGGGTTTGGAGATGAGATGGTGCTGATGAATATATTGATGCAGATGTGTCCCCTCCGATGAGAGTACTGTTGGTGATGACGATGGCGACGATTTCCCCCTCCGGGAGGGAAGTTTCCCCGGCAGGATGGTCGTGCCGGAGCTCTAGATTGGATCTGCTCATGTTCCGCCTCGTGGTGGTCGCAATTCCTCCCGAAAGCCTCCTCCCAATTTTTCTGGGACGAAAACCTCCTTATAGCAGAAGATGGGAGCCGGAGGGGCAACAGGGGGCCCATAAGCCACCCCAGGCGCGGCCAGGGGGTAGGCCGTGCGTGGCAGGCTTGTGGCCTCCTGGTGGCTACCCTCCGGTACTTCTTCTGCCCAATATTTTTTAGAAAATCCAAAATAATTTCTCGTTGATTTTCACGGCTTTTGGAATTGCACAGAATAGGTATCTCAAACTTGCTCCTTTTTTAGTCCAGAATTCCAGCTGTCGGCATTCTCCCACTTCATGTAAACCTTATAAAATAAGAGAGAAAAGGCATAAGTATTGTACCATAAAGTGTAATAATAGCCCATAAAGCGATAAATATCAACATAAAAGCATGATACAAAATGGACGTATCACTGGCCAAGGGCGAGGAGGAGTCCTACTCCAATCCTACTCCAATTAGGATAGGAAAGTGGAGTCCTTCTCTTCCTTCCCACCTCCCCTTTTTTTCTTTTCTTTGGTTTTCTCCTTATGGCTCCAAGGCCCTCTTGGGATGTCCCACTAGACCACTAAGGGCTGGTGCGCCACCCCGAGGGGCATTGGGCTTCCCCGAGGTGGGTTGCCCCCCTCCTGGTGAACTTCCGGAACCCATTCGTCACTCCCGGTGCATTCCCGGTAATGCCCGAAAACCTTTTGGTAACCAAATGAAGCCATCCTATATATAAATCATCGTTTCCGGACCATTCTGGAAACCCTCGTGACATCCGTGATATCATCCGGGACTCCGAACAACATTCAGTAACCACACATATAACTCAAGTATACTGAAACATCGCCGAACCTTAAGTGTGCAGACCCTGCGGGTTCGAGAACTATGTAGACATGCCCCGAGGTACTCTTCGGTCAATATCCAATAGCGGGACCTGTATGCCCATATTGGATACTACATATTCTCTGAAGATCTTATCGGTTGAACCTCAGTGTCAATGATCCATATAATCCCGTATGTCATTCCCTTTGTCCTTCGGTATATTACTTGCCCGAGATTTGACCGTCGGTATCTGCATACCTATTTCAATCTCGTTACCGGCAAGTGTCTTTACTCGTTCCGTAATACAAGATCCCGTGACTTACACTTAGTCACATTGCTTGCAAGGCTTGTGTGTGATGTTGTATTACCGAGTGGGCCCCGAGATACCTCTGTGTCACACTGAGTGACAAACCCCAGTCTTGATCCATACTAACTCAACAGACACCTTTGGAGATACCTGTAGAGAACCTTTATAGTCACCCAGTTACGTTGTGACGTTTGATGCACACAAGGTATTCCTCCGGTGCTAGTGAGTTATATGATCTCATGGTCATAGGAATAAATACTTGACATGCAGAAAAAAATAGCAATAAAATAACACGATCAATATGCTATGTATATAATTTGGGTCTTGTCCATCACATGATTCTCCTAATGATGTGATCCCGTTATCAAGTGACAACACTTGCATATGGCCAGGAAACCTTGACCATCTTTGATCAACGAACTAGTCAACTAGAGGCTCACTAGGGACAGTGTGTTGTCTTTGTATCCACACATGTATTGAGTTTCCAATCAATACAATTCTAGCATGGATAGTAAATGATTATTATGAACAAGGAAATATATAATAATAACTAATTTATTATTGCCTCTATGGCATATTTCCAATAGTCTCCCACTTGCACTAAAGTCAATAATCTAGTTCACATCAGCATGTGATTTTAACGAATCCAACACCCATATAGTTCTGAGGTCTGATCACGTATTGCTCGTGAGAGAGGTTTTAGTCAACGGTTCTGAAACTTTCAGATCCGTGTGTGCTTTACAAATCTTTATGTCATCTAATAGATGCTGCTACTACGTGCTATTTGGAAATACTCCAAATATGTACTCTACTATATGAATCCGTTTTACTACTTATAGTTATTCGGATTAGTGTCAAAGCTTGCATCGACGTAGCCCTTTACGACGAACTCTTCAACCACCTCCATAATCGAGAAAAATTCCTTAGTCCATTAGTTACTAAGGATAACTTTTACCACTGTTCAGTGATTCAATCCTGGATCACTCTCTATACCCCTTAACAGACTTATGGCAAGGCACACATAAGGTGTGGTACACAGCATGACATACTGTAGAGTCTACGGCTAAGGCATAGGGGACGAACTTCGTCCTTTCTCTTTCTTCTGCCGTGGTCGGGATTTTGAGTCTTACTCAAATTCACACCTTACAACACATCCAAGAACTCCTTCTTTGCTGATCTATTTTATACTCCTTCAAAAACTTGTCAAGGCATGCATTTCATTTGAAAGTTCTATTAAGCGTTTTGATCTATCACTATAGATCATAATGATCAATGTTCAAATAGCTCTATCCAGGTCTTCCTTTGAAAAACTCCTTTCAAACAACCTTTTATGCTTCACAGAAATTCTACATCACTTCCGATCAACAATATGTCAACCACATATACTTATCAAAAATTCTATAGTTCTCCCACTCACTTCCTTGGAAATACAAGTTTCTCATAAACCTTGTACAAAGCCAAAATCTTTGATCATCTCATCAAAGCGTATATTACAACTCCGAGATGCTTGCACGAGTCCATAAAAAGATCGTTGGAGCTTGCATACTTGTTAGTATCTTTAGGATCGGCAAAACCTTTTGGTTGTATCACATACAATCTTTGCTCAAGGAAACCGTCGAGGAAACAATGTTTTGACATCCTATGTGCAACATTTCATAAATAATTTATCAACTACTAACATAATTCTAACAGACTTTTAGCATCGCTACGAGTGAGGAAGTCTCATCATAGTTAACTATTTGATCTTGTCGGAAACATCTTTGCGACAAGTCGAGCTTTTCTTAATAGTGACTTATCACCATCATCGTCTGTCTTCCTTTTAAAGATCCATCTTTACTCAATAGTCCTACGACCATCAAGTAGTTGTTCCAAAGTATAGACTTTGTTTTCATACATGGATCCTCTCTCGGATTTCATGGCCTCCACCCATTGTCGGAATCCGGGTCCACCATCGCTTCTCCATAGCTCGTAGGTTCATTGTTGTTCAACAACATGACCTCGAAGATAGGGTTACCATACCACTCTGCAGCAATATGTGATCTTGTCAACCTAGGAGGTTTGTAGTAATTTGATCCGAAGCTCAATGATCACCATCATTATTTTCCACTTCAATTGGTGTATGCACCACACGAACATCTTCCTGCGCCCTGCAACACAATGGTTGAAGTGACGGTTCACTAACCTCATCAAGTTCCACCACCCTCCATTCAATTCTTTTGAGAGAAACCTTTCCTCGAGAAAGGACCCGTTTCTAGAAACAAACACTTTGCTTCCGGATCTGAGATAGGAGATGTATCCAACTCTTTTGGATATCCTATGAAGATGCATTTATCCGCTTTGGGTTCGAGCTTATCAGACTGAAACTTTTTCACATAAGCGTCGCTGCCCCAAACTTTTCAAGAAACGACAGCTTAGGTTTCTCCAAACCATAGTTTATACTGTGTCATCTCAACGGAAATATGCGGTGCCCTATTTTAAAGTGAATGCGGTTGTATGTAATGTATAACCCATAAACGATAGTGGCAATTCGATAAGAGACATCATAGTATGCACCATATCAAATGGGGTGCGTCTATGACATTTAGACACATCATCACACTATTGTATTCTAGGTGGCTTGAATCGTGAAACAATTTCCACATTGTCTTAACTGTGTACCAAAAACTCGCAACTCAGATATTCATCTCTATGATCATATCGTAGACAGTTTATCCTCTTGTCAAGACGATCTTCACTCTGAAACAGCTTTGAACTTTTCAATATTTCAGACTTGTGAGTCATCAAGTAAATACTCCCGTATCTACTCAAATTGTCAGTGAAGTAAGAACATAACGATATCCACTGCGTGCCTCAGCACTCATTAGACTGCACACATCAAAAATGTATTAGTCCCAACAAGTTACTCTCTTGTTTCATGTGGCATGATTTGCATGTCTCAAGTGATTCAAAATCAAGTGAGTCCAAACGATCCATCTCTATGGGGCTTCTTCATTCATTTATACCAACAGGTATGGTTTGCATGTCTCAAACGTTTCAAAAATGAGTGAGTACAAAGATCCATCAGCATGGAGCTTCTTCATGCATTTTACACCAACATGACTCAAGTGGAAGTGCCATAACTAAATGGTACTATCGTTATTACTTTATATCTTTTGGCACCAATATTATGAACATGTGTAACAGTACGATCGAGATTCAATAAACCATTGAGGGTAATTATTCAAGCAAATAGAATAACTATTATTCTCTTTAAATGAATAATCTTATTGCAATAAACACGATCCAATCATGTTCATTCTCAACGTAAACACCAAATAACAATTATTTAGGTTTTACCACCAATCCCGATGATAGAGGGAGCGTCGATGTTTGATCACATCAACCTTGGAATCACTTCCAACACTTATCGTCACCTCGCCTTTAGATAGTCTCCCTTTCTTTCGTAGCTTTTATTTCGAGTTACTGATCACTTGGCAACCGAACCGGTATCCATTACCCTCGTGCTACTGGGAGTACTAGTAAAGTACACATCAATATCATGTATATCAAATATACTTTTGTGGACTTTGCCAGCATTCTTATCTACCAAGTATCTAGGGTAGCTCCGCCTCAGTGACCGTTCCCCTCATAACAGAAGCACTTAGTCTTGGGTTTCTTCATTAGAGCAGCAACTGGTTTGCCGTTCATGAAGTATCCCTTCTAGCCCTTGACCTTCTTGAAACTAGTGGTTTTACTAACTATCAACAATTAATGCTCCTTCTTGATTTCTACTTTCGTAGTGTCAAACATTGTGAATCTCTCAAGGATCATCATATCTATCCTTGATATGTTATAGTTCATCACGAAGCTCCAGCAGCTTAGTGGCAGTGACTTTGGAGAACCATCACTATCTCATCTGGAAGATTAACTCCCACTTGATTCAAGCGATTGTTGTACTCATACAATCTAAGAACATGCTCAACGATTCTAACTTTTCTCGTTTACTTTGTAGACAAAGAATCTTGTCGGAGGTCCCATACCTCTCAACAAGGGCATGAGCATGAAATCTCAATTTCATCTCTTAGAACATCTCTTATGTTCCGCGACGTTTCAAAATGTCTTCAACGCCTTGCTTCTAAGCTATTAAGTATTATGCACTGAACTATCACGTAGTCATCAAAAATGTGTATGTCAGATGTTCGCAACATCCACAGACGACGCTCGAGGTGCAGCACACCGAGTAGTGCATTAAGGACATAAACCTTATGTGGAGCAATGAGGACAATCCTCAGTTTTACGGACTCAGTCCACAAAGTTGCTACTATCAACTTTCAACTAAATTTTCTCTAGGAACATATAAAACAGTAGTGCTATAGTGCAAGATACATCATAATTCGCAAAGACCTTTTGACTGTGTTCATGATAATTAGAGTTTAACTAATCAAATTACTTGCTAAACTCCCACTCAAAAAGTACATCTCTCTAGTCATTTGAGTGGTACATGATCGAAATCCAGTAACTAAAGTCCGATCATCACGTGAGTTGAGAATAGTTTCAGTGGTAAGCATCTGTATGCTAATCATATCAACTATACGATTCATGCTCGACCTTTCGGTCTCATGTGTTCCGAGGCCATGTCTGCACATGCTAGGCTTGTCAAGTTTAACCCGAGTGTTCCGCGTGTCCAAATGTTTTGCACCCGTTGTATGTGAACGTTGAGTCTATCACACCTGATCATCATGTGGTGTCTCGAAACGACGAACTATAGCAACAGTGCACAATCGGGGAGAACACAATTTCGTCTTGAAATTTTAGTGAGAGATCACCTCATAATGCTACCGTCATTCTAAGAAAAATAAAGTGCATAAAAGGATTAACATCACATGCAATTCATAAGTGACATGATATGGCCATCATCTTGTGCTTCTTGATCTCCATCACCAAAGCACCGGCACAATCTTCTTGTCACTGGCGCCACACCATGATCTCCATCATTATGATCTCCATCAACGTGTCACCATCGGGGTTGTCGTGCTACTTATGCTATTACTACTAAAGCTACGTCCGAGTAATATAATAAACGCATCTGCAAACACAAACGTTTGTTTAATGACAACCCTATGGCTCCTGCCGGTTGCAGTACCATCGACGTGCAAGTCGATATTAACTATTACATAATGATCATCTCATACATCCAATATATCACATCACGTCATTAGCCATATCATATCACAAGCATACCCTGCAAAAACAAGTTAGACATCCTCTAATTTGTTCTTGCATGTTTTACGTGGCTACTATGGGTATCAAGTAGACCGCATCTTACTTACGCAAAAATCACAACGGAGATGTGCAAATTGCTATTTAACCTCTCCAAGGACCGCCTCGGTCAAAACCAATTCAACTAAAGTTGATAAAACTAACACCCGCCAGTCATCTTTATGCAACGAGGTTGCATGTCAATCGATGAAACCAGTCTTTCGTAAGCGTACGAATAATGTCGGTCCGGGCCGCTTCAATCCAACAATAACGCTGAATCGAGAAAAGACTATGGAGGGCAGGAAATCGAACATCACCGTCCACAAAACCCTTTGTGTTCTACTCAAGATAACATCTACGCATGAACCTAGCTCATGGTGCCACTTTTGGGGAACGTTGCATGGGAAACAAAAAAATTCCTACGCACATGAAGACCTATCATGGTGATGTCCATCTACGAGAGGAGATTCGGATCTACGTACCCGTGTAGATCGTACAGCAGGAACCGTTAAGAAACACGGTTGATGTAGTGGAACGTCTTCACGTCCCTCGATCAGCCCCACGAACCGTCCCATGAACCGTCCCACGATCCGTTCTGATCTAGTGCCGAACGGACGGCACCTCCGCGTTCATCACACGTACAGATCGACGATGATCTCGGTCTTCTTGATCCAGCAAGCAAGACGGACAAGTAGATGAGTTCTCCTACAGTGTGACAGCGCTCCGGTGGTGGTGAAGGATCTACTCCTGCAGGGCTCTGCCCGAGCTTCGCAGAAATACGATCTAGAGGAAGAATTATGGTGTCTAGATCTGAGTTGCATGTAGCAAATCAGCCCTAAATCACCACTATATATAGGAGGAAGGGGGGAGGCTTGCCTTGAGGGCCAAGCCTTCAAGGGTGCGCCGCCAAGGGAGAGGACGAGTGCTACTCCAATAAGGATTGGAAAGTGGAGTCCTTCTCTTCCTTCCCACCTCCCTTTTTTTCTTTTCTTTGGTTTTCTCCTTATGGCGCCAAGACCCTCTTGGGCTTTCCCACCAGCCCACTAAGGGCTGGTGCGCCACCCCTAGGGGCATTGGGCTTCCCCCGGGTGGGTTGCCCCCCTCCCGGTGAACTTCCGGAATCCATTCATCACTCCCGGTACATTCCTGGTAATGCCCGAAAACCTTCCGGTAAACCAAATGAAGCCATCCTATATATTACTCTTCGTTTTCGGAACATTCCGGAAATCCTCGTGACGTCCGTGATCTCATCCGGGACTCCGAACAACATTTGGTAACCACACATATAACTCAACTATACTAAAACATCACCGAACCTTAAGTGTGTAGACCCTGTGGGTTCGAGGACTATGTAGACATGCCCCGAGGTACTCCTCGGTCAATATCCAATAGCGGGACGTGGATGCCCATATTGGATCCTACATATTCTCTGAAGATCTTATCAGTTGAACCTCAGTGTCAAGGATTCATATAATCCTGTATGTCATTCCCTTTGTCCTTCGGTATGTTACTTCCCCGAGATATGTTCGTCGGTATCCGCATACCTATTTCAATCTCGTTACCGGCAAGTCTCTTTACTCGTTCCGTAATACAAGATCCCATGACTTACACTTAGTCACATTGCTTGCAAGGCTTGTGTGTGATGTTGTATTACCGAGTGGGCCCCGAGATACCTCTCCGTCACACGAAGTGACAAATCACGGTCTTGATCCATACTAACTCAACAGACACCTTCGGAGATACCTGTAGTGCACCTTTATAGTCACCCAGTTACGTTGTGACGTTTGATGCACACAAGGTATTCCTCCGGTGCTAGTGAGTTATATGATCTCAATGTCATAGGAATAAATACTTGACACGCAGAAAAAAATAGCAATAAAATGACACGATCAATATGCTATGTATATAATTTGGGTCTTGTCCATCACATGATTCTCCTATTGATGTGATCCCGTTATCAAGTGACAACACTTGCCTATGGCCAGGAAACCTTGACCATCTTTGATCAACGAACTAGTCAACTAGAGGCTCACTAGGGACAATGTGTTGTCTTTGTATCCACACATGTATTTGAGTTTGCAATCAGTACAATTCTAGCATGGATAATAAACGATTATTATGAACAAGATAATATATAATAATAACTAATTTATTATTGCCTCTAGGGAATATTTCCAACAACTTCCACAGCTGTTGCTTCCCGTCTCCCCTAGCAGTTCAGCCTTGAGTCGCCCGTGCCTAACTGCGCTCGCATGGCCGCCGTGGCTTCACCTCGCCGCTGCTCCTGCTTGTAGTCCAGTTCACGCCGGCGCTCCTACTAGCCTTGTCACGAGCCAGGTCACCATCATGCCTGTGCGCTGCCATGCCGGCGCATTTGCTGGCCACGTAACGAGCTCGTTTTCCACCGTTGTGCACCGTTCGAGCCGGATTGCCTCCGTAGTCGCGTCCCCTGCCGTGCTCGCCTCGAGTTGCCTCGTTGTGTTGGCCCCACGCGTCCGAAGTCACGCCGCTTCGCTCGGCTTTCGCGGCCTCGCATGAGCCTGCCTCTACCTCGATGCGCTCCAACCGCACCTGCCCCTGTTCGAGACGCCCTCGTCCCTCAGTGCCCGCGCAAGATGCCAGCCTCCTCTCATCGTGAGCCGCCTCCACCGCGCGTGTGGCTCCTACTCCGCCTCTACCGCGGGCTGGCACTAATGAGCCGCTCGGCTGAGACACCACAACGACTTGCCTGCGCTGCTGCCGCGCTCCACCTCGACCAACCGGATCGCCTCTAGTCCAACAAGCCGGGTTGTCTTCGCTCCGGCTCGCTGCGCCGTCACCTCGACCCGCCCGCAGCGTTGTGTCTGGGACCACTTCACCTCGCCTTCGAAGAAGCGCTTCTTTGCCTCGCTAGCATGCCTCTACCGCCATCGCCTAAACGCCTTCGCGCGCTGCTCCGCCTCTACCGAGGGCCAACGCAGACAACGCCTTATGACTCGCCTCACCCCTGGCCGCGCCACACCTGCCGCTGCGCTCCTGCCTCCTTGTCTCATCTTGAGTCGTCGTCGCACCTCGAGCTGCTGCGGTGCTGGCCTCGCCCAGAACCGCCGGAGCATCGTCCTCCACCTCGCCCGGCTCAACTCCGCCTTGACGTGTCACCTCTGCCATAACTAACGCTTCCGCCTCACCGGCCTCCGCACGTTGGCGCACGCTTACACCCCTCATGCGCGCTTCCGAGTCGCCCTCGCCGTGCGCTACCCCTGGCCTCTTCAACCGCCGCTTCGCCTCTGCAGCGTATCATCTCGCCTTGCTCCGGTGCACTCCACGGGAAATGCCCGCCCTTGGTCGGCTCTGTCTGTGCCGCCCTGGCCTCCTCACCTGCCACTCCGCCGCACCTCGCCACTCCTCGCAGCAAGCCGAATCTCCACCGCCGGCCGCACCTGCTGCCTTCGCTGCTGAGCCGCCGCTGGTTCGTCGCGAGCTGCGCCAAATCGCGAAACGCACCTCGCTTCACCGGCACGCCCCTGCTGTCGTGAGTTTCATCTCACCTTTCTGCACTCGCCTTGACAACCCTTGAGTCGCCTTGCCTTGCTGCCTCGCGTGCCAAGTCGCCGTGGCTCACCGAGTCCCGCCGAGCCAGCCGACGTCACCTCGCGTCCGGGCGCAGCAGCACACCTGCCTCCACTTCATGTCCGTATTCTTCCTAGTGCGGACGGCTAATCAGTGTCCTGCTAGAGTTGTTCACCAAAGGATAAACAAAAAAAGTCATAGGTAGAAAAGAATGAGCTGCTAGTGAAATCGGAACCGCCCATCGGACGCATGGAAGCTTCCACCCCCACGACGCATTGGCCAATACTATGTACTTCAACATATCGAAAGAAACGGGAGAGTTTGTCATGACGGAAACATTCCTGGTGAAACTACATTTTGAGTTGGACATCATTGGGGCAACAATTCAAAGCAAGCAGCAAAAGAAAAGGAAAGTGGCCCTGAAGGAACCACGAGAGCCGGACTACCTGAAAATTAAGCACGGGTCAAAGGTCCATTATTTATCATCAACCTTATGCCGGCTTATGTCCCAATCAAGTACGGAGACTCTCAAGCCTCCTCCTTGAGTCGACTTAAGACTCGGGGGCTACATGGACATGGCTCGGCACGCTCAACTGGGATGAATAATTCAAGAACCCCGGGTTATTACAGAAAAATTA
Organism: Hordeum vulgare subsp. vulgare; assembly: GCF_904849725.1. Taxonomy (NCBI): domain Eukaryota; kingdom Viridiplantae; phylum Streptophyta; class Magnoliopsida; order Poales; family Poaceae; genus Hordeum; species Hordeum vulgare. Next base: position 248,857,589 of record NC_058519.1, read on the forward strand.
AGCCGGTCTCGGGAGCTGATGCCTCGTTGACGAGAAGATTTAAAGATCGCCTAAAAAGATAGGTCGCCATGATGTGACCGCACAAACATGGGTGCCTGACCTTATTGGCGGATGATTCATAAGCCATCCAAGCATGGACGCTATCAGTATCAAAGAGCATAAGTCGCCATGTTGCACTTATTTCAAAATTGGATACTAGTAAGCCAAAGAGTACCAAAGTTGCCACGTTGCACGGTTCAAACATGGGCACCTTATATGGTTTTGAGGATTAAGCCGGCTTTCTTGGGGGCTACTAGCTCCCAAGTCGTTTTGAAGTAAGAGCGTATACACTTCTGCAATCCTATGTCTGGCATTTCCCTAATCATAGGTCACTTGGGGGCTTCCAGTCACTGAGTTCAGCCTGAATACCCTCTTGGCTAGCGAAAAATTAATGCATTAAAAATGGTTATACTAGACTGTGTGTTGGACAAATCGCCCTATGGTCCCATGTAGTCTTGGCGAGTCAATCCGCTTTTGGACCCTGAACTTGGCTTGGTTAAAACATTAAAGGTACTCGCAAGAGCCAACGCATGGAAAATAGACAAACCATTGGTTCACTGAACCTACTTCACTTCAGCCCGACTCGCGCCTGATCAGCCCGTCTAAATATCTTGGGCTGTTGCAAAAGTCTTCTTGGGGTAGCACTAGAGTTTTGCAAACTCGTCCTATCCTGTCGCAACTCATCGAGCCGGCGAATTTTATGACTATCTTCGTGGCATTGCCACAAGGTTTCATAAAAGTTTTATAACCTGTCGTGACTCACTGAGCTGGCCACCGTGACTCACTGAGATGGCTTAACCTTTTTAGGTACCACTAGAGCCTTACGAGCTCGTCCTACCCGACGTGACTCACTGATCCGACTTAACATTTTTTGGGTACCACTAGAGCCTTACGACCTCGTCCTACCCGCCGTGACTCACTGAGCCGGCTTATTTAAAATAGCTTGATGCCATACTTATCCTATCATATACATGCATCATATTGCATTGCATCATGCATCATACATACATATCATGCTGGTCTTCAAACCGGGTCAAAGCATAAATTTTTGCTGGAGCAAATAAATCATTGATAGGCAATTTGGCTGGATTTTCATCATGGTTTATCATAACTAGTGTTAAATGATTGGGGTTTTTAAGCCAGCTCATAAGAATTGACATTTGTCGAAGAGCCGACCTATCACATATAATGTCGGGTCATCTAATTGATCGGCTATTTGAATTTCTTCAACTTGTGTTCTGTATTAAACTACAACACTTCTGAATTTATCAACCATATATTTGTTGGGTCACATTACAAGCACGGCCAAGGATTTCTTTCGTCACAAAGCTATCAGGAGAGTGGATATGATTCTACAATGGAAGGAATAGTCCCAAGTCGCTGCAGGCACACAACCCGACACTTGGGGGCTACATTATTCAACTCAAGATTACATCAAAGTATGAAAGTCCCATGTCGCTGCAAGCATGCACCATGACACTTGGGGGCTAATGCAAACTGCTCTTTCAAATCATCACATCAACATCAGACCCGGCTACCTCAAGGAGATAAGTTAGCCGTGGGGGCTATAGGTCACTCTTTATTCAAGTGTGGATTCAAGGAAAAACCGGCTCATCATTTTTATAATGACCCGGTCCTTGAGGGCTACATATTGCCGCTCAAAGTTACATAATCACATCTACAAAGTCCCTGCTCATTATTGCATAATGACCCGGTCCTTGGGGGCTACATCATATGATGTTTTATTTTCAAATGAGAAGAACGAGGAAGTCCCGAGTCGCGGCAAGCAATTGACCCGTCACTTGGGGGCTACACTACGCAGATCAAAATTTCTAAAGTCTGAGGTTGCTGCAGGCAAGACAACCCGACACTTGGGGGCTACAACACTCATTTGTTTCACAGATCATAAGGTTCAAATTGAAGACCCGTCCCATCACACAACGATGAGCCGGCCATTAGGGGCTACACCAACTGAAGCTTTATAAATGTAAGACAGTTACAAGTCCTAGGCTGTTGCAAGAAAGGCAACCCGACACTTGGGGGCTACATGGCCAAAGGTATTATTGCAACTCTCCAAGTCATCATGAACTGATAAACTTCGAGCTTGGGTGCTACAAGTAATATGGATATGTCAAAAAATTGAAGAGCACTTTCAAGATGTAAATGTAAGCAAGACTGGTCTTATTTCTTCATGGAGTTCAAGTATTAAAAGACCAACTCAACATCAGATGGATTTCATTGTTCCCAATAATTTTATCAAGCTAATTAAAAGTCTGTTGACTGGCATCATCAATGATTTTGACCAGGCAGAGGTGACCCGCCAAGAAACATTGGAGGCCGACTCAACGGCATACGGGTGATGTATTCTCAATATTTTATTTTGCGAAGGACATGGACTCGCAACATGATTGTGAAAACGACTCATTCATATGAAGAAGAGACCGGATTTATGAGGATCCACTTCATAAACCTGCCAAGGGAGTGAGCCGGTCACATAGCATATTTTCTATTCTTATTTCAGGAGCTTGCCATGAATAAATTCAAGCTAACCTGGGGGCTAATGTCGGGGATATACCCCGCCTTATGACCCGATGATAGTTATGACCCCGCAGAAGGTTATGCCCCGATAGACAGTTATGACCAGTCAGAGAGGCAAGTTTTGGAGACGAGTCTCTGAAGATGAGTCTCGAAGAGAAGCCCGGTTGTAAGCCGCCCGGTCGTAAGCCGCCCGGGACTCAGAAGCCCGGTTGTAAGCCGCACGGTCGTAAGCCGCCCGGTCGTAAGCCGCCCGGGACTGAGAAGCCCACGAAGAGAAGCCCAGTTGTAAGTCGCCCGGTCGTAAGTCGCCCGGTCGTTAGCTGGCCGGGACTCAGAAGGCCAAGAAGAGAAGCCCGTGATGGAGAGTCATAATAGGTTAAGCCTAAATCCAACTTGGACTCTACGTGTAACCCGCCTATTCAGCTTATATAAGGAGGGGCGAGACACCCCAAGAGGGGAAGGTTTTTAGAAGTCTCAATATACAGGTCTTAGACAAACTAGTCATGAGAGAGAGACACATTAGACACCCACGAGATTAGAGGTGGCGAGTCTGCATCCTTGTAATCAAGATCATCGTCTTCATCAATGAAACACAAGCAGGACGTAGGCTTTTACCTCCATCGGAGGGGCCGAACCTGGGTAAACCCGTGTCTCTCGGTTCCGACCAACCCCTCTCAAGCCGCCACATTGTAGCGATGGCCTCACACCTAAGTCCTTGCACGAGGACATATGTTATGACAAAACCACGACACCATGCCCAGGCAGGAAGCGCGACCCCGCGCTCGGCCTCGTGAACCCAGGGCGGGACCCGGAGATGAAGCAAGCTGCCAAATGATTCGTTGGTCCCGCGCCAATGTATGTGTGCCCCCGGTGCTGCAAATTCCGCGTCGTGAGGACGCCCCGCTCAAAGCAAACCCCATGTAGCAACAAGACTCGGCGGCCCCCGCACGTATCGTACCCGTCAGACCGGTGGGGTGCCTCGCTATCACCCCCGAGATCTACGCCGCTGCATGGCCCTGCAAGTTCAAGCCCAACCTACCCCCGTGTTATGATGGCACCCAAGACTCGGCTGTGTTCCTCCAACTCTACACCTGAGCATCAGGGCGGCGGGAGGAGGCAACAAAAATATGGCGTGTTGTTCCCCATGGCGCTCAATGGTGGCGCACTTTCTTGGCTCCTAGACCTCCCGAAGGCGTCCATCACCTCCTGGGACGGCTTGCGCGAGCGCTTCATCGCCAACTTCAAGTGCACCCGCGAATGTGCCCGCACCATGAACAACCTGCGGCGCGTCAAGCAGCAGGAGGGAGAGACCTTTCACAAGTTCATATAGATCTTCACGGTCATGCACCTCAAGATCCCGAAGGCGTCCGACGAAGCCGTCATCTCGGCTTTCTCCGATGAAGTCACCAAACTCAAGATGAAGGAAGAGCTTGCCACGAACGGTGGAATGAGCACCGCACTGGAGATGTTCAACTTGGTAAGCAAATGCGCCAAGGTTAAAGAAGGACGCCAGTCGCTCCTCGGGCCCCAGGCAGCGGACCTAGAAGAGAACAAAGCCAGTGCCAAGGAGGTGAAGCGCAAGGCCCCGGAGGTGCTCACTGTCGAGCCCAAGGTGAAGCATGCCTGAGGGGGAGAGCGCCCGTCCAGAGGGGGCCAACATGCATCTTCCATGGCACCAGCGGCCATGATACCTCTGAATGTCAAGAACTTCGTCTGGTTCATTCCGAACACTTCAACACACACCTAGGATGGTTCGACAGAAGCCCTTCGCATGGAGGAGGCCACAATGGGGCCGATGGGATGACCGAGAGCTGCGTCAGGGGTGGCGTGAACAGCTTCAGGAGGACCCCTAGTGTGGCCAGCCTCAGGAGGACCGCTAGCGCGATAACCCTTAGGAGGTGCAACGACGCAGTCAGCCTCGTGAGGCTCGCCCTCGGGAGGCCGGTCTTCCCCCGTTGCCTCCACCACCTAGCAGGAGAGATGAAGACAGGCAAGACGATGGGGCTGGGGGGTTCCAGGAGGTCAGGGCGGTGGCCTCCATCGTGGGCGGCGCCCAGACCCCAGCCTCCAACTGTGCCTTCAAGTAGTTTCCCCGGGAGGTGCATGCCGCCCTCCCGAGGCCAGAAGCTATGCGCCCCCTCAACTAGTCTCAGACCACCATCGCCTTCGACCCAACCAACCAACTCAGGCGTTCGTTCATGGTCGGCAAGCTCCCAATGATGTGCACCCCGACCATCACCAACGTCCTTGTCACCAAGACCCTCATTGTCAGTGGAGCAGGGCTCAACGTCCTTCCAGTCGAGACCTTTGAGAAACTCCAGCTATCGTACGAGCAACTCATACCGACCAAGCCCTTCTCAGGAGTAACAGAGGGGTCCGCCGTGCCCATCGGGCAAGTGCATGTGCCCGTCACCTTCGGCGAGCGCAAGAACTACCACACTGAGATCATCGTCTTCAACGTCGCGCACATTCACCTGCCATACAATGCAACCCTCGGGTACCCGGCGCTCGCCAGTTCATGGTAGTGATCCACCATGGTTACAATGTCCTCAAGATGCCAGGGAGTGGCGGCATCATCACCATACCCTATGACGAGAAGGATGCCGTCTGTAAATTGGAGCGCGCCTACCGCGCGGCGGCGGCAGAGCGCTCAGACGACAAAGAAGACGAGCTTCCTCATGAGGACCCGTGCAAGAAGAAGAAGGAGCTCCTCCCCACGGAGCACCTCGGGGCTTCGAGCTCCATGCCGGGGGACGGGGCTATGCCCCCCATCGCGTAGGAATGTGCGCTCGGCGCCCCCATTGGGTCAGGGCCGGGGGCTCCCACCGGGGAGGTCCCTGGTCTCACCAGTCAGGCGGGGGCAGCGTTCGAGCACATCTCGAGGACGCGCTCTAGAACATGTCCACCCAGCTTTTGTGAATCCGTCATCAGAGCAATCCAGGAACTTCGAGAGGCCCAGGCCATGCGACGCGGTGACTGCCCTGCGCCACCAATCGTAGTAGCCATCGTCGACACGGTTGACCGGCCCCGCATATGCATTAGCGCGCCCGCAACCAACATAACCGTGGCATACGGCCCCTTCTGGCCTACGTTGGCTGGCTACCGATGGGAGTACACAGACACCAATGCCTTCATCCCCGTCGGGCTGGGGAACGCGGGTGCCACCTACCAGAGGCTCCAGCGGGACATGCTCGTACGCAGCCTGCTTGGGCGCCGCGAGGAAGAGGAGATGCTCGAGCCAAGCAAAGGCTCCGAGCATCGGGAGGCGGTGGACCCCAGAGAGTCGCGACCGTGGAAACATGAGATCAAGCGATGACGGCGCCTTCGGTACTTCAGCGGCACAGCCGCGAGGTGACTTTTTGTTGACTGCTGCGAGGTAACTTTTTGGCTCACCTCGTCTGAGGGCGCCTCCGGGGCCATGGGACCTCTCCGAGCTCAGGGCACTCCTCCAGCTGCTACTTTCGTTTATGCATCGCTTGGTTGTTCAATTTCACCCGTTCAGAACCCTAACGTTCTTCCTTGCTTATATTGTCGGGCGGTCGGCCCCCCATTTGGGTGTCCGGTCAAAGTTTTGTCCATGCAGATACGCAGCCTCGCTCCCAAAGAAGAAGAAATCAGCAGGGTTTGCCAATGACCCAAACAAATCAACTCAGTCCACCAATGACTCGGGGGTAGGACACTCGCGAGGCCATACCGTCCTCACGACCTCCCATATAGACCCCCACCATGACACTCTCACGTAATAATGAGTTGAGGCTGTATATGCCTAGGGCCCCCCGAGGACGCAGATGGGTCCATCCCACACCTAGTGGAAGCCCTATGCTCCGAGCTAGGGAGAAGCTCAGTCCACCAATGACTCGGGGGTAGGGACACTCGCGAGGCCAAAGCGTCCTCATGACCTCCCATATAGACCCCCACCGTGACACCCTTATGTAATAACGAGGCGAGGCTGTATCTGCCCAGGCCCCCCCGAGGACGCGGAGGGGTCCACCCCACGCCTAGGGGAAGACCTATGCTCCGTGCTGGGTACAGATAGGGGCAATCAACATAGTCCTCCAATGACTACGCCCTCAACTGGCAACAAATGTAGTCTGCCAATGACTATGCCCATAGCTGGCACCATCACAGCCCGTCATTGGCTACACCCTCGGTCGGCAAGGAGATTAGCACCGTCCACCCGCGACCCCGCCCACGCCCAGCACGTGGGGCAAACAACTGAAGGTACAAATCCTCTCGCACGTCAAGGGGGACCCCTGAGCATCGCGACTCAGGGGCCTAACTGTGCCCGTAGCCCATTCTCACTTTGGGTCGTCCTCGGTCGGTTCGATCACGGGAAGGAACGCGCGGGGCGGGCCCTGCCGACGCAAATCCCAGTCCGCTCGACAAATCACTTCGGGTCCCTTAGGAATAACACTGGAGTCACTCGTACGTCAAGGGGGACTCGTCAGCATCGCGACTCTAGAGCCTGGACTGCACCCGTAGCCCCTTTCCCTTTTGAGCGTCCGTTTCCGGTCGCTTCAACCGTGGGAGGTACACGTGGGGCGGGCCCTGCTGACGCAGAGTGCTGAAGGAGTTTGAGAGTCTCAAATTACCGGCTTCTTAGGAGGAACATTGGAGTCATTCATACGTTAAGGGGGATCGTGAGCATCGCGAGTCAGGGGCCTAACTACGCTCGTAGCCCCTTCCCCCTTTGGGTCGTCCTTGGTTTCCCATCGGTCCAATCATGGGGAGGTAAGCGCGGGGAGGGCCGTGTCGACGGGGAGTGCTGAAGATGTCCCAAGTTTCAAAATCTTCGCCACGTTCTCCTCATGAGGGAAGCTCGCGCGTCAAGGGGGCTTCTGAGGATCGCGATTCAAGAGCCTAACTGCGCTCGTAGCCCCTTCCCCCTTTGGGTCATCCTTGGTTTCTGGTTGGTTCAATAGCAGGAAGGTACGCGCGGGGCGGGCCCTGCCAACGTAGACTAACACAGCAAACATGACAGGAACAAAGTGAGGAAAACGTTCAAGCATTTAGTTATTACAAACCATGACCAAGTTCATAAAAACGCAAATAAGTTTAACGCCTCCGCGAGGCACGATGTGCATTGGAGGAAAATAACACGGACAAGAAATCAGGAGGAGCCACCGGCGGTCGCCCCCTCTGCAGGGGGTTGGTCATCGACATCAGACGCATCGTCTTCCCCATCATCGGTTCCAGTGGCACCTGGAGATGAAAGAGCTGCGACGCGGGCGAACATCCTCACCAACACATCCACAGGGACCTTCACCGCCTCCACGGCGTGGTCGCGGGCCTCGGCGGGGACCGACACGATCACGGAGCTTAGATCGAATCCGGGGTCGCGAAGATGAAGGTGGCTGCAGACCCGAGTCGCAACCGTGAAGAAGAGGTCGCGGGACTCGCTGTCCAAGATCTTGTCCACCTGCACAACGACAATCTCTAGCACCGTGATGAGCCCCTTCGCAAGTGCAGCAAAGCCATCCTCCGAGGTGGCCAGAGGTTCATCGAACTCATCCCGGGAGAGGGAGCGGAGAGCCGTACGAGTCCTGAACTCAACGACAGGGAAGCAGGCCGGATCCGCGGTTTTCCTCTCCTCAGCCGCGGCGAGAACTTTCTCCCGGGTGTCAAGGAGGGAATTCCTCGAGGCGGCCTCCTTCTCCTCCTCTTACAAGCGTGCCTGCTTCATGCTTAGGCTGCTCGCCTCCGGGTACAGCTCTACCTCCCGGGCGGCAAGCTTGGTCTCGCGGGACTTAAATTCGTCCCCCTGTAGGTGATGCTGCTCGGCCAGCTTGGCTAGTTCTTCTTGGAGGACGTTCAGGTGGGATTCAACCTCTTCACGGTGTTCGACAACCGCCTTGGCTTCCTTCAGCGCCTTCTCCCACGCGGCGCGGGCGGCCTCGGCCTCCCTCTCGATCTTCCTCATCTCGACTGCAACATCACCTAGGGTGGTGAAGGCCGCATCCAAGACAACTTGGGTGAGTACCAGGTCTTCTGGGCCTCCTCCAGAACAGTCTCCGGCGTAGGCGCGGGTGGTGCTGCCGGAGGGGCAGTGCCATGAAGAACAAGGGGCCCCAAAAACTGCTCAACAATTGTGGGCATCAACACCTCGGGAGCCTGAGGACCCTCGAAGGCCTGCCCGCTCGGGCAGCGGCATCCCCACGATCGCTTTAGGATGCTTCCGGGGCTCGGGAGGCTCGACGACCAAGGCCAAGGAGACCGCCCCACGAGCCTCCTCCTCCCCACCTATAGACGGCGGCGCGTCGACAAGAGCGGACGGGGCGTCGGGAGTCGCCTTCGGCTTGACGACCGTCTTCTTCCTCTTCGCCCCCGGCGAGACGACATCCCTTGACGTCAAGTAAAAAGGAGAACGTCATCCAAGCACAAACAATAGACACAAAAGGCGTGCCCAAGCAGGGCACCTTATAATGTGAGGAAACATAGAGGACAAGGAAGACCCGACACCAGCCGCGTGACGCGCGCCGGCCTGGCCCATAGGCATTTGAGGGCCCACAACGCCTCATGCTGCCCCTTAGGCTCTGCCCTGAAGCCAACCCGAGCACTCTGTAGGCTTGTGGTCTACTGTCGGCATTCTGGGAATGAGGGTACCCAGACCTACCTACCTGTGGCCCAGGGCAGGCCCGCCTCACCAGAACAAACCAATGGGCCTGGCACCAGCGTATAGGGGTTCCAAAGGCATCTTCCAAAGGTTTCCCTTCTGGTGAAATGGAGCCACCGCCGCCCGCCAGTATGGCAGACGTCATCCCCAGGCCCGTCCCTGCAGCGTGGGCAGTTGCTTTGCAGGCGAAGATTACCTTTGGGCAGGGGAGCATGTTCACCTGTTCCCCTTCAAAATTGGCCGCTGTGGGATCCCTTCCCGCCGAAGCTATGAGGGAAGAGGACCCAGGCCTCCGCTATAAATGGAGTGGGTAGGATACTTGAGAGGGGGAGTTCATTCGAACGGTAGAGCAGTACACCTAGCCACTTGGCCTCCGGAGGCTCGAGAGCACTATACTAGTTCACTCACCACCTCTGCGAGAGGCAATCCAGAAAAAGCAGGTGTCGGGTTTTACGCTTCGCAGCGGCCCGAACCAGGGTAAACTGTGGTGTCCTGTGCTACTCTCATCATTGAGTGAGTCCTTCGTCGTTTCCATCGAGTAGTGGGCTAACCGAGGCCGAGCAGGGAGAGACCTTCGTACACGCCCTAGTGTTCGAATCCTTAGGGTTTTGCGGAGTCCGAAATCCGACACAAGTGGTTTCACTGGATTTGGATTTGGTATGAATTTACTACGGAATTTCTAATATGGAATAAATGGAAAAAGGGGCAATTTATGTGATGCCACAAAAATATGTTAGATAAATGTTTTTACTAATGCTTCAAAAATAGAGCATGACACTTGAAGTCTTTGGAAATTGGAATCATTCCATTTGAAGTTGATTTGAGCTCTCTAGGATTTTTTCCAATGTGGGATTTGAAATACTCAAATTTGAATTTGAATATTAACAGCACAGAAAGTTTATGTGAAAAATGTGCAATGCACATATTTGGGTAGGAAATGATTTTATGAATCTGTAGAAACTTGAATTATTAAATTTGGAGTACGAATGAATTACTTATGAATTTAATTGCCTCTCTATTAAAAGAAAAGGGAACAAGCAAATATATACAAGAGGTGAATATCGTGCTCACGACGTCACATAGTAGTTGGGCCTGCTCTAGTGCACGGTTGTGCGCGTGAGGGGCCACGCCGGAGGCGCACTACCCAGAATACGCCTCCCGCGCGAAGACACAAAGAGGCTGGCGACGCTTCCACTTAAACGAGTGGGGTCCGGGCCACAGCTACTTATAGGCCGTCCCCACCTGGCAGATCCTCCGCCTACCTGCCCCGCAACAGTGGAGGTAGGGGACGCCACATAAGTTCGAGCCAGTGCTCCACCACGGCAACTCAGCCGCCCTCCAGTAAAGCCCTAGGCTCCGACGGGCCCACAAGGTCACGTTGCCCCATTCTGATGGCTTGCGTGCGTAGGGGAAGGTTGTAGCGGCTTCGGCCGAAGTGGCCGTAGAGGGGGCTAGCGGCTACCACTGGCCTAGAGCCCTTTGGCATCCCGGGGAACAATGACGATGCCAAGAGGGATCCACGACGGCAAGGAGAGGACCCCGCAGAGGCCAGGTCGAGGGGGGAGCTTGGCTCGGATTTTCATGGACGCTGGAGGCAGGCTTCGGCCATTGCCGATGGTGCAGCGGAGGAGAGGGCGAGCGAGGAGCTCCACTGGGCATCTAGGGGAGAGGAGAGAATACTCGGGCGCTCTGGGGCTCGAGGGGGGAAGAGATAAGCGAGGGGAGCGACAAGGGAGGCTCGGGTGCCTCAGATGTGCTCGGGCACGGGGGAGCACGAGTGCTAGAGAGGATTTGGACGTGAGCTGGTGTCGGGGGAGACATGGAAGGTCATAGGTGTGTGCAAGGCGCACGGGGGCACGTTTCCATAGTCTGCCCTGAGCTAGAGGATGAGGACAAGGCGCAGAGCACCGTTTTTGCATGCCAGCAGAGTGGTCACCATGCCCACACCTGTCCACAGTGGGATTCTGACTAGTCAAAGATGTCTCGCAAGCAAGACATGCATGGAGGAGGGTGATTTACTAGTTTGGTCTCATATGGGGCAGTGTAAGTGGGGTTTATTTTGTGGTTAAGTTTGCAGCAGCAAACTTGGGGCTAGTAAAAAGGGTTTTTACTTGGAGGCTTTTGAAATAAAACCTTGTCTAGTACTCATAGGCATGAAGGGACTACAAGACTACCAAGTTTCAGATCAAGGAGAGGAGTGTGGCTAGCACTTGCAGTTCAAGGTCGCATTTCTGCCCAAATCAAGTTTCAGAAGGGCTGCTCATATTTCCCACATGAGCATGCCATATCTTTGCTTGAAATAATGCATTGGCATACTAGAGATTCTCTGTAAGGATGTGGTGGCATTGGGTTGAACAATATATTTGGTAGACAGTGAAAGAGGGGCTGCCATGGTAAAAAAGAAGAGGTAAAGAGAGGGTGTGATCCTCCAATAATTGACCAGGGGCCATGGCAAAGTTACTGGAGATGATCGAGGGATAGAAAAAGATGGGGCAAAAGTTTGGGCTCAAGGAGACTAGTAGGAGGGGGGCAAAGAAGCAAGTTTGGTAAGTGAAAAGAAGGTGTTTGATGGATTTTAGGGCTAGCGAATGGATTTCAATTGCTATCAAACTTAACAGGGTCACATGATAGGTTAAAATGAGATAGGATACCAAATTTGGGATTTGTTGGAGAAACTTTCCAATGTAGACTTGAAAAACCCTAGAAATAGGTAGAATGGACTTTCTAAAGATAAACCCATGCAATTTAATTCCCACAAATGCACCACTTGGTGTGGTGACATTATTTGGGTATTATAGCCTGCCCAAAAAGTTTGGGATCAATTAGAGAAACTTTTCATTGTAAAGTTCCCCATATCTAGAAATCAACAGAGAAGGTTTTGAGGGGTTTTGGCAAAGTTAATCTATTTTCCTGAATGCACCACTTGGTGTGGATGCATTATTAGAACTTAAAAACATGTCCACGAAATTGAGCACAATTGGAGACACTTGGCAATGTAGAGTTGCTCAAATTTGGATCTAGACATATAGGCTTTTGGAACATTTAGGTGAACCAAATCAACTTGGATTTAGATGAAACTTTGCAAGAGCATCACATATAGCATTTGTGACATGCTAGAATTTTACTGGAATTTATTGAGCTTGTAGAAATATTTCAAAATTTGAAATAGGCAGAAATGGTTTTGGAGGGTTTTGTCCAATATTTTGAACATGACCATGTGTTGAAACACTTATATATGGAATATATTGTCCACTCACTTCCCCTATAGTTTCTCAAATAATTTTGGAAGCAATAAAAATAATTTTCCTTCATAAGGGACCATTTATCGCCTTAGAAAATGTATTCAAATGAAATAGGAAAATATATTTTAAAATAATAATTTTGTTGTTTTGGGAAGTCTTTTTCGATAATAAGATTTAAATAAAATATTTGGGGCAAAACATCTTCCCTACTGTGAGGACTTGTAGTACAAACGTAAACTGAGGGGCTTTTGAAAAGCTAAATTTAAATAAATGCTTTTTGGTAAAAATAATATTTGGTAAAAAAAAATTTATGTTCTATACACACGGTATGGTTGTCGGTGAATACTCACAACATAAGCCATGGCTAGGCTAAAGATGGTAGGAACAGAAGTGACACCGGAGGGCGCTGGGGGCCAGGTTGGTACAAGCATGGAATGCACGATGTACCCAGGTTCGGGGCTCTCCGTAGAGATAATACTACTAGTCCTGCCAGAGTGTATAATGTATATGGATGGGATTACAGGTTGCTCCTCGAGCTGTATCGGGGAAGAGGAAGAAGGGGCAGCCGACTTGACTCTGCCTCTCCTATGTGGTTGGTGTGTCTGATAAGTTGACCGACCCTCTGCATGGAGGGGGCCGGGGGGTTTTATAGACAAACCCACCGGCCTACAATATGGATAGAGGGTACAAGAGTGGGACCCGGCTGGCTAGGGGACCCACGGGGGTCTTGTCTTGTCAATTAAGGGGCCCACCGGCTGCGAGGTCCCGTCTGGCGGTGGGACCCGCCGGCTAGCAAATGAGGCTCTCGCGTAAGGTTGATGCAGGACACGTATGGTACGTCCGACATCGTCCAGCGAGATTCGTCATGGGTAGACAGTACGGCCGCCTCCACTGTTCCCACGCCGAGTGCAGTAATGGAGTGGGAGTTTGACGGGCCGACACTGTGCAGGGTGATGGATCAGAGCTGGGGGAGGTCAGTGGCGTGGCCGCCGACGCTGGTACCCGCCGTGCACTCCGATCCAGTACCTTTGCTGACGCGTAGCCACCTTTAATCGTAGGGTCTCATCATGACCTACGATCTGATGTGACTTGAGATCCCTAGCCGGCTAGCTTGCTCGACTAGCCGGCCTGGGCAAGGTCGCCTCGCCCCTAGCCGACTGGCTTGGCCTAGGCGGCCACGGGGAGGTAGCTGTCTCGCCTCTAGCCGGCAGGTGCTTCCTGGCCAGCCAGAGAATTGGCCGTCTCGCCCCCCAGCCGGCAGGTGCTTCCTAGCCGGCCAGGGGGACTTGGGTCTTGTAGAATTGTTTTGATCATTCCTTTGGGGCTAAAGGTAAAGGAGCAGGCTCGTTGAGCCTACCCCGGGGTTATCCCCCCGACAGTAGTCCCCGAAGCTCGAGAGGCCCGCCGCTTGATTGCGGGTGAACTCACCAGCTTGATTGTTTGTCGTTGTATTCCTGCCGCCGCCTGCGGCAGGGGACGCCGGCTGTCACACCTTGTTTTTGGCTTCGCTAACTAATTAACTTATTTCAAAATTTAGGACCAATTAAAATTTTTGTGAATGCTTGTGATGCTTGGAGTGACTATTGTTTGCCTGTTGTTTAGTTGCATGTGATTGCTCCCCATTAATTCTTGCCATCCTCCTAATCACCTCCTTACTCCATGATCTCGTGCCTAATGCTCATACCATGTGTTTAGGACAAATATCTATTTTTACCAAATATTATTTTCACCAAAAAGCATTTCTTTGAATTAAACTTTCAAACCCCTGAGATGAGGCTTGTGCTACAAGTCCTCAAATTAGGAAGTTTCTTTTGCACCAGTTGTTTTATTTAAAACCATTGTCAAAATGACATCCAAAAACCAACATATTATTATTTAAAAGTTATTTTATTATTTTATTTAAAATCCTTTGTGTGAGGCCAGAAATGGTCTCCTATGAAGGAATTTTATTTTTATTGCCTTAAAAATATTTAAGAAAATTTAGGGAAACTCAGTGGATATATTTATTCCATATTTAGGAGTTTCAACACATGGTCATGTTCAAAATATTGGGCAAACCCCTTCAAAACCATTCCTGCCTATTTCAAGCTTTTGGAATATTTCTATAAGAAATATTCTCAATAAATTCGAGTAAAATTCTGGCATGTCATCTATGATATTCTTGATGATCTTGGTAAGATTCATTTCAATCCAAGTTGATTTGGCTCCCCTAATCACTCTAAAACCCTATCTGTCCAGAATCAAATTTGAGCAACTCTACATTGTGAAGTGCCTCCAAGTGTGCTCGAATTTGGTGGACATGTTCCAGTACTCCAATAAGGGATCCACACCAAGTGGTACACCAAGGAGAATAGAGGAACTTGTCCTAAGACCCTCAATACCCTCTCTGTTGATTTCTCACTTTGGTAAACTTTACATTATAAAGTTTCTCCAATTATCCTCAAACTTTTTGTGCATGCCTTAATGCTCAAATAATGCCCCTACACCAAATATTGGATTTGTGGGAATTCATTTGAATAGGGTTCTAAGCAGAAACCCATTTCTGCCCATTTCTAGGGTTTTCGAAGTCTACATTGGAAAACTTATCCAGCAAATCCCAAATTTGGTGTGCAAGCCTATTTTCATCTATTATTTGATCCTGTTAAGTTTCATAGCCATTGGAATTCATCTGGTGGCCCAACCACAGATCAAACACCTTGTGTGCACTCATTAATTTGGTTTCATTTGCCCCTTCCACTCTATTCCTTGAGCCCAAATTTCTACCACAGCCTCACATAGTCATATTTTACCTCCATTAATTTCCCCATGCCACTGGTCAATTATTGGAGAAGGTCCCTTTGTAAGTTTCTCTCATTTTCACCCTTGGCAGCACTGTTTTACCTCTCTTTCCATTCTTCTGCTTAAGCTATCACTCCCAACTCTTTCCAGAGCATCTATTAAATGCCAAGGCTTCATTTAGAACCAAGTTATGGCATGCTCGTGTGGGAAAAATGAGCAGCACTTCTTCAAATAGATTTCTGGCTGAATCATGGCTTTGAACAACAAGTAGTAGATATCCTCCTTTGTTTGATCTGAAACTTTGCAGTATTAAAGTCCTTCCATGCCTAGCACTGCCAGACATACTTTCTCTCCAAGGATCCCCTCCTAAGACCCAGTTTTGTCAGCTCTAAGTTTGCTGTTAGAAACTTGGCAGCAGTCAAAACTAGTTCAAACCGACACCACTAGTCACCAAACTCCGGAGTCCCTTTGCAGATAGCATGCCCCACCTCCCAGACATGTTTTACTGGTCGTTTGGAACCTGTGGGCGTGAGTGGCCGTAGTGACCACCACCCTGACCTGCAAACCGGGTGCTCCGCACCTAGTTTCTCTCCTCCGGACCGTTTCTTGGCAAGGCAGCTTGTCCCAGTATGTCTCAGGGCACCGGGGTATCCCAATTGACTGGTCCAAGCTCCTCCCGACACTAGCTAGCCTCCAAGATGTCCCAGCGACGCGTTTCTACCCGGTGCTCTCAGAGCTCCAGAGAGCCCAGAGATCTCTCCCTACTTTTCCCTCTATCATCTCCTCCTCCCCTTGAGCAATAGCAACCAGGGGCAGCTCTCCCTCTCTGCCTGGAGCCCTCTTCTCCTCCCTGCTCTCTCCTAAGCCCCCTTTCCCTACTCCATGACCGGCATGGCCGAAGCTACCCCGGCGGCTTCCGCTCGAATCCGAGCACCCCCAGGGCGCATCCCCTCTCCCTTGAGCCTCCCCCCGTCACCCAGGATCCCGGGGCCTCCCCTAGGCCTTTCCTCTTCTCCTCTCTCCCTTCGCAGGGAAGGGCTGCCGCCTGAGCCGCCGTCAGCCGACCACTATGACCGGGACCCTGCTCGCCCTCGCTCCCCCGCGAGCAAGACCCTCCAGGCCGGCGCAGGAGCCTTGCGCCGAGGGCGCCGCTGGACGGGGCACAGTTGGGCGTGGCCAGAGCCGCCAGGAAGAGCGCCGGCGTGCCCCCGAGATCTGGCCCCTGCTCCTCCCTGGCCGAGCAGAGGTTGAAGAAGGACCTATCACGTGGGACCCTCCTGCCAGCCTCCCAGAGGCCGGGCCCGCATGGAGTAAGTGGAGGCGCACCCTTGCTGTCTCCACTTTCATGTGGGGAAAGCGCCCCCACGAAAGGCGCCATCGGCGTGGCTCTTCTTCCCCCGAAGCCTTGTATTCGGGCCGGCCCAGTGCGCCGTAGCACTATGCTGCGCTCAGTGCGAGGCCGAGGTCCGTTGGTTGCTCCCTTTTCCTTTTCCTTTTATTCCTGTCTTATATAATCCATATTAAATCCATTCTAACTCCAAATCTGATGATTCAAATTTCTGCAGGATCCTAAAAACCAGGCCTATCCAAATAAGTGCTTTGCACATTTTTACCTCCCAACTTTCTGTGGTGTTTTATTTAAAATCCCCATCTGGATATCAAATATCCCACCTTTCAAAATTCCCATAGGCTTCATTTCAACTCCAAATGGAGTGATTCAAACTCCCAGAGCCTTCTAAAATCATTCTCCATTTTTAGAACCCTGGTCAACATTTTTGTGTGACTTATTTCTGTTGCAATAAATAAATAGCTCCTATTGCTATTTAATCCTCATTGTTAAATCCCTAGAATATTCATACCATCTCCAAATCCAGTGAAACCACTTCATAAATATTTCTAAAATCATTCTCTGTTAAATAGGTGCCTCCACTCATTTTTAACAGAATGATTTCTGTTGGCTTATTCAATGGCCACCTATTGCTCCTTTCACCTATTCAAAAATCCTTGATGATTCAAATATCCTGTGAGAAGCTTCAGGTATTTTTCTTATGACCAGAGAGGTCCAAGAAAAATAGAACTTCTATTTTTAGAACACTTTTATTCTGCTTGATGTGTGGCTTACTATGGCAGTTTCCGACGATAGTTGACGGTAGACGGAGTATTCGGGGACGGAGCGGAAGACCTCGAAGACCCCGAGGACTTACGTGAGAAAGGCAAGCAGCCTTTGACCATGACTTGAGCACAAACATTGTTGCATGCTAGTATAGTTGGTATTTTCCCGTTGCATGAGATCACGATGCCGGTTCATCATTGTGGTGATGGCACCGGAGGCTTCTTCAAAGCCCTTGCATGTTGATGATGTTATTCATGTGGCTCCTCGAAGCACAAACATGATGATCTTGACCCTACCACTTATGACGATCATGCTACTATCATGTTGACTAGTAGAGTAAGATCATTGCATTGAGCTTGACCCTACCCCTTGAGGGTCATGTTATACCATGTTGACAAGTAAAGATAGAAGCATTTTATCATGAGCATGATGATGAGTTAATAAAGAGTTTATGAAAACCCCGTCGGGTGCCACTAATGCCCGAGGGTGATGATGAGTTGGTGATCACTTTTGGTGAAGTGATGCACCGATGTTTTTGTGTGAGAATGGTTTCGGAAATGGGATTAGATTTATGATGTGTCGACCGTCCCAACCTTACCAGTACGACCACGATACCCCTTTATGGGACGGGGCTTTGTTGATTGCTCTGGTCGGTACTAGCAAAGAGCCACATTACTAGTGGCGGGAGTGATCGGTGTCACTCTCGTGATGGGGTCGTGCCAGGTAGGACTACTATGCCATTATTATGAGTTCCAGGCACACCGTTGGTCCCCGCATGGTTGATACTGTCCAGTGTCGGTGCTCGTAAGACGTACAACATGTGGGCTGGGTACCAATCGAGTGGACCTCTTTGTCTAGTATCGTCAGGGGAAAGATGATGATCGGGTACTTACCTCGGGTATATGTGATATACCGCGAGTCGTGGATGAAACGGAAGTTTCCCATTTCTCGTGGGTCCAGCTTACTACCTCTGCAGAGTGTCAAACTATTCGAATAGTCGTGTCCACGGTCAAGGACAGTTGGGTGGTGGTGCTTAAACTAGGTCCGGCGTTTCCGCATAAACCAAGTGTGAGTGTGTGTGTGGTGTTAAAAATGTGTTGTTATGATAATCACAATAATATGACCAAGTTCTGTGACTTGGCATATAGGGTAAACCCGGATGGTTTAGCCCTCATTAATACATTGAGGTTAGGACAAGTCCGATGACTTGGCATATAGGGTGAACCCGGTGTGTTCAACCCTTGTCAGATATGTCGATATATGTAACCTGTTCTTCAAAAGTAATTCTTTAGCTTGATGCATATACATGATCATTCAACCCATATGAGTTACACTAAAGATGCATGATACTGTTATCCTTCACTTTCATTGTTCGTATCATGGGTTGTTTGTGAGTACATTCAAAGAACTCATTGGCTTGCCACTGGTTATTTCATTGACCAGGTCTGAAAGACAGGATATGGTGAAGATTAACTCGGTGACGTTCTTGCGAGCTAGGACGCTTCCCAGTCAGAATGCCTGTAGGTTAAGGCTGATGGCATGGGTTCATGCTTTCAACCAATAATTCTGCTATTGGTTCAGTTCCAAGTGTAGGCCTTTAAGGCCCTATGTATGTAAGACTCGACCGAAGTGGTCTTTATTGTATCAAACGGTATGTATGGATGTAAGACTATATTATTCAGTATATGTGTTCAGTGAGCATTGATCCTTGGGATCACTAGGCACGGCGATCTCGACTTACCATTCGGGGGTCCCCACACCAGCTCGAAAGCCGGATGGTTTCCAAGCGACGCCTCGGCATCGTCGTAGGTAGCACAAATCACGCCACTTGCCAGGCCTAGCCTCACGTGATGATGGTTTACGCAGGTGACAGGACCGAGCCTGAGCCCTGGGTCCCGCCACGACGGCCCCTCGACCGCCGTGCGGAGGATCCTCTGCGGATTTACCCCGCGACGATTGGGTCTCGGGAAACGTTATCGCCCGTAATACACGGGATTAGTGGGGCTCTGTGCATCAGATCCCCTCCCCACGATCCTTCGTGGGGTTTAAATGGGGTGCGGGGGTACCGAGGAGGCCATTCGCCCCCTTCTTGCCCTGCATCGACGCCCTCTTCCTCCCTGAGCCCAAAGAGAAAGAGACAGTCTGTCTTCGCCTTCATCCTCTCTGTCGCCATCGCACCACCCGCTGCCGCCAGTCTTCCTGAGCACCCGTCGCCCGCAGTCATGGCGAGCGGCTCCTCTTCAAAGAAGAGCTCGTCCCGCGAAGCTTGGCTCGGCAGTGACATTTGCGACAGCCACATCGAGGCGCTCCGCCACCACCGGATGTAGTCTGCTGCCTCTCTGGTGATGGTGCGGATCTGCGGCGCCAAGACCGCACCGACGCCGCAGGAGGGAGAGATTGTCGTCTTCGACGAGCACTTCTACAAGGGCTTCGGGCTTCCGGCGAGCACATTCTTCTCCAACTGGCTTGTCTTCTTCGGCCTGCAGCCGCACCACTTGGCGCCGAACGCCATTCTCCAGTTATCTTCCTTCGTCGTCCTGTGCGAGGGCTTTCTGGGGATTGAGCCTTGCCTTGACCTCTAGCAGAGCTTATTCTTCCTTAAGCAGCAATCCAGGAAGATGGAGAAGGCCGAGCTGGAGAAGCTCGACGGCCCTCCCCCGATGACGTCGTGCGGAGCCGCGCTGGTGCATCATCGGTCGAAGTTCGGCTTCCCCCAGATGCCACTGCAAGAATCTATCAAGCAGTGGTAGAAAGGCTTCTTCTATGTGAAGAATGCCAGCCCCGCACACGACGCCCTCAACATGCCCCCATTCAACATTGATCCTCCGATGGCGAAGTTGAACTGGCAGGTGAAGTATCTGAAGCAGATTCCCGAGGTAGCGCAGATCGGCGCCTACCTCGACAGCTTGAAGGGACGCGGCCTCCTGGGTCGTGACCTGCTTACCACCATGGTTACCCGCAGGATCTTACCTCTGCACAGACGGCCCCATCTGGTTTTCCACATGAGCGGACGGTATGATCCCTGCCGGATCTTTACCAAGAGCTTCACAGCCGGTGCGGTAGCACGGGGTGTGAACCAGATTTCCACCGCCCACATGGACGATGGTGGGAACTGGGAGTGGGTGCTGGCCCCTTACGACAGGTCCCGTCCGCCTCCGATGATAAGCCCTCTCGTTGAGGCTGTTCTTGTTGTTTTTCTTGTAGTCGATCATCTTTTTGAGCCGGCCGCCGACTCCATTACGCAGATGTTCGAGAAGCTGCAGGCACTCAACCCACCTGCCCCCGACGTGGTGACGTCTGACGCCTCAGAGATCGAGGACGAGGGAATGATCGAGTCTCGCTCTGCCGCCGCCTCTGAAGGTTCGGAGGATGCGCTAGAGTCGGAGGGCACCGAGCCGTCTGGTGAGCATCTGAAGCCCTCCATTGTTGATTGGACGAATGATGATGAGACACCGCCCTCCTTATCTGATGCAGCCTTCGAGGAAGACTCCGATGGGGTGGAGGAGGTCACCAGCCCACCCCTGACACGCGGTCAACTCCATGCGGCTGAGACGGCCGGTCTTAGCGAGGCGGCCCGGAGGAAAGGCAAGGGTGCCACAGCTTCCAGGCCGGCTACCAAGCGAGTTGCGACAGGTCCTCCAGCCGGAGTACGAGCAGGTGGCGCTAAGAAGCGTCGTGGTGGTGCCGGTAGGAGGGAGGTGCCCGTCGTCGCGGGGTAAGGGTTCCCTTTCATGCTTTTTGCTTTGTCTTGCATGAAGACTTGTTCCTCAAAGTGCTACTGGCAGGGAGGCGGAGGACGTAGAGGAAGACACCGCCTCCGCCGCTGAGCGAGCCGGCTGGGCAGCAGCTAACGCTCCCCAGAAGGAAATTGAGGAACAATCCACCCGCTGTTGGGAGGTGGCGGCGGAGAAGATGGCCGAAGGACAATCTCGACCCAGCCAGGCCGATAAGCCTGTGGAGAAGCGTACGAAGGCTAGACATGACCCCTCCACGCGTGCTCGCATGGAGGAGCCAGTTGCGAGGTGGCCCCGAGGCGTACCCGGAGGGCCAAGGCGGCCAGGCCGTCCGAGTCGGACGCCTCTGCACCAGTGGACCTTGAGGAGATCCCTGAGTCGCCGAAGGCCGAGGTGGCGACCGACGTGCCGGAGTTAAACCTCGACGTGCCATAGGTGGCCATGGATGCACCAGAGGTGGTCATGGATGCGCCGGACGTGCCCAATCAACCTCCTACCGTGGAGACGGTGCCGGCTGGGACGTCGACGGAGCCGGCCGACATACCGCGCCCGGAGACGGTACCATCGTCGTCTCCAACCGTGGCCCGGCTGCTCCAGGAGCCGGTCCCAGAGCCGGGAGCCGGCCCATGAAGGCTTGGGGAGCGGCCAACCTTGAGCGCCAGACGCTGCCCGCAGGCACCATACTCCAAGGCGTCCCGAAGCTGGTATCGATGTTCGCCAACAGCCGGTACAAGGTGGAGAAGGCAGCCCGCATGGCGGGCAGCGATCTGGAGCATCTGGAGGAGTGCACCAGGGTAAGTGCTTCATCTTTTGCCTCCTCTTTTTCTTGGTTTTTGATTTTTTTTCTTCTTCTTATTGAATTAGTGGGGGCGCGCCAGCGCACCCACTCAGTGTAGCCCCTGAGAATCGGGCTGGCCAAGCATTGGCCGGGCCGAATCTCTTTAAGCTTATATCTTGTTTTGCTTTTTTAGTGGGGGCGCGCTTGCGCTTCCACTGGGTGTAGCCCTCGAGAATCGGGCTGGTTATGAATTAACTAGGCCGAATCTTACTTTGCTTTGCTTGTAGGATCTTTATGTTGCCCAGGTGCAGGCATATAACATGCTGCGAGCTCAGAACCAGGCGGCTGATGGCCAGGTCGCCGAACTTCAGGTCCGGCTGGGCGAGACCGTCGCGAAGAGGGACACCTTGCGCGACGCGGACGGACGGCTCTACCAGCAGCTAGCTCTTCTCCAGACGGAGAAGAAGGACCTCGAGGCGGCCCGTTAGGCCGAGCAGGAGCAGTTGCGCGCCTCCCTGCAGGAGAAGGACAACTCCCATACTGCCGACATGGAGCGTCTCGAGGCGGTTCATCTCGAGGTGTTGAATCTCAAGGACGCTGCCTTGAAGGAGAAGGAGGAAGCCGTGATCCAGAGGCAGACGCAGCTGGCAAAGGCCCTGGATACAGCCGTGGCCCTCCAGGAGGAAGTCTCCCATGTCACCCAAGCGAGCAAGGTGCGGGAGCTCAAGGCCCTGGAGAATGCCCACGAGACTGACGGCCACTTCGACCGTGAGTCCTCTTTGTTTTGTCTTGAATTTTCTTCTTTGCCACCTCCTCTTCTTACTCTTCTTTGTGCCCCTTCCCCTATCTCAGGTCTCTTACCTGAGACATGGGACGCAGCCGAGATGGCTGTCGAGTTGAGCCGCGAGGAGCGTCACGTGGCCGGGCAGGAGGTAGACGTTGCTTCTGGCTGGAGCGTGGAGGAGATCGATGTGGGCCTCAGAGCCCGCCTGCGTGCCCTGGGAGTGTCCGTGGAGCGGCTCCAAGTTGGAGGCTCGTCGATGATAAAGGCTCTGTGGCCTGATGCCGTGGAGACGGCATCGATGAGTCGGCTCTCCCGCTGGCTTGCGGCTGGCGATCATCGCCTTGACGCCTGGCGTGCTTCGGCCGCGCGTGCTGGAGCCTACATGGCCCTGCGCTTGGCCAAGTACTGGTACCGAAACTTGGAATTGGGCAAGCTCGTCGCTCAGCGCGACGGCTCGGAGGGGGTGCTGTAGGGCATGGAGGAGGAGCTGCGCGTGAGGGCCAGCGACATCGCCTCGTACGCCTCCTAGGATGAGCTCGACTTGGAGCGGGTCGAAGACGACAATGTGATCCCTGAGGATCTGCACGGCCTTCATCCCTATGATGCCGAAGGCAGCTCCGACGAGGTGGCCCGTGAGGTGGAAGACGCCGCCTGCAGCGGCGAGGCATATGCCGACTCCGCTAAGGACGGAGCCGAAAGCCCTCATGGAGGAGACGGCGCCACCGCCTCGGGAGCAGCCGACGATGGTGAAGCCACTACTTCAAGAGCCGCAGCCGGGGCGACAGACGAGGCTGCCACCCCTTAGCTGGTCTTGTTTTTTTGGTTGTCTGCAATGAATTATCAGTCCGACAGTTCCACCCACTAGGGGGTGTGTAATGAACTTCGGTCGTGGGCCAATGCTTTTGAATGTATGAATTCTGCATTATATTCGTAATGCCATGTGTGCTGTTTTATATCTTCATCTTTTCATTCCTGCTTGACTTCTTTTTCTCCAACCGTCTACTCCCCCTAGCTTCCACCCCGCCAGCCCGACAGCAGGGAGCCGGTCTGTGACTGGGTCAAGGCTTCTGTCTTTCGGAATATAGGATTTAGATTTTTCGAAGCCATCAAGACTTAAAGACTCAAACATAAACTAGCAGAGGCCGGCTATAATGAGATCGTAAAAAGATCAAACCAACCCAAGCCGTCAACCTTTCTGTACTCAAACTTTTCATGTATCCGGCCTTACCTGGCGTCTCCTTGCTAGCCGGACTACCGAGAGCCGGTCTGTAGCTGTTACGAGACGACCAGGGATCGTTCCTGTTGGGGAACGTCGCATGGGAAACAAAAAATTTCCTACGTGCATGAAGACCTATCATGGTGATGTCCATCTACGAGAGGGGATGAGTGATCTATGTACCCTTGTAGACCGTACAGCAGAAGCGTTAGTGAACGCGGTTGATGTAGTGGAACGTCCTCACGTCCCTCGATCCGCCCCGTGAACTATCCCGCGATCAGTCCCACGATCTAGTGCCGAACGGACGGCACCTCCGCGTTCAGCACACGTACAACTCGACGATGATCTCGGCCTTCTTGATCCAGCAAGAGAGACGGAGAGGTAGAAGAGTTCTCCGGCAGCGTGACGGTGCTCCGGAGGTTGGTGATGATCTCGTCTCAGCAGGGCTCCGCCCGAGCTCCGCAGAAACGCGATCTAGAGGAAAAACCGTGGAGGTATGTGGTCGGGCTGCCGTGGAAAAGTCGTCTCAAATCAGCCCTAAAACCTCCGTATATATAGGTGGGAGAGGGGGAACCTTGCCTTGGGGCTCAAGGATCCCCAAGGGGGTCGGCCGAGCCAAAGGGGGGAAGGACTCCCCACCAAACCGAGTCCTACTTGGTTTGGTGGGTGGAGTCCTTCTTTCCTTTCCCACCTCCTCCTTTTTTTTCTTTTCTCTTTTTTTTTCTTCCAATGCGCATAGGGCCCTTTTGGGCTGTCCCACCAGCCCACTAAGGGGTGGTTTGCCACCCTTAAGGCCTATGGGCTTCCCCGGGGTGGGTTGCCCCCCCGGTGAACTCCCGGAACCCATTCGTCATTCCCGGTACATTCCCGGTAACTCCGAAAACCTTCCGGTAATCAAATGAGGTCATCCTATATATCAATCTTCGTTTCCGGACCATTCCGGAAACACTCGTGACGTCCGTGATCTCATCCGGGACTCAAATACGCATTACACAACGTTGAACCTTAAGTGTGCAGACCCTGCGGGTTCGAGAACTATGTAGACATGACCCGAGAGATTCCTCGGTCAATATCCAATAGCGGGACCTGGATACCCATATTGGATCCTACATATTCTACGAAAGTCTTATCGTTTGAACCTCAGTGCCAAGGATTCATATAATCCCGTATGTCATTCCCTTTCCCCTTCGGTATGTTACTTGCCCGAGATTCGATCGTCAGTATCCGCATACCTATTTCAATCTCGTTTACCGGCAAGTCTCTTTACTCGTTCCGTAATACAAGATCCCGCAACTTACACTAAGTTACATTGCTTGCATGGCTTGTGTGTGATGTTGTATTACCGAGTGGGCCCCGAGATACCTCTCCGTCACATGGAGTGACAAATCCCACTCTTGATCCATACTAACTCAACGAACACCTTCGGAGATACCTGTAGAGCATCTTTATAGTCACCCAGTTACGTTGCGACGTTTGATACACACAAAGTATTCCTCCGGTGTTAGTGAGTTATATGATCTCATGGTCATAGGAACAAATACTTGACACGCAGAAAACAGTAGCAACAAAATGACACGATCAACATGCTACGTCTATTAGTTTGGGTCTAGTCCATCACGTGATTCTCCAATGACGTGATCCAGTCATCAAGCAACAACACCTTTGTTCATAATCAGAAGACACTGACTATCTTTGATCAACTGGCTAGCCAACTAGAGGCTTGCTAGGGACAGTGTTTTGTCTATGTATCCACACATGTAAATGAGTCTTCATTCAATACAATTATAGCATGGATAATAAACGATTATCTTGATACAGGAATTATAATAATAACTATATTTATTATTGCCTCTAGGGCATAATTCCAACAGTCTCCCACTTGCACTAGAGTCAATAATCTAGCCCTCACATCATCATGTGAATTACATTGTAATAAATCTAACACCCATACAGTTCTGGTGTTGATCATGCTTTGGCCGTGGAAGAGGTTTAGTCAGCGGGTCTGCTACATTCAGATCGGTGCGCACTTTGCATATATTTACGTCCTCTCCTTCGACGTAGTCGCGGATGAGGTTGAAGCGTCGTTTCATGTGTCTGGACTTCTTGTGAAACCGTGGTTCCTTTGCTAAGGCAATGGCACCCGTGTTGTCACGGAACAAGGTTATTGGATTCAGTGCGCTTGGCACCACTCCAAGATCCGTCATGAACTGCTTCATCCAGACACCCTCCTTAGCCGCCTCCGAGGCAGTCATGTACTCCGCTTCACATGTAGAATATGCTACGACGCTTTGCTTGGAACTGCACCAGTTTACCGCACCCCCATTAAGAATAAATACGTACCCGGTTTGCGACTTAGAGTCGTCCGGATCTGTGTCAAAGCTTGCATCGACGTAACCTTTTACGGCGAGCTCTTCGTCACCTCCATACACGAGAAACATCTCCTTAGTCCTTTTTAGGTACTTCAGGATATTCTTGACCGCTGTCCAGTGATCCACTCCTGGATTACTCTGGAACCTACCTGCCATACTTATGGCCAGGCTAACGTCCGGTCTAGTGCACAACATTGCATACATGATAGAACCTATGGCTGAAGCATAGGGGACGGAGCGCATATTCTCTATATCTTCATCAGTTGCTGGGCACTGAGTCTTACTCAATCTCGTACCTTGTAAAACTGGCAAGAAGCCCTTCTTGGACTGTTCCATTTTGAACCTCTTCAAAACTTTATCAAGGTATGTGCTTTGTGAAAGTCCTATCAGGCGTTTTGATCTATCCCTATAGATCATAATGCCTAGAATGTAAGCAGCTTCTCCTAGGTCCTTCATAGAGAAACTTTTATTCAAGTAATCCTTTATGCTCTCCAAAAACTCTACGTTGTTTCCAATCAGCAATATGTCATCCACATATAATATTAGAAACGCCATAGAGCTCCCACTCACTTTCTTGTAAATACAAGATTCTCCAACCACTTGTATAAACCCAAATGCTTTGATCACCTCATCAAAGCGTTTGTTCCAACTCCGAGATGCTTGCACCAGTCCATAAATGGATCGCTGGAGCTTGCACACCTTGTTAGCATTCTTAGGATCGACAAAACCTTCAGGTTGCATCATATACAATTCTTCCTTAAGGAAACCGTTAAGGAACGCCGTTTTGACATCCATCTGCCAGATTTCATAATCGAAAAATGCAGCTATTTCCAACATGATTCTGACGGACTTAAGCATCGCTACGTGTGAGAATGTCTCATCGTAGTCAACTCCTTGAACTTGTGAAAAACCCTTTGCCACAAGCCGAGCTTTATAAACGGTCACATTGCCGTCAGCATCCGTCTTCCTCTTAAAGATCCATTTGTTCTGAATAGCCTTGCGGCCCTCAGGCAGTACCTCCAAAGCCCACACTTTGTTCTCATACATGGATCCTATCTCGGACTTCATGGCTTCTAGCCATTTGTTGGAATCTGGGCCCACCATTGCTTCTTCATAATTTGCAGGTTCATTGTTGTCCAACAACATGATTGATAAGACGGGATTACCGTACCACTCTGGAGCAGTACGTGGTTTCGTCGACCTGCGTGGTTCGATAGAAGCTTGAACCGGAGTTTCATGATCATCATCATTAACTTCCTCCTCAACCGGCGTCGCAATGACAGAGGTTTCCCCTTGCCCTGCGCCACCATCCAGAGGGATGAGAGGTTCGACAACCTCGTCAAGTTCTATCTTCCTCCCACTCAATTCTCTCGAGAGAAACTCCTTCTCGAGAAAAGCTCCGTTTTTAGCAACAAACACTTTGCCCTCGGATTTGAGATAGAAGGTGTACCCAACTGTCTCTTTTGGGTAACCTATGAAGACGCACTTTTCCGCTTTGGGTTCCAGCTTTTCAGGCTGAAGCTTTTTGACATAAGCATCACATCCCCAAACCTTAAGAAACGACAACTTTGGCCTTTTGCCATACCACAGTTCGTATGGTGTCGTCTCAACGGATTTTGATGGTGCCCTATTTAAAGTGAATGCAGCTGTTTCTAATGCATAACCCCAAAACGATAACGGCAAATCGGTAAGAGACATCATAGATCGCACCATCTCTAATAAAGTACGATTACGACGTTCGGACACACTATTACGCTGTGGTGTTCCAGGCGGTGTCAACTGTGAAACAATTCCACATTGTCTTAAGTGAGCACCAAACTCGAAACTCAGATATTCACCCCCATGATCAGACCATAGGAACTTGATCTTCTTGTTATGATGATTTTCAACTTCACTCTGAAATTGCTTGAACTTTTCAAATGTTTCAGACTTGTGCTTCATTAATTATACATAACCATATCTACTCAAATCATCAGTGAAGGTCAGAAAATAACGATATCCGCTGCGTGCCTCTACGCTCATCGGACCACACACATCGGTATGTATGATTTCCAACAAGTCACTTGCACGCTCCATTGTTCCGGAGAACGGAGTTTTAGTCATCTTGCCCATGAGGCATGGTTCGCATGTGTCAAGTGAATCAAAGTCAAGTGACTCCAAAAGTCCATCGGCATGGAGTTTCTTCATGCGCTTTACACCAATATGACCCAAGCGGCAGTGCAACAAAAATATGGCGCTATCATTGTTAACTCTAACTCTTTTGGTCTCAATGTTATGTATGTGTGTATCGCTATCAAGATTCGATATGAACAATCCTCTCACATAGGGTGCATGACCATAAAAGATGTTACTCATAGAAATAGAACAACCATTATTCTCTTACTTAAAAGAGTAACCGTCTCGCAATAAACAAGATCCAGATACAATGTTCATGCTCAACGCAGGCACTAAATAACAATGATTCAAGTTCATAACTAATCATGACGGTAACTGAAGTGAAACTGTGCCGACGGCGATTGCATCAACCTTGGAACCATTTCCTACGCGCATCGTCACTTCATCTTTCGCCAGCCTTCGTCTATTCCGCAGTTCCTGTTTCGAGTTGCAAATATGAGCAACAGAACCGGTATCGAATACCCAGGCACTACTACGAGAGCCGGTTAAGTACACATCAATAACATGTATATCAAATATACCTGATTTTTCTTTGGCCGCCTTCTTATCTGCCAGATACTTGGGGCAACTGCGCTTCCAGTGACCCATACCCTTGCAATAGTAACACTCTGTTTCAGGCTTAGGTCCAGCTTTGGGTTTCTTCGTCAGATTGGCAACAGGCTTGCCGCTCTTCTTTGAATTTCCCTTCTTGCCTTTGTCGTTTCTCTTGAAACTAGTGGTCTTATTTACCATCAACACTTGATGCTCTTTACGGAGTTCAGACTCTGCGACTTTCAGCCTCGCAAACAACTCGCCGGGTGACTTGTTCATCCCTTGCATGTTGTAGTTCAACACAAAGCCTTTATAGCTTAGCGGCAGTGATTGAAGGATTCTGTCAGTGATAGCCTCTTGCGGGAGTTCAATCCCCAGCTCAGCTAGACGGTTTGAGTACCCAGACATTTTGAGCACATGTTCACTGACAGACGAGTTCTCCTCCATCTTGCAAGCATAGAATTTATCGGAGGTCTCATACCTCTCGATCCGGGCGTTCTTCTGAAAGATAAACTTCAACTCCTGGAACATCTCAAATGCTCCATGACGCTCAAAGCGACGTTGAAGTCCCGGTTCTAAGCCATACAAGACTGCACATTGAACTACTGAGTAGTCCTCCTTACGTGCTAACCAAGCGTTCTTAACATCCTGATCAGCCGTAGCGGGTGGTTCATCTCCTAGCGCAGCATTAAGGACATAATCCTTCTTCCCAGCTTGTAAGATTAGCTTAAGATTACGAGCCCAGTCTACAAAGTTGCTTCCATCATCTTTCAACTTAGCTTTCTCTAGGAATGTATTAAAATTCAGGGTGACTGTCGCGTGAGCCATGATCTACAACACAAATATATTCAAAGTGGACTTATACTATGTTCAAGATAATTAGAGTTTAACTTAATCAAATTATTCGCTAAACTCCCACTCAAAAATTACATCTCTCTAGTCATTTGAGTGGTTCATGATCCACTTACACTAGCTCAAGTCCGATCATCACGTGAGTCGAGTATAGTTTCAGTGGTAAGCATCCCTATGCCAATCATATCATCTATATGATTCATGATCGACCTTTCAGTCTCATGTGTTCTGAGGCCATGTCTGCACATGCTAGGCTCGTCAAGCTTAACCCGAGTGTTCCGCGTGCGCAACTGTTTTGCACCCATTGTATGTGAACGTTGAGTCTATCACACCCGATGATCACGTGGTGTCTCGAAACGACGAACTGTAGCAACGGTGCACAGTCGGGGAGAACACAATTTCATCTTGAAATTTTAGTGAGAGATCACCTCATAATGCTACCGTCATTCTAAGCAAAATAAGGTGCATAAAAGGATTAACATCACATGCAATTCATAAGTGACATGATATGGCCATCATCACGTGCTTCTAGATCTCCATCACCAAAGCACCGGCACGATCTTCTTGTCACCGGTGCCACACCATGATCTCCATCAACGTGTTTCCATTGGGGTTGTCGTGCTACTCATGCTATTACTACTAAAGCTACATCCTAGCAAAATAGTAAACGCATCTGCAAGCACAAACATTAGTATAAAGACAACCAAAGGCTCCTGCCGGTTGCCGTACCATCAACGTGCAAGTCGATATTATCTATTACAACATGATCATCTCATACATCCAATATATCACGTCACATCGTTGGCCATATCACATCACAAGCATACCCTGCAAACAAGTTAGACGTCCTCTAATTTTGTTGTTGCATGTTTTACGTGGTGACCATGGGTATCTAGTAGGATCGCATCTTACTTACGCAAACACCACAACGGAGATATATGAGTTGCTATTTAACCTGATCCAAGGACCTCCTCGGTCAAATCCGATTCAACTAAAGTTGGAGAAACCGACACTTGCCAGTCATCTTTGAGCAACAGGGTTACTCATAGCGATGAAACTAGTCTCTCGTAAGCGTACAAGTAATGTCGGTCCAAGCCGCTTCAATCCAACAATACTGCGGAATCAAGAAAAGACTAAGGAGGGCAGCAAAACGCACATCACCGCCCACAAAAACTTTTGTGTTCTACTCGAGAAGACATCTAGGCATGAACCTAGCTCTGATACCACTGTTGGGGAACGTCGCATGGGAAACAAAAAATTTCCTACGCGCATGAAGACCTATCATGGTGATGTCCATCTACGAGAGGGGATGAGTGATCTACGTACCCTTGTAGACCGTACAGCAGAAGCGTTAGTGAACGCGGTTGATGTACTGGAACATCCTCACGTCCCTCGATCCGCCCCGCGAACTATCCCGCGATCAGTCCCACGATCTAGTGCCGAACGGACGGCACCTCCGCGTTCAGCACACGTACAGCTTGACGATGATCTCGGCCTTCTTGATCCAGCAAGAGAGACGGAGAGGTAGAAGAGTTCTCCGGCAGCGTGACGGTGCTCCGGAGGTTGGTGATGATCTCGTCTCAGCAGGGCTCCGCCCGAGCTCCGCAGAAACGCGATCTAGAGGAAAAACCGTGGAGGTATGTGGTCGGGCTGCCGTGGAAAAGTCATCTCAAATCAGCCCTAAAACCTCCGTATATATAGGTGGGAGAGGGGGAACCTTGCCTTGGGTCTCAATGAGCCCCAAGGGGGTCGGCCGAGCCAAAAGGGGGAAGGACTCCCCCCCAAACCGAGTCCTACTTGGTTTGGTGGGTGGAGTCCTTCTTTCCTTTCCCACCTCCTCCTTTTTTTTCTTTTCTCTTTGATTTTTCTTCCAATGCGCATAGGGCCCTTTTGGGCTGTCCACCAGCCCACTAAGGGCTGGTGCGCCACCATTAAGGCCTATGGGCTTCCCCGGGGTGGGTTGTCAGCCCCCGGTGAACTCCCGGAACCCATTCGTCATTCCCGGCACATTCCCAGTAACTCCGAAAACCTTCCGGTAATCAAATGAGGTCATCCTATATATCAATCTTCATTTCCGGACCATTCCAGAAACCCTCGTGATGTCCGTGATCTCATCCGGGACTCCGAACCACATTCGGTAACCAACCATATAACTCAAATACGCATAAAACAACGTCGAAACTTAAGTGTGCAGACCCTGCGGGTTCGAGAACTATGTAGACATGACCCGAGAGACTCCTCGGTCAATATCCAATAGCGGGACTTGGATGCCCATATTGGATCCTACATGTTCTACGAAAATCTTATCGTTTGAACCTCAGTGCCAAGGATTCATATAATCCCGTATGTCATTCCCTTTGTCCTTCGGTATGTTACTTTCCCGAGATTCGATCGTCAGTATCCGCATACCTATTTCAATCTCGTTTACCGGCAAGTCTCTTTACTCGTTCCGTAATACAAGATCCCGCAACTTACACTAAGTTACATAGCTTGCAAGGCTTGTGTGTGATGTTGTATTACCGAGTGGGCCCCGAGATACCTCTCTGTCACACGGAGTGACAAATCCCAGTCTTGATCCATACTAACTCAACGAACACCTTTGAAAATACCTCTAGAGCATCTTTATAGTCACCCAGTTACGTTGCGACATTTGATACACACAAAGTATTCCTCCGGTGTTAGTGAGTTATATGATCTGATGGTCATAGGAACAAATACTTGACACGCAGAAAACAGTAGCAACAAAATGACACGATCAACATGCTACGTCTATTAGTTTGGGTCTAGTCCATCACATGATTCTCCTAATGACGTGATCCAGTCATCAAGCAACAACACCTTTGTTCATAATCAGAAGACACTGACTATCTTTGATCAACTGGCTAGCCAACTAGAGGCTTGCTAGGGACAGTGTTTTGTCTATGTATCCACACATGTAAATGAGTCTTCATTCAATACAATTATAGCATGGATAATAAACGATTATCTTGATACAGTAATTATAATAATAACTATATTTATTATTGCCTCTAGGGCATAATTCGAACAGTTCCCTCGTGCACTATGTGATCTTCTAGAAAAAGGAAGTCATTCCGGCGGCTAGCAAGCCCCCGAGCCTCTTAGAGCCGGTCAAGGGACTCAGAGAGTGAGTGAAAAATCTTGATATGAATCTAAAAAGAAGCATATGTGCATGCTCTTTTCATTGCATTCATTAGAAATCCCTGAAGAGGGAGAAAGATACATATGTGCATGCTCTTTCCATGTTTGATACTTGCCTTCTAGAAATAGAACGGGCGAAGCAATGCCGCGTTCCATGGACATTCCGTCTCCTGGCCAGAGTCGTCCCTCTTGCGCTTCCTTGGCTTCTGGGCATCGATCAAGTAGTATGCATTGTCGTACAATGCTCTACTGATGATGAAGGGTCCCTCCCATGGGGATGAGAGCTTGTGCTGGCCGGCTGTGTGCTGGATTCTTCTGAGCACCAAGCACCCTTTCTAAAAGAGAGACGCTTGATCTTCTTGTTGTGGTAGTACCTCAGCTTCTGTTGATAGATTGTCGTCCGGCTCAAGGCTAGGTCCTGTGCCTCCTCGAGGAGATCGACGCCATCTTCTCTTGCCTCTTTGCCTCCGTTTCTGTGTACAGGGTGACCCGAGGTGAGTCGAACTCGATATCCATAGGGATGATAGCCTCGGACCCGTATACGGGAAAGAACGGGGTGAAGCCGGTTGACCGGTTGGACGTGGTGTGGAGACTCCACAGTACTGCCGGCAACTCTTTGATCCAGCAGCCGGCTGACCTAACAAGTGGTGCCACCTGTCTTGGCTTGATGTCGGCCAGGATTAGGCCGTTGGCCCACTCCACCTAGCCATTGGAATGGGGATGTGCCACTAACGCCAAGTCGAGCCGGATGCCTACCTTGGAGCTGTAGAGCGCCAAAGCGCCCTTGGCGAAGTTAGTGTCGTTGTCGGTGATGATGCTGTGGGGGACGCTGTATCATACACAGATGTCCGTGATGACCTTGACAGCCGTGGGGCCATCAAGCTTCTTGATGGGTCGAGCCTCGATCCACTTGGTAAATTTGTCGATGGCTACCAAGAGGTGAGTCATGCCACCGCGAGCCGTCTTGAATGGCCCCACCATGTCCAACCCCCACACGGCGAAAGGCCATGACAAGGGGATGGTTTTGAGGGCCAAAGGCGGCATGTGGCTCTGCGCGCCAAAGTGTTGGCAGCCCTCGCATTTGTTGACCATGTCCACGGCCTCCTCGAGGGCCGTGGGCGAGTAAAATCCATTGCGGAATGCCCTGGCCACCAGGGTTCCAGAGGCGGCATGATGCCCGCACTCCGCCTGGTGAATGTCCCTGAGGATATCATGTCCCTTTTCTGATTCGACGCAGCGCTGGAACACGCCAGTCACGCTACGCCGAACCAGCTCGCGATTGATGATGGCGTAGGCTTCAGATCGGGGCTAGATCTGTCTCGCCTCCGCCTCCACTTGAGGAAGTTCATCGCGAAGAAGGAAGGCCAGGATGGGTTGAGCCCATGACGGAGCCGACACAAGGGCTGGCTCCATCTCGACCTGAGTGTCGGGGGCTTCTGCAGCCCCCGCGCTTGATGAAGCAGTCGCGGGCTCGAGAATCTGTGTCTCTGATGCCGTCCTGGCAGCCGGCTCACCATCTACCCCCATGACGTCCACCCACTAGGTGTCGAGACGATAGGATTCAAGGCTTGGCGGAGCCGGATTTGTTGTTGTAGCCAGCGAAGTAGTCGTAGCCGGCAAAGTGGTTGTACCGGTGCCTCAATTGGAGTCGGCAGAATCAGTGCAGCCGGCACAGGAGCTCTAGCCGGCGCAGCTCGCGTAGCCGATGGCGCTTGCACTAAGGAATCAGCCAGCACGAAAATTGATGCCGACTCTGGAGAAAGCCTGATAGACGGCTTGTGCAGCTGCTCGAGGGAGACGCCGGTTGGGATGGCATGTCTCGTGGAGCCAATCTTAGCCAATGTATCGGCCGCCTCGCTGTCCGCCCTGGGAACGTGGTGAAACTCACAACCCTCGAAGGTGCCACTGAGCTGTTGGATGAGGAAGCGGTAGCTCACCATGTTGGCGTCCCTAGCGTCCCATTCGCCAGAAACTTGCTGCACTACGAGGTCCGAGTCGCCGGAGCAGAGGAGCCACCGAATGCCAATCTCATTGGCAAGCCGGAGGCCGTGAGCAAGAGCTTCGTACTAGGCGACGTTGTTGGAGACGGCGAAGTGAATCTGGAGAGCATACTTGACTTGGTCTCCTTTCGGACACGTCAAGACGATGTTGGCTCCCAGACCAGTTTGCATCTTCGTGTCGTCGAAGTGCATCCGCCAATGAGTGGATTCTGGAGGTGGCGGCTCAAACTGGGTTTCAGCCGAGTCGACCACCACCTGAGATTTGATGGCAGTGTGAGGCTCGTAGCGGATGTCGTGGTCCGCCATGGAGATGGACCACTTGGTGATCCTGCCAGTCGCGTCACGGTTGCCCATGATTTCTGAAAGTGGAGCAGTGCTCACCACAGTGATGGCATGCTCCTGGAATTATTGCTTCAACTTCTTTGCGGCAAGGTAAACACCATAACACATTTTTGGTAGTGTTGGTAGTTTTGCTTAGAGGCGGACAAGATGTCGCTGAGGTAGTAGATAGGGCTTTGCACTAACAGTACATTGCCCTCCTCCTTGCGTTCAACTACAAACACTACACTAACCACGTGAGTGGTCGCTGAAATGTATATGAGTATGGGTTCCCTTTCAGCCGGTCCTGCCAAGATTGGCAGGCTCGAGATGACCCGCTTGATGTTGCGGAAGGCTTCGTCCGCCTGGTCGTTCCACTCGAATGTTGTCGTCTTCTTCATGAGCTGGTAGAGTGGAAGGGCCTTCTCGTCGAGCCGGTTGACGAACCGGCTAAGGGACGCTAGGCAGCCGGCGAATTTTTGGACGTCTAGGATTTGAGCCGGCTTCACCACCCGCCCGATGGTGCCGATCTTCTCGGGGTTCGCCTCGATGCCACGAGAGGACACGAAAAATCCCCAAGAGCTTGCCGTCTGGAACCCCAAAGACGCATTTCTCCGGGTTGAGCCGGATCTTGTACTCGCGCAGGTTGGCGAACATCTCCCGCAAGTCGTCGAGGAGGCTGAAGTGCTGCTTGGTCTTGACGACGATGTCATATACATAGACGTGGATGTTTCTGCCAATCTGTGAAAGTAGATACTGTTGCATGCAGCGTTGGAATGTCGCACGAACGTTCTTCAGACCGAACGTCATGGTGGTGTAGCAGTAGGACCCGAAGGGCGTGACGAAGGAGGTCTTTGGGCGATCAGCTAGATCCAGCTTGATTTGATGGTAGCCTGAATAAGCATCCAGAAACGACAGCATTTCGCAGCCGGCAGTGGAGTCGATCACTTGATCTATCCGGGGCAGCGCGAAAGTGTCTTTCGGGCATGCCTTATACAGGCTTGTGTAGTCGATACACATTCGCCATGTGTTGTTTTTCTTCAGCACCAGGACTGGATTGGCTAACCAGTCCGGGTGGAAAATCTCCATGATAAAGCCGACTGCAAGGAGCCGGGTAATCTCTTCTCCAATTGTGCGCCGCTTCCCCTCGGCGAAGCGGTGCAAAGGTTGGTTTACCGGCTTTGCATCCGGTCGTACGTGAAGTTTGTGCTTGGCGTACTTCCTCGGAACACCTGGCATGTCTTTGGGGGACCATGCAAAGATGTCCAGATTCTCAAGGAGGAAGTCGACGAGCTAGTCTTCCTATTTGGGGCTGAGGCCAGCCCCGATGGTGACGCATTGCTTGGGGTTTGCAGGGTCGAGTGGCACCTGCTTGGTTTCTTTAGCCGGCTTGAAGGAGCCTTCGCCAGCCAACTGGGATGGAGGAGAAGGGTTCACCGGCTGCTCGGTAGCCTGAGCCACGAGCCGGTCAATCTGTCTCCTCTCCTTAGCAATCACCATGGCGTCGGCCAGGCGGCTGCTATCCTGTGCACACTCGAGCGACTTCTTGTAGTCTCCAGCGATGGTGATGATGCCCTTTGGACCCGGCATCTTCATCTTCATGTAGGCGTAATGGGGGGATAGCCATGAACTTGGCCAGAGCCAGTCTGCCCAGCAGCACGTGATGCGGGCTGCTGAGATCCACCACCTCGAACCATATGGACTCGCGGTGGAAGTGGGCCTTGTCACCAAAGAGGACGTCCAGCTAGATTTTGCCTATCGGCGAGCAGGACTGCGCTGGCACGATGCCATGGAAGACAGTGTTGGTCGGCAAGATGTGTGTCTCCTTGAGCCCGAGCTTTAGGAGGGTGTCGAGGTAGAGGATGTTGATGCTGCTGCCGCCGTCGACCAACACACAGGAGAACCGACAGGTGAGCCTATGGGAGGCGAAGGTAGGGTAGAGGACGAGTGCGTATGAGCCCGGGTTGGGCATCACCGCAGGATGGTCGACCCGGCTCCATGTGATGGGCTTTTCAGACCAGTGCATGTATTGGGGAACCGGGGGGACCGTGGCATTCAGCTCACGCCGTCGCTGGCGCAGGCTATGCTTGTCGTCGCCTTCACTGGTGAGGACGACGAATGCTCCGTCTTGATGGGGGTAGTCGACGTGGACATGGCCATAGTCTCGGGGCAGCGGTGGTGGAGCCGGAACTTGAGGCGTAGCTAGTGCACCTTGGGCAGCCGGTAGGCCCTCCCCTTGCGACAATCATCGTGCAAAGCTGCACTCTCGAATGGTGTGGGTAGAGGGTTGAGCCCCGTAATGCATTTTGTAGGGTGCGTCAAGCATCTGCTCAAAGGTCTGCTTGGGCTGCCAGTTGCCCTTGTTGGGCCGCCTTCGTTGGGAGCCGGCCTGAGCCGCCGGCGCCTCGCCCTCCACGTTGTCTACCAACTTGTTGTTGGAGTGTGAATCTAGCTGATCCGCCTTGCGCTTGTTGTTGCTCTGGTCGCCTCGATTGTCTCCGGCCGGCTTAGGAGTAGCCGGCATGGGGACAGCCTTGTCCGAGGCGGTCACCTAGACTCGCATCGCGGAGTTGGCCGTGGCGTACTTGTCCGCCTTGTCCTGAGCACCGCCAGAGAGTTGGGCTTGGAGCACATGAGCTTGTGCTTGAGGAGAGTGCCGTCTTGGCAACCGTCGATGAAGTACTGGATGGCCTGTACCTCATGCACTCCCTCGCAGGAGTTGTGAAGCTCCGTCCAATGCATGACGTAGTCGCGAAGGGGTTCGTCTGGCCTCTGGACGCACATGGCCAGCTTGCGAGGCCGGCCAGGGTGCTTGTAGGTGCCAGTGAAGTTGCGGACGAACGCCTCCTCAAAGTCAACCATGAGTTGACGCTCCCGACTAGAAGGCTTTTAAGCCATGTCCGAGCCAAGCTGGCCAACATGAGTGGCTCGTAGCGGACTGCTATGCGCTTGTTGTCCCTGGCAATGCAAATGGTGGTGGTGTAGTCGATCAGCCAGTCCTCTGGCTTGGCGATGCCATTATACTTCGGAGTGTTCCGAGGCAGGGTGAAGCCTCGGGGAAACGGCTCCCCTCGGATTCGGGGGCCGAAGTAGGCCGGACCGATGGGACCATCCTCCTCCAGAAGAGCTGACTGCGCCAGGGCGTTGAGACGCCTGTGGGCGTCGTGGTCGCCCTGGGGAAAGCGAGCACTGATTCGAGCCGCAATCGGAAGGGCACCTTGCGAACCGGTGGCGTGGGTCCTCCCCGGACGAGGAACCTCATACACCGAGTCGCTCTCATCATCTCCCCGATGCCGGCTCGAAGTATGCTCGCTCTGGCGTTGGGAGCGCCTGTCGTGGCTGCCCTCGCCCTTCCGGCCGGAAGTGCAATGCGAGGAAGATCCTTCGGTGTGCTGATGACCGCTGAGGTTGCGGCGCGCTCTGGGGTTGCGTCCCGGAGACTCTCATTAGGCTTGACCGGGGTCAAGCCATGTTTGCTCCTCATTGGCGGCGTCAAGGAGATCCTTGACCCGCTTCTCTTGGAAGGCGCACTACTCACCCTCCAAAGTGGGCATTTCGTCCATGGCCGCCTGGGCCGCCCGCAAGTTGGCTGCAGGAGTCTCATAGATGGGCTGCTTGCCGCCTAGAATCTCGGCGATGACCCGGCCGTGGCCGCGGACCGAGCCAAGCCGGCTAGGTGCCTCGGAAACCGGAGTGAGGCCATATGCGGAGTTATACTCGCGCTGCGTGGCCTCCATCCAGCGTTTAGCCGAAGCAATGGCGATGCCTTCCTCCAAGATGTGCCCGCGAGCCTCCTCCAGCGAGGCCCGTGCGTCGTTAGGGTTTGTGGAGGTGGCGATCGGTGTCTTCAGGCCGGTAAGCGCAGCCTGAAGAGTGTCAGCGGTGACAACAGCAGGCTCACCAGCATCTGCCGACGCCTTGCCATGAGCCGTGCTGGTGCAAGCACTGATGACCATCACTTCCACGATGTCGGAGACGGTGGAGACATGGTACGGGGTGAAGAACCCCACAGACGGCGGAGGACCGTTGAATATGAGTACATTGCTGGGGTACACATCATGTGTAGGCGTCTCAGCGATAGAGAGCCTACTGAAGCTGGCGCATAACGCCTCGACATCGAAGTCCTCGCCGAAGTAGCGAGGACCAACGTTGAGGCGCAGGTCGCTAAAGAGAACGCTGAGGTTCTCCATAGTAGCAACGACCATGCTGGGAGTCGCCTCGTCATCGGACTCCTCATCCGAATCCGCATTGCGGACAGGGATGTCAATCATCATCGGTGTTGCCTCATCAAAAGCAGGCTCCACGGGCATAGAGATCGGTCCGGACGCGATGCATCCGGTGGTGTAGGTGCGGGGCCTCGCCCAGCGTGTAAACCCAGCCAATGCCGCGATCTGCCCCAGGGTGGGCGCCAAATGTCGGTGAATACTCACAAGATAAGCCATGGGTAGGCTAAAGATGGTAGGAACCAAAGTGACACCGGAGGGCGCTGGGGGCGAGGTTGGTACAAGCATGGAACGCACGATGTACCCAGGTTCGGGGCTCTCCGTAGCGGTAATACCCCTAGCCCTGCCAGAGTGTATGATGTATATGGATGGGATTACAAGTTGCTCCTGGAGCTGTATCGGGGAAGAGGAAGAAGGAGCGGCCGTCTTGATTCTGCCTCTCCTATGTGGTTGGTGTGTCTGATAAGTTGACCGACCCTCTGCATGGAGGGGGGCCGGGGGTTTTATAGACGAACCCACCGACCTACAATATGGATAAAGGGTACAATTGTGGGACCCGGCTGGCAGCCTCGCCGGCTGGCCAGGGGGCCACGGGGGTCTTGCCTTGTCGCTTGAGGGGCCTGCCGGCTGCGAGGTCCCGTCTGGCGGTGGGAACCGCCGGCTAGCCAATGAGGCTCTCGCGTAAGGTTGACGCAGGACATGTATGGTACGTCCGGCGTCATCCAGCGAGATTCGTCATGGGCAGACAGTACGGCCACCTCCATTGTTCCCACGCCGAGTGCAGTAATGGAGTGGGAGTTTGACGGGCCGACACTATGCAAGGTGATTGATCAGAGACGGGAGAGGTCAGCGGCATGGCCGCCGACGCTGGTACCCGCCGTGCGCTCCGATCCAGTACCTTTGCTGACGCGTAGCCACCTTTAATCGTAGGGTCTCGTCATGACCTATGATCTAATGTGACTTGAGATTCCCAGCCGGCTAGCCTGCTCGACTAGCCGGCCTGGGCACGGCCGCCTCGCCCCTAGCCGGTGGGCTTGGCCTAGGCGACCAGGGGGAGGTAGCCGTCTCGCCTCTAGCCGGCAGGTGCTTCCTGGCCGGCCAGAGAATTGGTCGTCTCGCCCCCCTAGCCGGCAGGTTCTTCCTATCCGGCCAGGGGGACTTGGGCCTTGTAGAATTGTTTTGGTCATTCCTTCGGGGCTGAAGGTAAAGGAGCAGGCTCGTTGAGCCTATCCCGGGTTTATCCCCCCGACTATGGTCCTTGGACAAAGGTTTGGGCAAGGAGATGAGTCTAGAGAGTAGGAGGGACTTTTGTGATTTAAACACAAGCAAACAAGCAAGCAAGCAACAATCACATCAAGCATCACAAGCACTCACAAAAATTTTAATTGGTCCTAATTTTTTTAGCTATGTTAGTTTAGCCAGGAGAGTAAAAACACAGGGTGTGATAGACCTTACCCCCCTTAAGAAAAATTTTGTCCCCGAGATTTCTAGGCTAGACGTTGGAGAGATACAGAACTTTAGGTCGGAGGCAGTCTTCACGTTCCCATGTTGCTCCTTCTTTGATGTGGTTGCTCCTGTGGGTCTTGAAGTGCTTGATGATACAGCTTTGAATGCTCCACTTGTCTTCAACTGAACGTGAACGGGGTTCTTGCAGTAGGCTAGGTTTGACTAAGGATCAAGGTCTTGATGGACTAAGTTTTTGCAAGGGTCGGGCTTCCATGTGTACTATAAAGTTGGAATACATGGCAATGTATTAAGGCTGGATGCTGGTCCTGGGACTGCGAACGTTGGTTAGTGACTCCTAGGTGTCTCGGGTTTGAATAGAAGGGTCGGTCGTAGGATTTTTATTGAGGTCTTGTGCTTG
Source organism: Hordeum vulgare subsp. vulgare (assembly GCF_904849725.1). NCBI lineage: Eukaryota > Viridiplantae > Streptophyta > Magnoliopsida > Poales > Poaceae > Hordeum > Hordeum vulgare. The sequence continues at coordinate 248,898,915 of NC_058519.1, forward strand.
ATTAAGTTTCCCGTGTATGTGCTTCATTCTTCTCCGGCTATTTGTTGTTGTCATGGATGCATGCTTGTGGTCTGTCTTTAGATGTTTGGTCTTCTAGCCTCTTCGTAGATTCTCGCGAAAAGGCCTAGGTTGGGTTTTGCCCATAAGACTAAGCTTAAGGACACGTCATTAGAACGGGTCCGATTACCTAGGAGCATTCTTGAGGGGTCCTAGATGAGCTGGCTACCCAGAAGTATAGACCAGTCATCCAATCCCTACGGTCCACGGCTTGGCGAGCAGGGTAAACTTCCCTCTGACAGGGGCTTCACCATGGTCCAATTAGGACTCACGTCCCTGATTTGGACCAAGAAGAGGCTCTTTAGTTCCCCTTGATGTCCAAAGGCTTCATAGGCTTGCACTAAATGTGGCAACTTTTGAATTCTCGGAGAGACCGATATAGGAATCTCGGTTATACCGATACGATGACCTAGACCGGTTTCCAAACTCGGTGAGACCAACTTCAAACTCGAAAATTCTGAAACTTGAAGTTATCTCAAGAGAATGTTGGTCACCCAATCTCAGTGGCAACAATGGAATTGTTGGTTGTACCAACATGATGGGATTGGCATAGGATTTGTCTAAGTGTAAAATCGGTATAGCCAAGTAGGAAATGTTGGTGATACCGATTTTGCATATTTGGCTTGGGACAAATATATCTTGTGGGAAAGTGGCTGACTATTTTTGTGACTATCTGTAAGCACTTGAGCAACCAATTCATCAGAATACCACATTCCCTTTTAATAGTATTGGCTTCCCTATGGACAAAAATTGATTTCTCACAAAGTGTAAAATGAAGAGTCTTCTTGCTAGGAGCTTTAGCCAATCCTATATCTTCCTTGAATCAAAGGGGAATCTTCACACAATCCTATAGCGAAAGCATCTTTAAACTTTTCTGAAATGTACTTGAGTAAACTCTATAGTCGAATGATGCATATGTTGTGATTAATTACCAAAACCATTTTAGGGGGGCAATTGTACTTTCAAGCTCACTAGATGTATGGATGACACAAGCTTAGGAAAATTCTAAGTTATTTAAAGAAAAGGTAAAAATATGGCATGATATAGCATCGATAGAAGGGATGTCTAGAAGGGGCGTGAATATACTAGTTGCATAAATTAAAATCCTCGCCTTTTCCCAATTTTAGTGGTTCGTAGATTTTGGCAATTCTAACAAGTCTAGTGCACCCTACACATGCTAGTAAACATATATGGTAGCAGAAATTAAAGACATTGCACATGTAAGTAAGGGGTAGAGTTTAGGAAGATCAAACGCAAAGATGATATGGTGAATTTTTGCGTGGTTCTGATAGGTGGTGGTATCGTACGTCCACGTTAGTGGAGACTTCAACCCACGGAGGGTAACGACTGCGAGAGTCCACACAGGGCTCCACCCACAAGGGGTCCACGAAGAAGTGGCATTGTCTATTCCACCATGGCTTACGTCCACACAGGACTAGCCACACTCAAGGTAGATCTTCATGAAGTAGGCGATTTCCTTGCCCATACAATCTTCTTGGTTCAACTCCACAACATGAAGTAGGAGGCTCCCAATCGACACCTAACCAATCTAGGAGGCATCATCCTCCAAAAGGTAATAGATGCAATAGAACGATGAACTCCTTGCTCTTGTCCTTCAAAAGATAGTGTCCTCAACACTCAGTCACTCTCTCATAGATTTTGCATGGGTAGGAGAGATTGATTTGGTGGAAAGCAACTTGGGGAGGCTAGAGATCATGTTTCAAATGGATGGATTCGAATCTATTGATCTCAACACATGAGTAGGTGGGTAGGTGGCTCTCTCAAAAAAATGAATATGGCAAGTTTATGTGTGTTCTGAGTGCTTCCTCTCTTAATCAGAGGTGGTGGAGGAGTATATGAGCATCTTCCAAAATCTAATCGTTGCAACATTATTACCCAACTCGGTGACACCGAAAAGAATCTTGGTGGTATCGAGTTGCACTAAATGTGGCAACTTTTGAATTGTTGGTGAGACCGATATATGAATCTCGATGGTATAGATACGATGACCTAGGTAAGTTTCCATGTCTCAGTGGTACCGATTTCATACATAGAAATCCTGATTATTGAAATAGAGATACCGGAGATTTGGTCACTGTCTTTCGGTGGCACCAATATGAAAGTTGGTGGTACCGAGAGATTAGGGTTTGGCAAAGGTTATGTCACTCGGAAAATCGGTAGGGCCGAAATGGAATTCTTGGTGGCACCAATTTTTTATGTTTAGGGTTTGGACAAAGATTTTGTTGGAGAATGACTAAATATTTTCGATGGCGATCTCTAAGCACTTGAGCAACCAATTCATCATAGATACCTCACCCCCTTTTAATAGTATTGGTTTTCCTACTGACTCAAATGTGATTTCTCACAAATATAAAATGTAGGCTCTTGTAGCTTGAATCTTGGCCAATCCTATTCCTTTCCGTGGGGCTTATCCACACAATCCTTTAGCCAATCATCTTCATGGACTATTCATGAAATGTGCTAGGTATAAGTATTAGTCCAAGAGACAATGTATGTAGTCATGAATTATCAAAACCACCAAGGGAGCATATGTGCTTTCAATCTTCCCCTTTTTGGTAATTGATGAAAACATAGAATCAAAGCTTCAAATAAATATAGGCAGTAGAATATGACAACTTTGAAAGGTACATGCCTAAATCAAGCTCCCCCTAAATGTGTGCAATCCCTTTTAAAGAATGTTTGCTTTGGACTGCATGGGCACACACATGGTAGAAAGGACAAGACAAGTCATGTGAATCTTGGCTATATGCATCGATCATATGTGAATGAAAGGTTTCCATGTTCAACACTCACCCTTGCAAACAATATGTGCAAGAAACAAGAGATCATCCTGAATGAGGATATGATGCATATACTTACCTTGAGGTTCTTGAGTATCTTAGCACTAGGAATAGACTTGGGAAAACAAATGTTAGATAACACAAGAGTATTCTTTTGTAAAGATGCAAAGAGCTTCAAAAGTACCAAGATGTGGAAGACATATGAGAAATATTATTTGATGATACATTTGTGTCCAAAAATATTTAGAACTTTCTCCCCGAAGAATGGATATGTAAGATTACCTTTCCCCTTGAATCATAGCATGTAGATATTGAGAGTAGGTGGAGAGACAAGTTCAATACAAAATAGGCAATGGCTCAAGTAAAACTTTCTATTATTATCTCTCTCCCCCTTAATGGTAACTCTCCCCCTGAATGTTTAAGGTTTGATATATCTTCCCCTATGGCAGATCTTCCCTTTGCTAGATCTCCTCTTTTGGTATAAGCATTGTAAGATTTGATATATCTCCCACTTTGACATAAATTTACAAAAAGGTCAGAGGGTAAGGGTTCATTTAGATTAAGGGATCCTGGATTCTTCTATCTCTGAGTAGGGTTCCTTGATTTTTTTTCTCCCCCTTGAGTATAGACAAGAGTTCCTTCAAATATCTCCCCCTTTTTGTTAGGGATCCTAGATGTTTCTCCCTCTTATGTTGTGGGATCACTGAAGTTTGCTCCCCCTTTGAAGTTTTCTCCCCCTTGAGAATTATGGGAAACTAAGATTATGTCCCCCTTTGGCACAAATGGAAATGTTCTATAATAGCTGACGAGGCAATAAAATTTGGGATCACTCAAAAGTTTCCCTCCCCTTTGTCAAAAGTCCAGAATTGCACAAAGAAAATATGCGGTGATAAATTTGGAGTCACCGAGGCAATATTTCTTAATTCATCCAGGAAGTCCTTCCAGGTTTTGTGTTCGACATAACCAAAAATTATAATGGCCCTCTAGGAGAAATCGGTGAGACCGAGTTTCCCAGATCGGTGAGACCGAGTTGCATTGAAAATTAACTTCTCAACTCAAATAGAGACAAAATATCCACAAACTTTGAGAAAAGAAATATCCAAAGATTTGAAAAAAGGACAAGATAAAATAATTTTTTGTTGTTTTTTCGAAATATATACATACTTATATATGAGAATTGAATAGTTCCAAGTGAGAATGCAATGAAAAATGTGAACCATACAAGAATCTGCATCTAAATGTTGGGCAGTGACTAGGTCACGTATATTAAAGTATATTGACCCGAGGAGTCAAGCAAGAATGCTTGATCATAGGTCATACCCATTGTTAAGCGCAAAATGGGGTTACCACTTTTTTTAAGCATTTAATGCCTTCGTATCACTTTAGTTGCTTTACCTCATGACTTGGTTTAAAGCTTTATGAAGGTGATGAGTATATACCTTCGAATGATGTTGATGACATGGCATGTAGGTGAACTTGTCATGGATGTTCAATTTTGGTGAAGATCATCTTGAATTGCGAGCTATCCTTGTAATTTCAATTCACTTTTCACCTACATAGGTTAGTCATGCAAGGAAGAACATAATATATCCAAACGACATGAGTGAATTTTATCATCAGATAGTTGTGAAGGATATGATTTTGTTGTCTTCTTCCATCATCTCCGAAGAGAGGGTTGTTCATACTTGGCCCTGACAAACTTTCTTTTGATGTGAATTAATTGCAATCTTGTGGAGTGTATTTCTCCAAGTACCTGCAAAAATATTAGATGCATTACAAGGGAGTATAGTTTTCTAAGATATAAGGTAGTGACATATCAATAGCATCATGGAATAATCAAGTAAGCTCATGCCCTTGCATGCATCCGAGTGAGTCTAGATCAAGTTTGAAGCATCAATGATGTTCAATTCACTCCTCAAATGACAAAATACTTGTTCATCAAGTGGTTATGTAAAGATATCAACCAATTGTTTGTTGGTACGAACATGCTTGAGATTAATATATCATTTACCAACATGATCACAAATGAAATGATGCCACACTTGAATATGTTTAGTTCATGAATGTTGCACGGGATTATAGGAAAATTTGATATCACTTACATTCTCACACAATAATGGAACATTTCTCACATGAATGACATAATCATTAAGAGTTTGCGCCATCCATAGTAATTGTGCACAACATGATCCGGCGGCAATGTATTCTGTTTTGGCAGTGGATAAAGATACCGAGTTGTGTTTCTTGGAGGACCAAGATACAAGATATCACCCAAGAAATTGACATGTAACCAAGGTGGATTTTCTATCAACCTTGTCTCCGGCATAGTCCAAGTCAGAATAGCCAACATGATCAAAAGAAGATCCCTTGGGATACCATATGCCAAAGTTTGGTGTATGTATCAAGTATCTCATTTTCATAGCCTTTAGATGACACTCCTTAGGTGCCGCTTGATATCGGGCACACATGAAAACACTAAACATGATATCACGACGGGAGGCACATAGATATAGCAATGGACCGATCATTGATCAATAAACCATTTGATCAACTGGTTTGTACTCCTTAGTGAGGTCAACATGTCCACTAGTAGGCCTGGGAGTTCTCATAACTTTGCACTATTGCATGTTGAACTTCTTGATTAATTCATTTGTGTACTTAGTTTGAGATATAAAAGTACCTTCTCTTGTTTGTTTGATTTGCAAACCGAGGAAGAATTTCAGCTCACACATGATAGACATGGCATCAACCTTCCGAACTTCTCACTAAAATGTGGGTTCGTAGATCCAAAGATAATATCATCCACATATATTTGGCACACAAATATTTCACCATTAACTCTTTTAGTGAATAAGGTTGCCTCAATTTTACCAATCTCAAAAACCTTTTCAATGAGAAACTTCGTTAGGCATTTGTACCAAGCTCGAGGGGCTTGTTTAAGAACATATAAAGCTTTACGAAGTTTGCAAACCTGATTAGGTTTCTTAGGGTTCACAAAGCCGGGAGGTTGTTTGACATAAACTTCCTCCTCAATTTCACAGTTTAGAAAACCACTTTTGATATCCATTTGGTAAAGAGTAAGATCACGGTGATTGGCATAAGCAAGAATAATATGAATGGCTTCAAGTCTAGCAACGGGGGAATAAGTCTGACGGTAGTCCATACCTTCGACTTGCATGTATCATTGCGATACGAGACACTCATTGTTGTGTACAACTTGACCAACTTCATCTTTCTCATTATGAAACACCCATTTTGTACCAATGATGTTGTCCTCATCCTTGGGTTGTTCCACGAGTGTCCAAACTTCATTCCTCTCAAAGTTATGTAGCTCTTTGTGCATCACATTCACCCAATCCGGGTGTTGAAGTGCTTCTTCTACCTTCATAGGCTCAATTCTTAAGATAAATGAGTAATGCTCACAAAAATTAGCTAAACGAGTTTTAGAGAAAGTGATTCTCCCAGTTTGTATGTCATCGAAGATTTGTTTCAGCGGATGATCCTTGTCCACTCTTCCTCGAACTCGTGACAGCTTCTTCTTGTTGGATGGTGGAGCTTCCTCATCATCATCTTCTTGTTTGTTGTCATTGACATTGTCATCTCCTTGAGGTGGTGGTGAGGTAGGTTGAGGTGGATGTTCATGATGTACTTCTTCCTCCTCTTCATCATGTGTGTACTGCTTGTGGATATCTCCATGTAGTTTTGTGGTTCACCTTGCCACGAAGTAGGAGCTCCCACTTGAGTTGATGAAGTGCTCTCCTGCACATCCATGGGACGAATCTTGCTGATAGATAGATTTTGGATGGCTTCCAAAGTTTCCTTATCTCCTACATCATTTGGCAATTGTTGGACTTGTGAACCATTAGACTCATCACACTTCACATCTATTGTCTCTTCAAATTTTCGAGTGAAGCTGTTGCAGACATCGTAAGTGTGAGAGTTTGATCCGTAACCAAGTAGGAAACCTTCATGAGATTTTGGAGAAAATTTAGAACGATGATGCTTATCAAGAATGTAGCACTTAAAGCCGAATACTCGAAAGTATCGAACTTGGGGTTTGTTACCGGTGAATAGCTCAGATGTTGTTTTACCGAGAAGCTTGTGTAAGTAGAGTCGGTTGGTGGCATGACAAGTTGTTTCCACGCTTCAGCCCAAAAGTGTTATGGCGTCTTGTAATCGTCAAGCATCATTCTGCCCATCTTTATGAGAGTCTGGTTCTTCCTCTCAACACCTCCATTTTGTTAAGGTGTGTACGTTATCGAGAACTCATGTGAGATACCTTATTTGTCAAGAAAGGTATCCACATTTGTGTTCTTCAACTCTGATCCGTTGTCGCTCTGAACTTTCTTGATCTTCAATTCAAACTGATTTTGGGCTTCTCGAGCAATGTTGTTGAATATCCGTTACGTGCGACTTATCATCAAGAAAGAATACCCATGTAAATCTGGAAAAGTCATCAACAATTACTAAACCATAAGAATTTCCACTGAGGCCCTTGTAAGCATTGGGACCAAAGAGATCCATGTGAAGCAGCTCAAGTGGCCTTCTTGTAGTCATGATGTTATTCATGGCATGACTTCCACCGACTTGCTTTGATGCTTGACAAGAACTACAAAGTCTATCTTTGTCAAACATAACATCTTTAACACCAAGAATATGACCACCTTTGATAAGCTTATCAAAATTATGCTTACCAATATGTCCTAGCCTTCTATGCCATAACCAACCTTTAGATGATTTTGCAATAATACATGTATGGGGTTTGGATTTTTTAGAGAAATCTACAATGTATAGATCACCTTTACAAAAACTAGTAAAGATCATGTTATGTTTATCATGGCGAAACACTTGGCAATCAACCTCCGTAAATAGAACATTGAAACCAAAATCTGCTAATCTAGATACAGAAAGAAGATCTAGCCAAGAGATTCAACAAGCATGACATTTTGAATGGAACAATCATGAGATATGGCCACCTTACCGAGACCAAGTACCTTACCCTTGGAGTTATCACCAAAGGTCATATACCTTCGTGGTCTGTGGTTTGGTGTGATCTCATGAAACAGGTCTTTATCTTAGGTCATGTGATTAGTGCACCCATTGTCAGTATCCACTCTATTCGTTCGGCCATCTAGTCTCTAAGGTTTGCCATAAGACTTAGGCTCCTCATGGTATTCTCATACTTGATGCCAAGCTCTTCGTCTTCATCGTAGTAGCCATGCTCCACATTTTCATCGTCAGGGGGAATATCCTCGTCATAAGAATCAAGATTTTTATCAGAATTTCGACTATGACAATGTTCATGTTTATGCATGCGAATGGCTTCAACAATGATATTATTGATGGTAATGACATCTCCTGTATGTCGGGACCCCGATCCTAAGCCATAGGAATCTAGCCTGTAACCCATCGCATCCCTTTGTGGTCTCACGCACGGTTAACTCCACGGCTGCAGCCTTCCCTTAGCCGGGACCGTTTGCGTCTTTTGACTCACGTATGCGATAGTATCGCTAGCAATCCAATGTCAAAGAACCCGGATCGACATGTCTAGTCATAAATCAAAGTGGCAGTACCGCACAAGGACAGGCATACATGACCCAACAAAGTAGGTGTCGGTCACCGACGAATGTAGACGAGTCGTAGCAAGCTACAAGGACTCCATTACATCGCGTGACATTTCCCCAAAGGGGACAGACACAGCAGCTAAGAAGGACACATGCCGGTCAACCAATGTGTCCGGAGCAGTAGCGAACTACCAAGGCTCGTTGGACCACAAAGGGGCATTTCCTTGTAAGGAGTGCTACTAAAGTTCACGACTAGGTAATCGAACCCCATACATATCAAGTACGACACACGTACGCATGGCATACCGATATGTATAGATACATCGATGGCATCACAACATAACCATAAACATACAAGCTTTATTTAAGAGGCTCGGAAACATACAAGCAAACATGAGTACGAAGGTACTCAGCAAGACTTTAGGAGAACTAACTACTCATGCAAGGTATCAAAAGGTATTGTGGGGTTTCATGCGGAAAGCCAGCATTTGACTCGTGGCTAGACAACTTGCATTTTGAAATTAGTTTTGACAACTTGATTTCTCGCACACGAGTCCACTAACACCACAACAATACACTATCGTGGAAATGCCGTCCACGACACTCACGCTTATCTTGACAATTTTATGAGTATCCATTGAAGTTATCTATGAATAACATATGTCTCCAAGTAGTCCATATCCGCGGACGCGGCTATTCGAATAGATCATAACCCTGCAGGGATGTACTTCGTCACACACGCTCCCGCCACTTATCGCCATGTGCACGTCATGCACCTCGGCAACCTTCAAGCGGAAGCCCAGCGAGGGAGTCGGCCACGACCGTTAACCACACTACTACCTAGTCCAGGTTTATCGCCTATCTGAGAGTAACCCGTACGGAAGTCCGGCCGAGGTTTCCGCCACGGCCTCAAACGATGTGCGCAGGGTTCCCAAGCCCACCATCCGGGTGCCACCTGGTACACCGTGCCACTGCCTACCGCATCACGGTCCACCTCTCAGGTCAGCACCATGCACGGCCTCCAGCATTACTATAAACACCAGAAACTACTTGCAACTCCTGGACCAAGTACTACGCGATTAATAGGCCGAGCGGGGTCATATTTCAGGGCCCAGCATGTGGTAGTATCTAGTCTTGGATTACATACACGGAACTCAGTTCCTAAGGACGGTTCCAATGAAACAACCCGCCATGTACTCCTACACAACCTTTCACCGGTACCTTTACCAAATCAAGTTCAACACACAACCTTTGCTCACCGAACACATTCCACATTTCTGTTCATCTCCCAGATGACAGACCATACACAACTCTAAGCATAGCATGCATAGCAGGATAAGGCACATCACAGCTCAAGCAACTACCAGGTATGCTAGGTTGCAAGGTTTGGCTATTTACTGTGACAAGGTTAGGTCATGCAAAGGAAGTGGGTCCAACTATCGTGGCAAAAGCAGTTGAAGCATTTGACCTTAAATGCAATAAATAGGTGCAGGAGCAAGAACATGGGATTTATCGGGATGATCAAAAGGGTTGCTTGCCTTGTTGCTCGGAGGAGGAACGATATCCGTCAGACGGATATTCGGTGGAATCCGGGGGTGCGGAGCCTACCGAAATGAATGGCAACATTCAATAACAATCATATGCAATCAAAATGATGCATGAGCATGGCATGAGAATGCAAAGTGATAAGTTATTATAATCAAGATGTTTTAGGTTTAGAGTTGATTTGAATCACATTCGAATAGCAATTCAAACGGGTATTCTCCGATACCGGTTTAATTGATTCGACCTGATGCTCAGATCAACTTAATGTTAACATGCATGAAATGTCATGTTATGGTACTGATTTATATCTAGGGCAGTGTGTGATCATTGCATTTATAATGAAATTTGGATATTTTTGCAAATTCCATTTATAAAGTGATTAAAAGAATTGAATTATTCCTTATTTCACATATTAGGGTCCTGTAACTTTTTCAAACATAGTTGAAAATAGCATAATCAGAATCCTTGAATTTCTCTGATACTTTTTCATATATAATTTATTTTCATTGGAGTTACAGATTAATTTCTACGATTTTTGCAATTTTTAGCAATTTCCTGAATTAGTTTTAAACTCGAAATTCCATTTATTGCATCAGGCTGACGTCAGTAGGTCAGCCGACCTGTTCAGGTCAAACCTGACAGGGGGGCCCCACTAGTCAGCCTCTCTGGGACTAATCCCGCGCTGACCAGCCCTAACTCAGGTTTGACTTGGCCTTGGGCCCACTTGTCAGCGAGTGATTAAGTCACTAATCGGCTGGGTTAGCTTGCCACGTCGACCTCCACCGGCGGCGAGGTCGTCCTCGCCGGCGGGGAGCCTGCGGCGACCACCAGCACGGCGGAGGGGTTCGGAAACGGCGCAAAGGGGCCCAAATGCTGCGCGGAGAGCACCAGAGGAACGACACGTCTCCCGCAGCTTCATTTCTGCGCCTAGCCGGGGCTGATCTGGCCGGAGATGACGCCGGCGACGAGCTTGGCGGCGGCCAAGGCTCGGGCGTCATCGGGGTCTTTGCAACAGGGGGATCTACGCTCGGTTCTTAGCTGCTACAGCATCTATGCGTCGTCCTAGAGCTGTTGGTGCCATCGGAAGGACGAGCTGGACATCGGAGGGCTACCGGCGACGAGCGGCAGCGGCGATCCTCGTTGGGCTCCGGTGAAACTAGGGCTAGAGGAGGGGATCGACGGGGAAAACTTAGGGAAAACGACCGCATGCTCACAGGGAGTGCTGAGCAGAGCTCAGATGGCTCGGGGAAGGCCTGGGGGCGACGAATCGACGGGAGAGGTCCGGCGGCCGAAGGTGGAAGACGACGGTGTTGCGGGCGTTGCAGGGCTCGAGGAAGCTTCGGCTTCTGCAGGGATGACCAGGGCGACGAGACGGAGCTAATGGCGTGCTCTGGGAGGGGTTCCTATGGCCACGGGCACGGCCAGCTCGAGCTCGAGCTCGGCTCTAATGGCGGCAGCAGGGAGAAGGAGGGGATCCGGGAGGAGGGGAAGAACCGAGGTGGGGAATGGATAGGGGAAGCTCTGGGGAGCTTATCCCCGTCATCGCCAGCGCGAACCGGCGGCCAGGCAGGCACGCAGGTGCGTGGCCGCGCCGGAGGAGGCGGCGGCCACCTCCTACTGCCTACTAGCGCGAGGGAGGGGACGAGCGGGGAGATGGGCCGGGCCTGGCTTGGGCGACAGGTAAGTCTTTTTCCATTTCCTCTGTTTTTGTTTTTCTGTTTTGCTATTTATTGCTTTGCTAATTATTTCAGCTCCAAAACAAAAAGTAAAAACTATTTTAGACCTCCTGAGATATTTGTTATAATATCCCCACTCATTTCCAAGGTTTTCAACATTTTTGGAAATTTATAGTTTCTGATTTCAATTTTTAAATTTGAAACCAGTGGCTTTTGCATTTATTTAAAATGCTTAAAGTGTTAAGAAAATAGTTTTCTCCAATGCTCATTTACTTTCATGATTTATCAGAAAGTTTGAACATTTCTTGAGGCCATTTTGGGTTCATTGATTTGAACTAGTTTGAAATTTCCTTTAATTGAAATGGTGGCTAGGGTTTTGAGTTTTTCCTTTGCCACTTTGTTGTTTTTGTTGAAACTTCTTAGATGCAAATGCAAAGAAGACATGAGCACAATGCTATCTTGCTTAAGGGTTAGGGATGTGACAACTCACCCCCACTCAAAAGAATCTCGTCCCGAGATTTAGAAGTCGTCGGGAATAACGCAGGATATTCGAGTCGGAGACGATCCTCTCTTTCCCAAGTTGCCTCCTTTTCAGAATGATTTGACCACTGAACTTTAAGAAACTTGAGGTTTCGACGTCGAGTGGTACGCTCAGCTTGATCAAGAATACGCACGGGGTATTCTCGGTAAGAAAGGTTATCTTGTGGATCAAGCGATTCGTGGTCCACTTCACGGATAGGATCCGAAAAGCAACGCCTGAGTTGTGAGACGTGGAAAACATCATGAACCTTGGAAAGATGCGGAGGAAGTTCCAACTGGTAGGCAACTTCTCCTCGTTGGGCAAGAATGCGAAAAGGTCCAATGTAACGAGGAGCCAATTTGCCCTTGATACCGAATCGATGGGTACCCTTCAAAGGTGTAACCCGAAGGTAAGCCTTCTCGTCAACTTCAAAGGTCACAGCCTTATGATGACGATCATATTGGCTCTTTTGACGAGACTGGGCTGTTTTCAACTTTTCATGAATAATGCGAACCTCCTCTTCTGCATCCTGGATCATGTCCGGGTCAAAGAGTTGCCTCTCTCCGGTTTCTGACCAATTAAGAGGTGTTCGACATCTTCGTCCATAGAGAACTTCAAAAGGGGCTTTGCCCAAGCTTGATTGATAACTGTTGTTATAAGCGAATTCGGCGAATGGAAGACACTTCTCCCAATTCATACCGAACGATATAACACAAGCTCGGAGCATATCTTCTAGAATTTGATTCACTCTTTCTACTTGACCACTTGATTGGGGATGGAAAGCAGTGCTAAAAGATAAATGAGTCCCCATGGCATTCTGAAAACTTTCCCAGAAGCGAGAAGTAAAGATACTTCCACGGTCCGAGTTAATTTCCAGGGGAACACCATGAAGAGACACTATTCGAGAGATATATAACTCTGCTAGCTGGCTAGCTGTTATACTCTCACGAACAGGAAGAAAATGAGCCACTTTGGAAAGACGGTCAATGACCACAAAGATAGCATTATTTCCTTTCTTGGTCTTGGGAAATCCGGTAATGAAATCCATGCTAACTTTATCCCATTTCCATTCAGGAATAGCTAAAGGTTGAAGGGTGCCAGCAGGCCTTTGATGTTCTGCCTTAACTCGACGACAAACATCGCTGTTAGCAACGAACTCAAGAATTTCTCTCTTCATCCTAGTCCACCAGAACCTCTGGCGTAGGTCCTGATACATCTTAGTACTACCGGGATGAATGGTGAGAGGGGAATCATGAGCCTCCTTAAGGATTAACTGCCTTAGATGTGGGTTCTTAGGAACCACTAAACGATTCTGGAAGAACACCACACCTTGATCATTCATGGAAAATTCTTTAGCGTTTCCGCTAAAAATATTCTCCTTGATCCGTGATATACCCTTGTCACGCTTTTGGCCAGCTATAATTTGATCCTTAAGAGTAGGCTTCGCCACCAGGGTAGAAAGGAATCCTTGAGGAACAATATGAAGATTCAACTTCCAAAAGTCCTCATGGAGAAGTGGTTGACCTTGTTGTAGCATCAAATTGTTACAATAAGATTTACGACTTAGTGCATCGGCCATAACATTGGCGTTCCCCGGGGTGTAAGTTATCCCTAAGTCGTAATCCGAGATCAACTCAACCCACCGTCTTTGCCTGAGATTCAAATCCGGCTGGGTGAAGATATATTTCAGACTTTGGTGATCAGTGAATATTTTGCAACGATTACCCAGAAGGTAATGTCGCCAGGTTTTTAGTGCATGGACCACAGCTCCAAGCTCAAGGTCATGTGTGGGATAATTATCCTCATGTGGACGCAACTGTCGAGATGCGTATGCGATCACATGACGATCTTGCATGAGAATGCAACCTAATCCTTGTCGCGAGGCGTCGCAATAGATAACAAAGTCCTTAGAAAAATCTGGTGGTAGCAACACAGGTGCGGAAGTCAGGCGTCTTTTCAGTTCCTGAAAACTATGCTCACACTGTGGTGTCCACTCGAACTTTTTATCCTTCTTGAGGAGTTCAGTCAGAGGCTTTGCAACCTTGGAGAAATTCTCGACGAAGCGGCGACAATAGCTCGCTAGACCAAGAAAACTCCTAACTTGCTTAACCGATTCAGGTTGAGTCCAATCAAGGACAGCTTGAACTCTCTCGGGATTGACAGCAATACCCTTACCAGAGATTACGTGGCCTAGATAGGTCACTTCTGGTAACCAGAATTCACATTTTGAAAATTTGGCATAAAGGCGATGCTCTCGAAGTTTCATCAATACCAGCCTTAGATGCTCGGCATGTTCTTGTTCATTCTTTGAGTAGATGAGAATATCATCGAGGTATACTACGATGAATTTATCCAAATACTCCATAAAGATTGAATTCATCAGCCGAGAGAAGGTGGCTGGGGCATTGGTTAAACCGAAGGACATAACAGTGTACTCATATTGACCATAACGAGTAACAAAGGCTGTTTTTGGAATGTCCCCGTTCTTAATCTTGATTTGATGGTATCCCAACCTCAAATCCATTTTGGAGAAGACTGAGGATCCAGCGAGCTGATCGTACAGATCGTTGATCCTGGGGAGCGGATACTTGTTCTTTATGGTGACCAGGTTAACTGGTCGGTAATCTACAACCATCCGATCCGTTCCGTCTTTCTTCTTGACGAAGAGGACGAGACAAGCCCAAGGAGAAGAGCTAGGACGAATGAAACCTTTGTTCAAGGCCTCATCTAATTGCTTCTTAAGTTCGGCTAGCTCTAGGGGTGCCATCTTATAAGGTCTTCTGGCTATTGGGACAGTTCCCGGAACAAGATCTATCACAAACTCTACATCTCTGTCAGGTGGAATTCCTGGCAGTTCCTCTGGAAAAACATCCGGGAAGTCACAGACTATCGGAATGTCTTCAAGTTCCGGAAGTGGGTTGGCATTTAGGGAATAGAGCTGGCATTTGGCAACTCGAGTAGAGACATTTACTATCTCACCCGAGGGATGGGTAAGCTGGACATTCTAGAGTGAGTATCAATCTTGGCATAGTGAGTTGACATCCAGTCCATGCCCAAGATGATATTAATATCCGAAGATTTCAAAGCTATCAATGACGCTAGAAAAACTAGCCTGTCTACTAGAATCTCATTGTCATAGGTTATCCTAGAGGTTTGCCATTTACTACCAGGGGTTTGGACAACCAATGGGATTGGCATATCACAAAATGACATGTTATGCAACGGTGCATAACTTTCTGAAATGAAGGAATGAGAAGACCCAGTGTCAAAGAGAACGGACGATGGGTGATGATTAACAAGAAGCGTACCCAGTATGACGTCGGGATCCTCTGCAGCTTCTTCTGCTGACACATAGTTCACACGGCCACGTGCAGGAGTTGGCTTCACATAAAACGCTTTGCCCGACTTGGCCTGCCCGACGGACTTTCCGGGTTGCTTGGCACCCACATCCTGAGGACACTCACGGGAATAATGCCCTGGTTCTCCACACTTGTAGCATATCACCTGGTTGGCACGTGGTGCAGCATTGCTAGCTGGACCACCATAAGCTTTTGATGGAGGGTTGGCCTGATTCGTCTGAGGCGCCACGTAGGATGGCTTCG
The DNA here is from genome assembly GCF_904849725.1 of Hordeum vulgare subsp. vulgare. Lineage (NCBI taxonomy): Eukaryota > Viridiplantae > Streptophyta > Magnoliopsida > Poales > Poaceae > Hordeum > Hordeum vulgare. The sequence goes on from NC_058519.1 coordinate 248,914,680, forward strand.
GAGTGTATCTTGGCGGCAGAGAACTGTTTGGAACCCACAGCCTGCGTTTTTGAAACGCGGAACCAGAAGATGAGCCAAAGTCACGGGAGTGCTTCCTTGTGGCTTCGAAGTCAGTATGACCAGTCTCCGCACTGATCGCTTTGTTGACCAGGCCTTGAAAGCTTGCACACTCATGGAGGCGCAGGTCTCGACGGAGCTCAGGGCTCAGACCCTTACGGAATCTTGCTTGCTTCTTGGCGTCAGTAGACACCTCCTCTGTTGCATAGCGGGCGAGGTTACCGAACTCGCGGCTATAGGCATCCACAGACAACTTGCCCTGAGTGAAGGCACAGAACTCCTCTCTCTTTCTGTCCATCAGGCCCTGTGGAATATGGTGCAGACGGAAAGCTACGCTGAAGTCTGCCCATGTGGCCACTGGTTCAGCGGGACGCATAGCTTCAAAATTCTCCCACCACAGATTGGCGGGTCCCTCCAGGAAATACACCGCAAAGGTCACCTTGTCGGCCTCAGAGACATTCGCAGAGCGAATCTTGCGCGAGATGCTGCACAACCAGTCATCAGCGTCGAGGGGATCGACGGAATGATGAAACTTTGGAGGATTCAGCTTCACAAAGCCATTGAGGGACACTGCAACATTCCTAGGCTGTCGAGCCGTATTCTGCTCAATACGCTCTAGCAGTCGGTTGGTCTCCCTTTTGTTTCTTTCTGCCTCAAGCATCACTTCTACCAGAGAAGGTGGGTGAGGCAGGTCTTCCTGCGACGCTTGACTACCCTCACCTTGCTCATGAGCAGGGGCACGGTTCAACCTGGTGAACACCATCCTAACAAACAAACTCATAGCTTGGACCAATATCATATCAATACTAACTATGGATTAAGAATGTACTGAACACACGGAATGCGGAAATGAATATCCGAACAACATGGTAACAAGCAACTGCTATATATACACCATGGTTCACACACACCCTTACATAGTTCAGTACAAACTTACTCGAAGAGCAAACTACTGAAATGGTGGAACTACTCATCAGAGGCTTACAAGCTTCCTATACATTATTTATCTAGGCCTCCGGAATTCGTTTCACATTACTACCATACTCCACAAGTCACGCAGGACTGTGAACATACGGCTACTACCATACTATCCTTCCGCTCATAGCTCAGGCATCCGCATAGAACATCTCATGGAGATTACCTCCATGACCCGGAAGCTCAACCTGCGGATCAGGAAACACTCTAGCCTGAGATCCCTCGGATCCATAAGGACACGGATGTGGCCTTGGTCCCCTGACTGGTGGTAAGAGGGGTCCCCGAAGAGGTGTAACTCCTCCTATAGCTGGCCAGTCAACGTGGGCCGGAAGATGGTTCCTAACAGGGTTCAGCATCTCCATCTCTCCATACCCTGTCTGGACTACCGGTGCCAGCTGCGTCAAAGCTGTCGACAGACGGGCACGGGTAGCATAAAGCTCCATGCAGAGAGCACGAGCATCCTTGTCTCTGTTCTCTAGCATCTCAACAGTGGACTGCAGAAGTGGATCCTCCATAGAAGAATCAAAATAGACTCCACTGAGGTATCCCTCTTCACCAGACTGAGAGGCCGGAACATAGCAGAACTCTGAGTTCTGCAGTAGTGCATGTCTCGCTCTCATAATAGTCAGCATTGAATAGGCAGCATCCTGTACTGCCATGTCAACGGTGACCCCCAACCCATAGGACCAATGGATTGGCTTCTCCGCTCCAGGGTAATCTGGAAATACCCTAACAGTGCAAATGTACTGGCTCTGGTTGAAGTCTCGGTACTGTTCCTCCACTGTGTACTCGGGGTACCAGTGGTAACCGCACACCGACATCACCCTGACCAGCATGGCCGTATGACCCGGCACATCAATGCACCTGGTCAGACGTACCACCTGACGAGAAGGACGGCCAGGCATCTATAATTAGAGAGTAATGCAAAAGCATTAGAGCTCTGAATGCAAAAAAATTGGGCAGCATAACGGCTGTAAATGCTCAAAACAAATTTGAGACAACCCAAAGTGGAATAACGTAACCACTCAACTATCAAGTTCAACTCTCTGGTCACCAAACTTACTTCCTGCTTCCTAGGAATAAAAGAAACCCAATATCTCTCGACCCGTAGTCCTATAATCTACCGATCAGAAATACGAGCCTAGGAGAAGATGAGTAACCTAGTCCTTAATTCCCGCAGAAAAGACGAGGATGACCAGAATAGAATATCTTGAGAAGAGAACAAGAGTGTTACGTTCCCTTCCACAAACAATTCCCTTATATATAACTAAGAAATTCTAGACTCAACTTCGACCAGTTTGGCTTAGTAATCCTACAGTCAGTCAAGCTCTGATACCAACGCTGTCGGGACCCCGATCCTAAGCCATAGGAATCTAGCCTGTAACCCATCGCATCCCTTTGTGGTCTCAAGCACGGTTAACTCCACGGCTGCAGCCTTACCTTAGCCGGGACCGTTTGCGTCTTTTGACTCACGTATGCGATAGTATCGCTAACAATCCAATGTCAAAGAACCCGGATCGACATGTCTAGTCATAAACCAAAGTGGCAGTACCGCACAAGGACAGACATACATGACCCAACAAAGCAGGTGTCGGTCACCGGCGAATGTAGACGAGTCATAGCAAGCTACAAGGACTCCATTACATCGCGTGACATTTCCCCAAAGGGGACAGACACAGCAGCTAAGAAGGACACATGCCGGTCAACCAATGTGTCCGGAGCAGTAGCGAACTACCAAGGCTCATTGGACCACAAAGGGGCATTTCCTTGTAAGGAGTGCTACTAAAGTTCACGACTAGGTAATCGAACCCCATACATATCAAGTACGACACACGTACGCATGGCATACCGATATGTATAGATACATCGATGGCATCACAACATAACCATAAACATACAAGCTTTATTTAAGAGGCTCGGAAACATACAAGCAAACATGAGTACGAAGGTACTCAGCAAGACTTTAGGAGAACTAACTACTCATGCAAGGTATCAAAAGGTATTGTGGGGTTTCATGCGGAAAGCCAGCATTTGACTCGTGGCTAGACAACTTGCATTTTGAAATTAGTTTTGACAACTTGATTTCTCGCACACGAGTCCACTAACACCACAACAATACACTATCGTGGAAATGCCGTCCACGACACTCACGCTTATCTTAACAATTTTATGAGTATCCATTGAAGTTATCTATGAATAACATATGTCTCCAAGTAGTCCATATCCGCGGACGCGGCTATTCGAATAGATCATAACCCTGCAGGGGTGTACTTCGTCACACACGCTCCCGCCACTTATCGCCATGTGCACGTCATGCACCTCGGCAACCTTCAAGCGGAAGCCCAGCGAGGGAGTCGGCCACGACCGTTAACCACACTAGTACCTAGTCCAGGTTTATCGCCTATCTGAGAGTAACCCGTACGGAAGTCCGGCCGAGGTTTCCGCCACGGCCTCAAACGATGTGCGCAGGGTTCCCAAGCCCACCATCCGGGTGCCACCTGGTACACCGTGCCACTGCCTACCGCATCACGGTCCACCTCTCAGGTCAGCACCATGCACGGCCTCCAGCATTACTATAAACACCAGAAACTACTTGCAACTCCTGGACCGAGTACTACGCGATTAATAGGCCGAGCAGGGTCATATTTCAGGGCCCAGCATGTGGTAGTATCTAGTCTTGGATTACATACACGGAACTCAGTTCCTAAGGACGGTTGCAATGAAACAACCCGCCATGTACTCCTACACAGCCTTTCACCGGTACCTTTACCAAATCAAGTTCAACACACAACCTTTGCTCACCGAACACATTCCACATTTCTGTTCATCTCCCAGATGACAGACCATAAACAACTCTAAGCATAGCATGCATAGCAGGATAAGGCACATCATAGCTCAAGCAACTACCAGGTATGCTAGGTTGCAAGGTTTGGCTATTTACTGTGACAAGGTTAGGTCATGCAAAGGAAGTGGGTCCAACTATCGTGGCAAAAGCAGTTGAAGCATTTGACCTTAAATGCAATAAATAGGTGCAGGAGCAAGAACATGGGATTTATCGGGATGATCAAAAGGGTTGCTTGCCTTGTTGCTCAGAGGAGGAACGATATCCGTCAGACGGATATTCGGTGGAATCCGGGGGTGCGGAGCCTACCGAAATGAATGGCAACATTCAATAACAATCATATGCAATCAAAATGATGCATGAGCATGGCATGAGAATGCAAAGTGATAAGTTATTATAATCAAGATGTTTTAGGTTTAGAGTTAATTTGAATCACATTCGAATAGCAATTCAAACGGGTATTCTCGGATACCGGTTTAATTGATTCGACCTGATGCTCAGATCAACTTAATGTTAACATGCATGAAATGTCATGTTATGGTACTGATTTATATCTAGGGCAGTGTGTGATCATTGCATTTATAATGAAATTTGGATATTTTTGCAAATTCCATTTATAAAGTGATTAAAAGAATTGAATTATTCCTTATTTCACAAATTAGGGTCCTGTAACTTTTTCAAACATAGTTGAAAATAGCATAATCAGAATCCTTGAATTTTTCTGATACTTTTTCATATATAATTTATTTTCATTGGAGTTACAGATTAATTTCTATGATTTTTGCAATTTTTAGCAATTTCCTGAATTAGTTTTAAACTGGAAATTCCATTTATTGCCTCAGGCTGACGTCAGCAGGTCAGCCGACCTGTTCAGGTCAAACCTGACAGGGGGGGCCCACTGGTCAGCCTCTCTGGGACTAATCCCGCGCTGACCAACCCTAACTGAGGTTTGACTTGGCCTTGGGCCCACTTGTCAGCGAGTGATTAAGTCACTAATCGGCTGGGTTAGCTTGCTACGTCGACCTCCACCGGCGGCGAGGTCGTCCTCGCCGGCGGGGAGCCTCCGGCGACCACCAGCACGGCGGAGGGGCTCGGAAACGGCGCACAGGGGGCCAAATGCTGCGCGGAGAGCACCAGAGGAACGGCACGTCTCCCGCAGCTTCATTTCTACGCCTAGCCGGGGCTGATCTGGCCGGAGATGACGCCGGCGACGAGCTTGGCGGCGGCCAAGGCTCGGGCGTCATCGGGGTCTTTGCAACAGGGGGGTCTACGCTCGGTTCTTAGCTGCTACAGCATCTACGCGTCGTCCTGGAGCTGTTGGTGCCATCGGAAGGACGAGCTGGACATCGGAGGGCTACCGGCGACGAGCGGCAGCGGCGATCCTCGTCGGGCTCCGGTGAAACTAGGGCTAGAGGAGGGGATCGACGGGGAAAACTTAGGGAAAACGACCGCATGCTCACAGGGAGTGCAGAGCAGAGCTCAGACGGCTCGGGGAAGGCCTGGGGGCGACGAATCGACGGGAGAGGTCCGGCGGCCGGAGGTGGAAGACGACGGCGTTGCGGGGGTTGCAGGACTCGAGGAAGCTTCGGCTTCTGCAGGGATGACCAGGGCGACGAGACGGAGCTAATGGCGTGCTCTGGGAGGGGTTCCTATGGCCAGGGGCATGGCCAGCTCGAGCTCGAGCTCGGCTCTAATGGCGGCAGCAGGGAGAAGGAGGGGATCCGGGAGGAGGGGAAGAACTGAGGCGGGGAATGGATAGGGGAAGCTCTGGGGAGCTTATCCCCGTCGTCGCCAGCGCGAACCGGCGGCCAGGCAGGCACGCAGGTGCCTGGCCGCGCCGGAGGAGGCGGCGGCCACCTCCTGCTGCCTACTGGCGCGAGGGAGGGGACGAGCGAGGAGATGGGCCGGGCCTGGCTTGGGCGACAGGTAAGTCTTTTTCCATTTCCTCTATTTTTGTTTTTCTGTTTTGCTATTTATTGCTCTGCTAATTATTTCAGCTCCAAAACAAAAAGTAAAAACTATTTTAGACCTCCTGAGATATTTGTTATAATATCCCCACTCATTTCCAAGGTTTTCAACATTTTTGGAAAATTATAGTTTCTGATTTCAATTTTTAAATTTGAAACCAGTGGCTTTTCTATTTATTTAAAATGCTTAAAGTGTCAAGAAAATAGTTTTCTCCAATGCTCATTTACTTTCATGATTTATCAGAAAGTTTGAACATTTCTTGAGGCCATTTTGGGTTCATTGATTTGAACTAGTTTGAAATTTCCTTTAATTGTAATGGTGGCTAGGGTTTTGAGTTTTTCCTTTGCCACTTTGTTGTTTTTGTTGAAACTTCTTAGATGCAAATGCAAAGAAGACATGAGCACAATGCTATCTTGCTTAAGGGTTAGGGATGTGACAGTGTAGCACGCATGAGGTCATGAAGCTCAAATAGACAATTGCCAAAATTAGGATCATTTGGCATCATCTTTTGAAAGGCAATGGATTTTTGGAAAATGATATCAAGATTTTTTAATGAGTAGTCGGGATATCTTTTCTCCAAAGCTTTCCACAAGGTATAAGCACATTCAAAGTTCTTCATTTGATTAAGCACATTTCTTGGCAGTCCTCTCATGATGAGATTAACAATTTTAGCATTACCAAGCATATGAACTTCATCATCATGAGAAGGATGTAAGGGATCAATGGGAGGCACATAGGGATATTCAACATACTTGCGCAAATGGAATTCATTGAATATATCAAGCATTTCACCTTCCCATTATCTATTGTACTCCCATTGAGAACACACACTCTACAACAAGGATTCCCCAAACTAGGCACATCCATCTTCCTCCAATGGTGATTAAAACAAGGCTACGGAGACCATAGCCTTTTCCCAATGGTGAATAGACTAGTTGCATAAATTAAAATCCTAGCCTTTTCCCAGTTTTAATGGTTTGCACATTTTAGAATTTCTAACAAGTCTAGTGCACCCTACACATGCTAGTCAACATATATGGTAGCGGAAAGTAAAGACATTGCACATGTAAGTACGGAGTAGAGTCTAGGAAGATCAAACACAAAGATGGCACGGTGATTTTTGGCATGGTTCCGATAGGAGGTACTATCGTACATCGACATTAGTGGAGACTTCAACCCACAGAGGGTAAAAACTGCGTGAGTCCACAGAGGAATCCACCCACAAGGGGTCCACGAAGAAGCGGCCTTGTATATTCCACCATGGCTTACGTCCACATAGGACTATCCTCACTCAGGGTAGATCTTCACAAAGTAGGTGATTTCCTTGCACGTACAAACTTCTTGGTTCAACTCCACAACACGAAGTAGGAGGCTCCCAAGAAACACCTAACCAATCTAGGAGGCACCACCCTCCAAAACATAATAGATGCATTAGAACGATGAACTCTTTGCTCTTGTGCTTCCAACGATAGTCTCCTCAACAATCAATCACTCCCTCACAGATTTGGCATGGGTAGGTGTCGTGGTTTTGTCACGGCAGATATCCTCGTGAAAGGACTTAGTGAAGGAGCCATCGCGGCTTGGTGGAGACTCAAAGGGGGTGAGCGAAAGCGAGACTTAGATTTACCCAGGTTCGACCCCTCGTGTGCAGGTAAAGGCCTATGTCTTGCTTTGTGTATATTGATGGTGGATTCGATTACAAGGGGGGCGTAACTCTCCTGACCTAGCTCTCGATGACTTCTAACTTGATCTATTCGCCCCTGAGACTCGCCTTTATATACAGATCGAGGCCCTAGGGTTTACAAAGTCCTAGCCACGTTACAAATCGTGGCCTTCCTTATCTCTAAGTCGCCATGTACCTCAAGCCGAGGAAAACTCCTTGGCGGCTCATCTTCTTCGCCATCCTTGAACCGTCATCCGGCTCATGGGCCGTGGCGGCCTTCTTACAAAACATCCCAACACGCCCCAAGCCCAAACCAAGGCTTATGTTGGTCACATATGTATGAGTCGCCACTTTCCTGACCCGGCCCATTAGGGCGGGTCGTACCGCAGGTAATATCCCCAACATTAGGCCCGAGATTGACTTGAATTTATTCACGCCAACAGACTTCCACGCTCATCCTCGGCGACTCGTACCATTCCCATCCTTTCCATAAGTGACAAGCCGCCATCCTTCACAATTTGTCTGAGTCGCCAAGTCATTTATTGATGACATCACCTTTTCCTCCATTCCCGGGATCCGATGACATCACTCCCAACGGGCCTTTTTCATCTTCTTCCCGTTATCCCAAAATTTTAGGCGCCATCATTGCTGGTTTTCAACTTGTCGCCTTGATTCCCGCGCATGTCTTTTCATTTTTGCCCTAGGCCTTTAGATAACCGCAGGGGAGTGGGGGCGCCGTCACCTACCTCAACTTCATCTCCTCGACTACTTCGTCTTCCTCAAGCCCGCGCTTCGACCTCCTCGCCATTCCCGAAGCTCCGTCGCCGGCCACCGCAGTCCGGGCGTCCCCAGGCTAGTCAAAAGCGCGGTCTCCGTCGCGGATCCTCCGCAACCATCTCCCGGCATCGCCCTCCTTTTTCAGGTATACATTCTTCCTCCATTACGGTTAAACCTCGAATCCCCATATTCTTCTAGGTCAGCCCCGGAATGCTATGAACACCACTTCCTCTATCTTGAATCCTACCAACACATTTATTGTAGATCCTTTGCAGTAATAAATCATGGTAGTTTCATCCCATCACCTCACCATTTAGTGTTTACTTCATGGATTCATATGTCATCCCTGTCGCTCTTGTGTTCATAGCCTCCGTAATTTCGACAGACATTTTCTTTAATTTGATCCACCCGTAGATCCGTAAATTATCGCTCGTCTTTAGAAACATGTTTTATCCTTCTTCCGAGAATATCCCTAAGGAAAACCCCTTTTAGATTTGCTACTCGCCTCCTTCCACCATGGCATGTTAGAATATCCCCATAGATACACCTTTGATTCTTGAATTGGTGAGTCATAATATCCCTGTAGTTGTACTATAGATCATCCAACTGGCGAGTTGCCACTATGTGGTTTCTAATAAACCGTCTTGTTCCTTCCTTTTGTAGTCATGGGCCCTATCTCGAAATGCAATTGGTTACCAACCGAAATCAACAACGCCTGTCTTGATAAATACGTTAAGGTGGGTTATCTTGACCCCAAAGAAGTCATTGGCTGGCGGACCGCCCCAGGCGAGGCGACTCCCCACCCTGCCGAGTGGGAGGTAGTCGTTTTTGTTGATCACCTGGAACGAGGCTTCAAACCTCCCGGGTCAAAGTTTTTCAGAGATCTGTTGTACTTTCTCAACCTTCACCCTCAAGACTTGCGGCCAAAGTCCATCAGCAACATCTGCCTATTCCAAGTGTTTTGCGTGGCTTATCTGCAGATAGAACCCACAGTGCTACTGTTTAGGAAATTCTTCTATCTAAACCGCCAGACCGAATTCACCAGCGGGCCCAGCTTGTAACTTGGAGGGTTAACATACAACGAAGTCGTGAATGCAGGTTCCCATCTGTCATTCTGCCCAACCATCCCAAAGGTTGGGCAGAGTCTTGGTTCTATTGCCGTGACACATCTCCACCCGACGAGAACCCACTTCTGGGTTTCAGAGAAGAACGCTTGCCCATGGATTTCAAGCTGCCAGAAAAACTATGTGAAGAAGAAGAATCAACTTCTATCCCTGCTTTCTCCAAGCTAAGGTCTTTGACCAACAATGGGCTTACTCGGATTGACCTAATACATTGTTGGGTGGAGTGGAAGATTCTGCCTTTGAGTCGTCGGGATGGCCTGATGTGTGAGTATGATGGTAGCTTGAACCACCCCCAATGTTACTTCCATACACGACTTACTGAAGAAGACATTGTTGAAATGTTCAAGAAGTTAACTAGCGAGCCTTTACAGAACTGCCCAAGATTGGGCTCAAGCCTTTCTGCCTCTCCAACCCGGCTCCAAGGGTAACAACCTAAGTCGCCTCCTTTTATTCTTTCAATGTTTTCACCAACGTTCCGGATTTGAACTGTCATTATATCAATCAGAGAGGATCAGCATTTTGGTCTCGAAGGCCCAAGGTGACTGTCCATGAAACAACCAAGCCGCCTCCTAAGAAGAAGAAGAAGAAGAAGAAGAAGGGCAAAGCCGCTGCCAAGGAGTCATCTGTCGTTGGCGAGTCTCGGGCCAGCGAAGAACAATCAGAGGTAAAAATTTACCCTTTTTGTTTCTTATCACTATGTTCTGACTTATGCTTATGCCCCGTTACCTTTGTTTGTAGGATGATGACTACGAGAGCCAAGATGACGTTGTTGAGGTAATTTATATTTCTTCCGACTCAATTTCTTCTTCTCCCAAGCCGGCCAGGCGGATTTGTGCAGAAGTTCCCATGTCTCACCCGAATGCTCATCTGGACCCCAATTTCCTTTTGAAGAAGGCGAGGTACACCCCCAAACGTCATACCCGAAGCCATTCCGGCGACTTAGTTTCGGGGTTACCCAAAAGACAACTGGTCGAAAACGGCAGTGAGGTATACTCCTGCTAGCACCTTTCCCTTCTTGTGAAAAATGTTGCTTGCCATTCGTTCACTCCTTGAACTCTTGTCCATCAGGTTTCACCTCCTTCATCCGGCGACTCAGCAATGTCGGCTCTCCCCCCAATGATTTGCATTCAGGGGCAAGTTCCTTTACTAACCTTTTTCCTACCCAATACTGATACATGTCCTAACTTTGGTGTCTTTTCATCTCAGAGCACAAGCAAAGAAAAGGAAAACTGGCGACTCGTCTTCTCCTCCTAAAGCAGCTGAGGTGTTCGGTATGAGCACGTTTGTCCCAGAACTTGAAGAAGACCCAGCGGCAACTCATGATGACCTTGTCGATGATTATCCTGATGGACGGACTGATCCTTCAAGCCATCTAAAGGAGGTAACTGAAAATGTTAACCCGCCAAGCTCTTCCAAGGTGGCTGAAGACCCAGATACTGTAGTTGTTACTGGTACTGGTTACTCTAAGCCTGCAACTACGATGTTAACAAAACATGCATCCAAAGAGACCCACTCTTCTGCAGAAAAGACATTACCAAGCTGAAGCTTCCCAATTATGAGAAACTTGAATTTGAGCAACTCTACTCTGGTTTCGTAAGTCGCCTGGAAAAAGGCTACGAAATGGAAAAGAGCTTGGCCAACATGATGCGGATCAAACATGAGGTACGCCCTTTGTTATTTGTATTTCCACCCATTAGCCTTCCAGAAGACTAGTTTTCTTTGATTAATTGTGTTTGTTGCGTTATCTGTTAGACCCATATCTACCCGTAGCCCCCAAGGACCGGGTCATCTTTTGAAAGATGAGACGGGTCTTGAATCTAGTAAAGAACTTCAACCTGTAGCCCCCAAGGGTCGGGTCATCTTTTGAAAGATGAGTCGGGTCTTGAGTCTAGTAAAGAAATTCAACCTGTAGCCCCCAAGGCTCGGATCATCTTTTGAAAGATGAGTCCGGTCTTGAATTTAGTAAAGAATTTCAACCTGTAGCCCCCAAGGGCCGAGTCATCTTTTGAAAGATGAGCCGGGTCTTGAATTTAGTAGAGAACGTCAACCTATAGCCCCCAAGGGACGAGTCATCTTTCTAAAGATGAGTCGGGTCTTGAATCTAGTAAAAGAACTTCAACCCGTAGCCCCCAAGGGCCAAGTCATGTTTTGAAACATGAGCCAAGTCTTGAATTTAGTAAATAACTTCAACCTGTAGCCCCCAAGGGCCGAGTCATCTTTTGAAAGATGAGTCGGGTCTTGAATTTAGTAAAGAACGTCAACCTGTAGCCCCCAAGGGCCGAGTCATCTTTTGAAAGATAAGTCGGTTGTTGAATCTAGTGAAGAACTTCAACCCATAGCCCCCAAGGGCCGAGTCATCTTTTGAAAGATGAGTCGGGTCTTGAATCTAGTAAAGAATTCAACCTGTAGCCCCCAAGGGCCGGGTCATCTTTTGAAAGATGAGTCGGATCTTTAATCTTGTATGACTTGAAAAGAATTATACATTAGCCCCCAAGTGTCAGGGATGTTGCTTGCAACAGTTCTGAAACTTGCTTCCCCAAAATTTATTTGCAGGAATCCTTGACCCGGGCCGACTCAATCTTAGCTGATTTGAAGAAAACCTTAGCCGAAGAGCAGGATGCTCGGGCTAAATCAGAAGAGAAATACCGGTTGGCCCTTGCTTACATGGAGAAGATGAAGGCTGAATATCAGAAATTTGAGAAGAAAACCCATGCTGATCAAGCCGCCATCAAGAAGCGGGTGGAACAAGCCGATGAGAAGCTAGAAGCCGCTCTGCAAGAACTCTCCGGTTTAAAAAAGCATATCTCCAACATGACCCAAGCTATCTTTGGTAATGATCAATTCCCTTCATCTGAAAAGAGCCGCAAAACATCTTGCAAATACTAATTGTCACATGTTGTCCTTTGTAGGTCCGCGAGCCGCCATTCTCCAAAATGACTGCATTCTGAAGCTGAAGGCGATTTATAATTTTACAGAGCTGTTATATACGGGAGGCATGATGACGATGAAGGCTGTGATGGGCAACAAAGAGCCAATAAAATCCATCAAGCATATGTTGGGTTGCGTGTTGACATTGCCACCTCAAGTAGAAGAACTAAAAAGATCAGCCGCCCGCAAAGGAGCACTGGCCACCCTAAGCCGGTGTCTGGCCTATGCTCCCGAACTTAAGCCAGAGGAGGTAGCTGCCGGTTTCCCAGAATTGAAAGATGATGAGTCGGAGTTCACCGAAGATGATTACCACTATTGTGTGAAAGAGTCTCGCTCCGCGGCGACTCAGCTAGCAGCCAACCTAAACTTAAACAAATACTAGGCGGCGTATGATGATAGCAATAAAAAGGTGACTCCTTCGTACGAAGTTACCAGCCTGACTCCACGACGGCGTAAGAATCCCTTCAATTTTGATGCTGATCTATCTGTCATCTTGAGCGATGAAGACGAGTTTGTCGCCTTGACCAAGTGCAATTGGAAACTAGGCGACTTACAGATCAAAGATGGAGAAATCTCGAAGCAGGGTGACCCGGAGGCAACTTGAACTTACTCAGCATGAAATCGGTTCTCCCAAAACATTTTGATCTCTTTCTGACCGGGAAATGATGCCCGGTATGGCCGAGTGAGCCATGTAGTAGTCTTAGGTTTCAGGGAAACAGTCTCACAACCATACCTTATGCTTGACAATTCGAAAGTGTCGTCCTTTTTGTGAATCATGAATCGCCTTTCCTAGTCCTGTGTCATATTTTGAAGAAATTCGTCAACCTGTTTTTCAGGGAAAATATGAAAAGCTGACTCTATGAATCGCAGCAGGTAATAGGCCGGCCCGGTGGGTCGCGGCAAGTAATAAGCCAAGAGTCGGCTCAGTGAGTTGCGGCAGGGTACAAGCCGGCCCAGTGGATCGCAGCGAGTGAGAAACGAAGAGCCGGCTCAGTGAGTCACGCCGAGTGATAAATGAAGAGCCGGCTCAGTGAGTCGCGGCGATTAATAAAAAAATTATGAAAACTTTATGGCAGTGCCACAAAGATAATCATTAAATTCATTGGCTCGATGAGTCATGACAGGATAAGACGAGTTTGCAAAACTCTAGTGTTACCCCAAGAAGGCTTTTGCAACAACCTGAATTATTTAGACCGGCTGATCAAGCGCGAGTCAAGCTTCAGTGAAGCAGGTTCAGTGAACCAATGGTTTGTCTATTTTCCATGTGTTGGCTCTTGCTGGTACCTTTCATGTTTTAGCCAAGGCAAGTTCAGGGTCCAGAAACGGATTGACTCGCCAAGAGTACATGGGTCTATAGGGCGATTTGTCCAACACACAGTCCAGTATAACCATGTGTAATGCGTTAATTTTTCGCTATTCAAGAGGGTATTCAGGCTAATCTCAGTGAGAGGAAGCCCCCAAGTGACCTATGATTAGGGAAAAAACCAGACATAGGATTGCAGAAGCGTATACGCTCTTACTGCAAAACGACTTGGGAGCTAGTACCCCCCAAGTAAGCTGGTTTTAATTCTCAGAATCATATAAGGCGCCCATGTTCGAACCGTGCAACGTGGCAACTGTGGTCCTCTTTAGCTTACCAGTATCCAGTTTTGAAATAAGTGCAGCATGACAACTTATGCTCTTTGATACTGATAGCGTCCATGCTTGGACGGCTTATTTGGGACAATAAAGACTCATGCTTTCAAGAAGCTGAAACGGCAAAGTACCCCGAAGTTCTTGGGCGCCGTCTTTATTGCTTTATATAGAAAAGGTTACAAACTCGAAACTGTAAACATATATAAGGAGCCAATGGCTCTAAGTGTAGTACGGCCGCAAGTGGGCGATGTCCATGGGCGGGTTGACTCGGCATCTATTGTTGGTCTATCCGGGCGAAGATCCACCAAGTAATATGAACCATTATGGAGATTTTTGCTGATAAAAAAAGGTCCTTCCCATGGGAGGTAACTTATGCATACCAATGTGGTCTTGAATCAGTCGAAGCAATAAAGGCTCGACTCTTGACTCGGCGGCTGTGATAACGTCGCAAATCTTGTTGATAAATCGCCGAACGTGACGCAGCCAAATCACATTCCTCCTCCAAGGCATCCAACGAATCTTGACGTGCTAACTCGCTGTCTTGTTCCACATAAGCAGCGACCCGTGGCGAATCATGTCTGATATCGCTTGGTAATACTGCCTCTATCCCGTAGACCAGGAAAAAGGGAGGAAAACCCGTAGAACGATTTGGTGTGGTTCTGATCCTCCATAATACTGAGGGCAATTCTTCAACCCAACATCCCGGGGTATGTTCGAGAGGTACCATAAGTCGGGGCTTTATCCCTCGCTGTATTTCTTGATTCGCCGTCTCTGCCTGTCCATCAGACTGAGGGTGTGCCACCGTAGAAACGTCAAGCCAGATGTGCTCCCTTCTGCAAAACTCTTACATTGCGCCTTTTGATAAATTAGTACCATTATCAGTGATGATACTATGAGGGTACCCGAAGCGAAAAATCAACTTTTTTAGGAACTTGACAGCCATGTCAGCATCACACCTACTAACCGGCTCTGCTTCAACCCAGTTGGTAAACTTGTCAACGCCACCAATAGGCGAGTCTTTTTGTTGTTGACATCTTGAAAGGACCAACAATGTCGAGCCCCCAGATCGCAAACGGCCACGTGATTGGGATCATCCGTAATTCCTGAGCCATCACATGCATCTGACGCCCAAATTTTTGGCAACCATCACATCGGCGAACTATATCTTCAGCATTTGCATAAGCTGTCAACCAATAAAACCCATGCTGAAAGGCTTTAGATACCAGGAAGCGTGACCCGACATGATGAGCACAGTCGCCTGCATGAATCTTGTTAAGAATCACACATCCTTCCTTAGAGGAGACACACCTTTGAAATACCCCAGAAGTAATTCGCTTATGTAACTCGCCGTTATGAATGACCATGGACTTGCATCGACGGACGATTTGGCGAGCCAGTAACTCATCAGTAGGTAAGTCGCCTCATGCTAGATACGCCATGTAGGGAACTGTCCAATCCGGGGTAGCACGGAGAGCCGCCACAAGTTGGGACTCAGGATCTGGGACCGCCAAGTCTTCCTCTGAAGGCAGCCTTACTGATGGGTTATGCAATATATCCAAAAAGACATTAGGGGGAACTGGCTTATGTTGTGAACCGAGTCGTGAAAGGGCATCTGCTGCTTCATTAAGTCGACGATCAATGTGATCCACTTGATAGCCATGAAAATAATCCGCCACATCTGACACAGCCCGCCTATAAGCTGCCATCAAGGGATCTCTGGAATTCCATGTGCGAGAAACCTGTTTTGCCACGAGATCTGAGTCGCCCAAACACCTGACTCGGTTGAGATTCATGTCTTTGGCGAGTCGTAACTCATGGAACAGAGCTTCATATTCTGCTGCATTGTTTGTACACGGGAACATGAGTCTAAGGACGTAACAAAACTTGTCTCCCTGAGGCGAAGTCAATACCACACCAGCCCGCGAGCCTTCCAGTTGTCTAGAGCCGTCAAAATGGATTGTCCAATACGTGTGATCAGGTATTTCTTCTGGAGTTTGCAACTTGGTCCAATCGTTGATGAAGTCCACCAGAGCTTGGGATTTAATAGCCGTGCGAGGAGTATACTTCACATGATGAGGACCAAGCTCGATGGTCCACTTAGCAATCCGCCCAGTAGCCTCTCTGTTTTGTATAATATCGCCAAGTGGGGCAGAACTGACCACCGTGATGGGATCCTCTTGGAAATACTGTTTCATCTTCCGGCTTGCCATGAAATTCCAAAAACCAGCTTTTGCCAATGCGGGTAACGCTGTTTGGAGAGGGTTAGGACTTCGCTGACAAAGTAGACCGGTCATTGAACCGGGTATTCCTCCCCTTCTTCCTTACGCTCGACAACTACCGCAACGCTTACTGCCTTAGAGTTGGCAGCAATGTACAGGAGCATAGGCTCTTTGTTGGTCGGGGCAGCCAAGATGGGTGGCTTAGCCAACTGTTTTTTCCGGCTTCGAAGGCTTCATTGGCTTCGTCCGTCCAAACAAAACGATCAGTTTTTTTGAGTAACTGATAAAGGGGGATGGCTTTCTCCCCAAGGCGACTTATGAAACGACTTAGGGCTGCGATACGCCCCGCCATGCGCTGAACTTGGTTGATGTTAGCCGGCTTGCCAAGCGAAGTGATCACCTCAATTTTATCCAGGTTAGCCTCAATACCTCTATCTAACACTAAGAAACCCAAAAGCTTTCCTGCAGGAACACCGAAAACACACTTGGTCGGGTTAAGCTTCATCTTGTACACGCGCAAATTGTCAAAGGTCTCCTTAAGATCCTCCAAAAGAGACTCCTTCTTCTGGGATTTGACCACTATATCGTCCACATAGGCGTGGACGTTATGCCCAATCTGGCTGTGCAAGCAATTCTGGATGCAACGCTGATAAGTCGCCCCAGGACTCTTGAGACCAAACGGCATAGACACATAGCAAAAAGCCTCGAAGGGGGTTATGAATGACGTTTTCTCCTGGTCCGCCAAAGCCATCTTGATCTGGTGATACCTGATACGTCTCCATCGTATCTACTTTTCCAAACTCTTTTGCCCTTGTTTTGGACTCTAATTTGCATGATTTGAATGGAACTAACCCGGACTGACGCTGCTTTCAGCAGAATTGCCATGGTATTGTTTTTGTGCAGAAATGAAAGTTCTCGGAACGTCCTAAAAATTTACGGATAATTTTTCTAGAAAATATGAAAAATACCTGCGCAAAGATCCACCGGAGGGGATGGGCTAGTGGGCCACAAGCCCTGTTGCCGCGGCCACCCCCCTGGCCGCGGCAACCAAGCTTGTGGGGCGGCAGAGCAACTCAGCTCAAAAAATTCACTTTCGCCCAGAAAAAAATCAGAAGAGAAGATTTCATCGCGTTTGCGATACGGAGGCGCCGCCACATCCTGTTCTTCATCTGGAGGACAGATCTAGAGTCCGCTTTGGGCTCCGGAGAGGGGAAATCGTCACCATCGTCATCATCAACTTTCTTCCCTCTCCAATTCCATGAAGCTCTTAACCGTTCTTGAGTAATCTATTCGTAGGCTCGCTCGGCGGTGATGATTAGGATGAGATCTATCATGTAATCGAGTTAGTTTTGACGGGGATTGATCCCTAGTATCCACTATGTTCTGAGATTGATGTTGTTACTACTTTGCCATGCTTAATGCTTGTCACTAGGGCCCGAGTGCCATGATTTCAGATCTGAAATTATTATGTTGTCACCAATATATGTGTGTTTTAGATCCGATCTTGCAAGTTGTAGTTACCTACTATGTGTTATGATCCGGCAACCCCGGAGTGACAATAACCGGAACCACTCCCGGTGATGACCATAGTTTGAGGAGTTCATGTGTTCACCAAGTGCTGATGCGTTGTTCCGGTTCTTTATTAAAAGGAGAACCTTAATATCCTGTAGTATCCTTTTGGACCCCGCTGCCACGGGAGGGATGGACAATAGATGCCATGCAAGTTATTTTCCCTAAGCACGTATGACTACACACGGAATGCATGCCTACATCACATTAACGAATGGAAGCTAGCCACATATCTCTCCGTGTTATAACTGTTGCATGATGAATATAATCCAAACGAATCACCGAACCATTGCCTACGAGTTTGTCCCGCTGCTGCTGTTACTGGTTTTGCTCTCCTGCTGTTACTGCTGTTAATTGCTCTGTACTGCTGCTGTTACTACAGTTGCTACTTGCTACTGCTCTTACTACTGTCGCTTGCTACTGCTGCTACTTGCTACTGTTCCTACTTGGTACCGCTGTCACTACTGCTGTTCCTTGCCACTGATGTTACTCGATACACTTCTGGTACCTTCTACAATTCTGGTTCGCTCGTCGTTGACGGGAAAAGACAATTTCCTTCAACGGGCAACTCTTGGCGCCATTGATACGACCGTTAGAAATAGCCTGCCGTGTCAACAGATCATTTCTGACACCGTTGTTATCATACTACTTTGCTGCTGATACTTTGCTTGCAGATACTAATCTTTCAGGTGTGGTTGAATCTGACACGTTCAGCTGCTAATACTGGAGAGTATTCTCTCACGTCCTGACTGGCGTACCAACAAATTTGGGTCGAATACTCTACCCTCAAAAACTGTCGCAAACCCACGCGCTGGTGGGCCATTGCAAGACAATTGCTAATTGTTGACCAACTGGGAGCAGTTCTGGATCTGTGGTCGCGAAGGCATCAAGTCAGGGACTCGTCAATAACATTCTTCTAGTGTCGTTGCCAGGGACTGCTAAGCAGCATTTTTCTGGCGCCGTTGCCAGGGAGGTATTGCTATATTCTCTGAGTCACTTGGGATTTATATCTGCTGATCATTATGAAGAATCTGAAGCATCCAAAAACCAAAGTCGTGCCCTCAACTACGAGGGGAGGTAAGGAACTGCCATCTAGCTCTGCACTTGATTCACCTTCAGTTATGAGTAAGTTTGCGACATCACCTCCTCCTAGAAATCATGATATGTCGCATGTGCTTGATGATGCTTATGATGCTACTACTAGAGATGCTATGCTTGATACTATGCCTGATGATGCTATGCTTGATATTGCTAGAGTTACTGCCAATGCTCGTGATGCTTCTGAAACTGCCGATACTATTGAGATAGAACCTGCTTTTGCTCCTCCTAGATCTAGCTCTCCTAGATATGAATTGCCTGATATACCTGAGGGTTACGTTATGGAGGGAGAGATAGCTGAGGATTTTCTTGCGTGTAAGGATGCCTATGACGCTAAGAAATTACTTCTCAAGTGGAAGGAAAAAATCTCTGAAAGCTAGGATGAAAT
Organism: Hordeum vulgare subsp. vulgare; assembly: GCF_904849725.1. NCBI lineage: Eukaryota > Viridiplantae > Streptophyta > Magnoliopsida > Poales > Poaceae > Hordeum > Hordeum vulgare. Next base: position 248,933,923 of record NC_058519.1, read on the forward strand.
ACGACCCAAAGTTTGCCACTTCACCTATCTTTATCACCGATAAGGATTATGAATTCTCTGTCGACCCCGAGATAATCTCTCTAGTCGAATCTGATCCTTTCCACGGTTATGAGTCTGAGATGGTCATAGCCCATCTTACCAAACTACACGATATAGCCACCCTTTTCACTAGTGAGGAGAAGATCCGCCACTACTATATCCTTAAGCTGTTTGCTTTCTCTCTAAAGGATGACGCTAAAGCCTGGTTCGCTTCTCTTGCTCCTCGATGTGTGAGTAGTCCCCAGGATATGGTCTACTACTTATGTGAGAAATATTTCCCTGCCCATAAGAAGCAAACTGCCTTGTAGGAAATATACAACTTTGCTCAACTCAAAGAAGAGAGTCTCCCACAAGCTTGGGGAGGCTCGTCTAGCTACAGAATGCTTTGCCTGATCACCCTCTTAAGAAGAATGAGATACTTGATATCTTCTATAACAGACTTACCGATGTTTCTAAAGACCATCTAGATAGTTGTGTCGGTTGTGTTTTTAGGGAACGAACTGTAGAACAAGTTGAGACTCTACTGAATAACATCTTGATCAACGATAATGCTTGGACTATTCCCGAACCACCTCCTAAGCCAACTCCGAAGAACAGAAGTATTCTATTCCTCAGTCCCGGAGATATGCAAGAAGCCAAGAAATCTATGGAATAGAAAGGCATTAGATCTAAAGATGTCAAAAGTCTACCACCTATCGAAGAGATCCATGGTCTCGATAACCCGATACAGGTAGTAGAAGTAAATTCTCTACGTAGGTTTGATGAGAGTGATATTCCTTTTGATAAATCTGCTAGCCTATGCTTTGATGAATTTGACAACTTTGTTGCCAAACAACATAGTTTCAATGATTATGTGAGCAGACATTTGGAACAAAGCACTCGTATGCTTAGCCATTTAAGTGCTTGTGTAGACAGAAATGTCAATTATCTGAAGCTTCTGAGTAAACATGCCTCTATGATTACTACTCAGGTAGAACAAGTACTTCAAGCTCAGAATGACCTGCTCAATGAATTAAATGACAACTCTGTCAGAGTCATTACTAGAGCAGGCAAAATGACTCAAGAACCTTTGTATCCTGAAGGTCATCCTAAGAGAATCGATCAAGATTCTCAAGGAATTAATGTAGATGCACCCAGTCATCCTAAGGAGAAGAAGAAGGATGATAGAAACCTGCATGTTAGTTCACCAAATACTGTCACACCTGAAGAACCAAATGATATTTTTGCGTCTGATGCAGAAACACAATCTGGTGATGAACATGAACCTGGTGACAATATGGACTGCGATGTTCATAATGATGCTCAACCTAGCAATGGTGAGGATGTGGAGATTGAACCTACGGTTAATCCTGATAATCCACAGCCTAAGAGATACGGTAAGAATGACTTCACTGCTAGGAAGCATGGTAAAGAAAGAGAGCCATCGGTTCAGAGACCTATTCCCTTTCCTCCTAAGCCATCCAAGAAAAAGGATGATGAGGATTTTGAGCGTTTTATTGAAATGATAAGACCCGTCTTTCTGCAGATGCGGTTAGTTGATATGCTCAAAATGTCTCTGTATGCCAAGTACATGAAAGATATCGTGACCAATAAACGGAAGATACCAGATCTTGAGATCTCCACCATGCTTGCCAATTACACTTTTAAAGGTGGAACTGATCCTAAGGAACTTGGTGATCCCGGAGTGCCCACTATACCTTGCTCCATTAAAGGAAACTACGTAAGAACTGCCTTATGTGACCCTGGAGCCAGAGTTAGTGTTATGCCTCTCTCTCTTTATCGCAGACTTGAACTGGATAAGCTGACACCCACTGAAATCTCTCTGCAAATGGCCGACAAATCAACTGCTTTCCCTGTTGGCATTTGAAAGGATGTGCCTGTTGTGGTTGCTAACAGCACTATCTTAACAGACTTTGTTATCTTGGATATTCCTGAGGATGATGCCATGGCTGTCATCGTCGGAAGACCCTCTTGAAACACTTCAGGGGCTGTTATAGATTGCAACAAAGGCAATGCCACTTTCCATGTCAACGGTAATGAGCATACCATGCACTTTCCGAAGAAACGATATCAAGTACACCGCATCAATGCTAAAGAAAAAACTTTATCGATTCTTATTGGGAGCTTTGAATGCCCTATTCCTCCTGTCAAGATTAAGTATGAATTGCTTGTTGGGGAGATTCATAACCCCATTGAGGTGACTTAGTGCCTATTCGAAAATTCTCCGTTTTCTCTTGCGATTCAAGAAAGTTTTGTCATAAGGATTTGATCAACCCCATTGACGGATTTCTTTCGATGACCATGAAATGGATGAATCAAAGAGTCACATACGTCTGTTTTAAGCTTTCCCTTTCTTTTGCTTAGAAGAAAAATGATAGGTTTAGTTTAGTTTTTCCTGTTTTCAGTTTTAGCGTCCCGGAGAAAAATACCCCGAAAATAGAAGTTCTCCGATGGTCCAGAAAATCTAGTATGATTTTTTCTGGAATATTTGAAAAATACTGGGACAGAGATCTAGCCTGGGGGCCACCCCAGTGGGCCACAAGCCCTGTCACCGCGGGCCACCTCCTTGGCCGTGGGGAGCAATCTTGTGGGCCCCACAGGGCCCCCCTCCACTCATTCCAGCTCCCATCCTCTTCTTCTTCCTCCAGAAAAAATTGTTTTGCAGCTCAAACCCGTGTTCTTGATCATCTGGCTGTGATTTTTGATCTCCTTGCTCAAAGCACCATTCTCCGAACAGTTTTGGGGAAATTACTCCTTGGTAAGTGACTCCTCCATTGGTCCAATTAGTTTTTGCTCTAGTGCTTTATCCTTTGCGTATTCTTGCTACCTTGGTAACCCTGTCCTTGAGCTTGAAATGTTGATTTTGCTGGTCCCAAGTAGTTTTAGCGCGTGATACAGTCTCTAGGCACTAGTAGGAGTAGTTGCTACGAGTTGGGTTAATCCTTACTCACTTTTCTTTCGAAGTCTCCAAAAATTTCAGAATTTTTCAGAGCAAGAAAAGGAAAAAGATGAGGAGGTTCTTGAGAGGATCTTCAAGCCATAACCCCAAGGAGGATGAGAAGAACCTCCCCAAGTACGTGGTTCCTCGAGTCACGGAAGTTCAAGCTTGCGAGTGGCCAAGTGATGAATTTTTACGCGCCGCCGGGCTTATGAAGAGTTTTATTACTTGGTGGAGAACGCAGGTCTTACCGCGTTCATTGAAGATAAGTGCTCACAATACCTCCTCCTCACCAATATTTTCATTCAAAGCTTCAACTTTTATCCGAGGAAGAATCTTCCCATGGTTGAGTTCATGTTGTACAATATCCCCCAGTGCATGACACTACATGATTTTTGCAATGCATGCAAATTACCTTATGTTGGGGATATTCATGATCCTCGTCCACAGGACTTGGAGGATTTCATTGGTACTATTGCTGTTGGAGAGGAGAGAGGAGTGTCTCGTGCTAGAATTGCTACCATACATTTTCCTGTGCTTCGTTACTTCTCATTATTTGTGCGAAAATGTTTGATTGGCCATGGGGAGGCTGGATCACTTAGCTCTCCAGACCTTGCGGTTTTGCGCAAAGGCCTTTATAGCACTAAGACTTATAGCCTAGGTGCTATAGTAGCTCAGCGGTTGAACAAAAATCGTTCCAAAGGTGTCGTCTATGGAGGTATCTATGCTACTCGTCTTGCTAGACACTTTGAGATACCTATTAGACTTCGCGAGGAAGAAGAGATGCTTCTTCCGGAGAAATATCTGAATTATGACAGCATGGTTCGCCATGATTTTCTGGATAGAGATGCTAGTAGACGGATGATTTATAACCTGGTATTTAGTCAGGGTACTCGAGAGACTATTACTTTGCCTGCTCCTTCTTTGTTCGATCTTGATGCATGCAAGTACACTATTATGCCTTCGGACATCTACGCATATTGGGGCTTAGGCCAACCATAGGTGCCCGTGCCCGAGCCGCCAGTCCAGTACCAGACGCGAGTTTATCAGTGGGAGCCAGAGGAGCTCACACAGCAGTGGCATCCACAGTCCGCTTCGGAGTATCCTGGAGCTGGTTATTTCCCTCCTTGGGAGTAGACCAAGCTACGCCAAAAGCCTAAGCTTGGGGGAGTACGTGTTCTCACCGACCTTATATTCATGCTTATGCTTTCACATTTTTAGCCCGTGTTTACACTTTGCCACTGTATTATCCATGCTAGTTTATTTTCGTTTTCTTGTTTTTTGTCCTTTTGAGAAAACCCACAAAGATTTTCCTTTCTTCTTTTGCTTGTTGGGAGTTTTCCCGTGTAAATTATTTTCTTTTTCTTTGGGTCAAGGTAGAAGATATTGGTTACAATGTTTAGTGGCTCTTGCATGCATACCTGTTTAGCTTTCAAAGAGCCATATTACTTTGTATTCTCCTTTGTGTTTGCCTGCCGATTCAGCTTAGTCCAATGCACGAGCACGCTTATTATTGTTCACATCATTCGATCGTGCAAGTGAAAGGCAATAATTATGATATATGCTGAAGTGATTGAGACTAGAAAAGCTGGTATGAACTCTATCTATTTTGTTTTTGTAAATATGACTAGCTTGTCGTCCCGGATTCAGCTTTGTTGTGAGTGAACCATGTTTGCAATGACAACTTAGAGATCATAGTTTCTGATGCCATGCTTATTTAGCTAGGAGCTTATAATGGTTTGTCTTGAATGCCAACATAGATTTTGAGATGACTCTGATGTAGTATAATAGGATGTTATTCTCCTTTGAATGATTCATGTGGCTTGACTTGGCGCATGTTCATGCATGTAGTTGAAACAAATTTAACATAGCCATCTCATGGTGATTTATATCCTGTTCATGCTTGCACTCCATGTTAGTCAAACTCATTGCATCTTGATGACCGTTGTCACTCTCTAGTTGGTCGCTTCCCAGTCTTTTGCTAGCCTTCACTTGTACTAAGCGGAATACTGCTTGTGCATCCACTTCCATAAACCCAGAATTTTTTCCATGAGAGTCCACCATACCTACCTATGTGCGGTATTTACCTGCCGTTCCAAGTAAATTTGCATGTGCCATTCTCTAAACATTCAAGAAATAATCTATTTTGCATGCCTGAACCGCTCATGTGGTGACAGGGGGCTATTGGTATCTTCCATGTTAGGCGTGTTATCCTCGACATGTGTTTATTCACTGTCATTCACGAGAAAGGGGCCGGTAATTGGAATGCCCAGTTCCACGCTTAAATTGAAAACATAACTGTAAAACAAGACTCCCCCTGGATTGATGTTAGTATGGACGCTACCCGAGGATTCGGCTAGCCATGGGGTGTCATTGATTGGTGGTGGGGGAGTTAAAACTTTACTTTTCTGTTTGGGAACCGCCTATAGCATGAGTAGCTTGGAAGATATTGAGAACTCTTGGTCATTGCATTGACAATGAAAGTATGCCACCCAAAATTATTATCTCTGTTTTCAAAGCTTGAGCTCTGGCACCTCTGCAAATCAATGCTTCCCTCTGCGAAGGGCATGTCTATTTATTTTCCTGTTTAGTCATCCTCTTCTTATAAGCACCAATTAGAGAGCACCTCTGTCATCTTTAGGCTTTGCTATTGATTGATATTGAGTATGACTATGACTGGATCTTCGTTGCTATGAATTACAATGTTTAGTCAGCCCTTGATCTTTGAAAGTTCTCTGCATTTATGTTTTGCGGTCTCAGAAAGAGCTAGCGAGATACCACCTATTCATATTGCTTCATGCCTGTTTTGATTGAATTGTTGGTATCTGAAACGCAATATTATTTGCTCGCTAGCTGATTATGCAATTGATATTAGTTTACCATGAGACCTTTGTGTCACTTGCTTATGTGGTTAACTTGTGATCATGCTGAAATTCTGGTTACGAGTTAGACATAGTTACTCAACAACAAGATCAAACAGACTTTGTCAAAGTTTTTCTTTCTCTTTCAGTTTGTCAACTGAGTTGCTTGAGGACAAGCAAGGTTTTAAGCATGGGGGAGTTTGATACGTCTCCATCGTATCTACTTTTACAAACTCTTTTGCCCTTGTTTTGAACTCTAATTTGCATGATTTGAATGGAACTAACCCGGACTGACGCTGTTTTCAGCAGAATTGCCACGGTATTGTTTTTGTGCAGAAATGAAAGTTCTCGGAACGTCCTGAAAATTTACAGAGAATTTTTCTGGAAAATATGAAAAATACGTGCGCAAAGATCCACCGGAGGGGATGGGCCAGTGGGCCACAAGCCCTGTTGCCGCGGCCACCCCCCTGGCCGCGGTAACCAAACTTGTGGGGCCCACGTGGCTCTGCCGTCCCCAAACTCAGCTCTATAAATTCACTTTCGCCCAGAAAAAAATCAGAAGAGAAGAGTTCGTCGCGTTTGCGATACGGAGGCGTCGCCACATCCTATTCTTCATGTGGAGGACAGATTTGGAGTCCGTTTTGGGCTCCGGAGAGGGGAAATCATCGCCATCGTCATCATCAACTTTCTTCCCTCTCCAATTCCATGAAGCTCTTCATCGTTCGTGAGTAATCTATTCGTAGGCTCGCTGGGCGGTGATGATTAGGATGAGATCTATCATGTAATCGAGTTAGTTTTGACGGGGATTGATCCCTAGTATCCACTATGTTCTAAGATTGATGTTGCTACTACTTTGCCATGCTTAATGCTTGTCACTAGGGCCCGAGTGCCATGATTTCAGATCTGAAATTATTATGTTGTCACCAATATATGTGTGTTTGAGATCCGATCTTGCAAGTTGTAGTTACCTACTATGTGTTATGATCCGGCAACCCCGGAGTGACAATTACCGGAACCACTCCCGGTGATGACCATAGTTTGAGGAGTTCATGTGTTCACCAAGTGCTGATGCGTTGTTCCGGTTCTTTATTAAAAGGAGAACCTTAATATCTTGTAGTATCCTTTTGGACCCCACTGCCACGGGAGGGATGGACAATAGATGTCATGCAAGTTCTTTTCCCTAAGCACGTATGACTACACACGGAATGCATGCCTACATCACATTGACGAACGGGAGCTAGCCACATATCTCTCCGTGTTATAACTGTTGCATGATGAATATCATCCAAACGAATCACCGACCCATTGCCTACGAGTTTGTCCCGCTGATGCTGTTACTTGTTTTGCTCTGCTGCTGTTACTGATGTTACTTGCTCTGCACTGCTTCTGTTACTATTGTTGCTACTTGCTACTGCTGTTACTATTGTTGCTACTTGCTACTGCTGTTACTACTATCGCTTGCTACTGCTGCTACTTGCTACTGCTGCTACTTGCTACTGTTGCTACTTACTACCACTGTCACTACTATTGTTCCTTGCCACTGCTGTTACTCGTTACACTTCTGCTACCTGCTACAATTCTGGTTCGCTCGTCGTGGACGGGAAAAGACAATTTCCGTCAACGGGCAACTTTTGGCGCCATTGATACGACCGTTAGAAATAGTCTGCCGTGTCAACAGATCGTTTCTGACACCGTTGTTATCACACTACTTTGCCGCTGATACTTTGCTTGCAGATACTAATCTTTCAGGTGTGATTGAATCTGACACATTCAGCTTCTAATACTCGAGAGTATTCTCTCACCTCCTGACTGGCGTACCAACAAATTTGGGTCAAATACTCTACCCTCGAAAACTGTCGCGAACCCACGCGCTGGTGGGCCATTGCAAGACAATTGCTAATTGTTGAGCAACTGGGAGTAGTTCTGGCTTTGTTGTCGCGAAGGCATTAAGTCAGGGACTTGTCAACAACATTCTTCTAGTGTCGTTGTCGGGGACTTCTAAGCAATACCCTGAATAAGCGTCCAGGAAGCTTAGTCGTCCACAACCCGCCGTAGAATCGATAATTTGATCGATGCGAGGGAGAGCAAAAGGATCCTTTGGGCTGGCCCTGTTGAGGTCAGTGTAGTCGATACACATGCGGAAGGTGCCATTCTTCTTGAGACCAGAACCGGGTTGGCGAACCGTTCGGGGTGGAATACTTCAATGATGAACCCAGCAGCCAAAAGTCGGGCGACTTCCTCTCCAATTGCTTTACGCCTTTCTTCATTGAAGCGGCGAAGATACTGCTGAACCGACATTATTTTAGGATCAATATTAAGGTGGTGCTCAGCGAATTCCCTCGGTACACCCAGCATACCAGAAGATTTCCATGCGAAGATGTCCCGATTCTCACAGATGAATTCGATGAGTGCGCTTTCCTATTTTGGATCGAGACTCGTCCCGATGGTGAACTGTTTGGATGAGTCGCCAGGTGTGAAATCCACCACCTTCGTGTCATCCATTGGCTTGAATTTGAGAGGCGGCTCTGAATCGATTGTAGGTTTCTTGAGTGGCATCATGTCTGTTGGTTCAACATTAGCTTGATGAAACTTGAGCTCGTCAGCCGCACAGCCTGACTCGGCGTAGGCAGCGCCGAAGCATTCTTGTTGTCCAGCATGGTTGCCTCCTTGCCCCCTCTTGAGTGTTTCGGCACGAAACTCCTGCATCACATAACAATCTTCCCAGGAGTGGGTAGCCGGGCCATCAGCAGTGGCGTGTTGTGGACACGGGCCCTTGAGCATCTCGTAATAGTTGCGTGGCTTCTTCCTGCTAAACCCCCTCTTCGGCTGACACTGGTTGATATTGCCACTGCTAGTGTTGGCAACGAAATCAGTAACGCCCTCCTGCGGCCTCCTTTTGCCTTGACCCGCGGGGTGATGGTAGCCCCTTCCCTGGAATTGAGAGTGACCTCTTGGAAACTCGCCTCTCTTGGCGGTGTTGATCTTGTCGTCATACTCCCCGGGGTCCTTAGTGTCGTATGCCTCGGCATATCTGGTGAGGGTGTCCATCAATTCTCCCATGTCTTGTACTTTACGCTTGAGCCGCCCAAGTTTGAGCACCAAGGGTTCGTAGTGGTAGTTTTTCTCCAGGATCAACACAGCCTGAGCTGCCGAAATGCCTTCTGACGAATGGATTACCTCCACAACTCGTCGCGTCCAACGATGGGCCAACTCGTCCGGATGATGGACACAGTGCTGCAAGTCAACGATGGTCATCGATTGTTTATAGGTTCCACTGAAGTTTTTAACGAAGCGTTCCTTCAACTCGGCCCAGGTGTTGATGGAGTTGGGTGGTAAGCTCTTCAACCACGTGCATGCTGTTCCTTCGAGCATCATGGTGAAGTACTTAGCGCAAGCCGCCTCGCTCACATCGAACATATCCATCGCAAGCTCGTAACTCTCAATCCACGCGCCTGGATCCAGGTCCGACGTGTAGTTGGGTACCTTTCGCGGGCCTTTGAAATCCTTTGGATACACTTGTTACGAATGGCGGGTGCCACGCAAGGTACTCCGACGTGCCTTCCACCGGTCTCACTCGTCGCGGGAGACGGTATGGCATAGATCTAATAACCCTGACCCCCACGGCCGCTGCTTCCACTTGGCGGGCGGTTCGTGTTGCATCCATAAGGTCCTGAGCCCTCGTGTCGGATGGGTTGGTTTGGCAGACATCGGTGTTCGCTGTTCATTGCCGGCGGGTCGTCATGGCGACTCCTGGTGTGACTCGCCTGGGGCGTAGAGTGTAGCCGCTCACGGCTATATGAATACTGCTCCTGTTGCACCACCATGGTGTTTCTTGCCTCCACCTGGGCCGGAGAGTTCCCGTGGATGGGAAGGGATTCAAGGTGACGGGTCACCGCCAGCATGTTGTCAACGGGGTTCGAGAAGTGGCCCCGTGGTCTCTGGAAACGTGTTGCATGAGTCTCCATGGGCTAAGGCACAGGCCGAGCCGGCTCGCCTCCTGGGGCGGCCTACTACGTCTGATTGGGCTCCACTCCCGGCGTATGTGGGCTATCGAAAAGTCGGGTTGGGTTTAGATCAGCCGGCAGGCGGCCGTGATGCCGCCTCTAGTGGATTGCGTCCGAAGCGCGCTCCTGTCGCTCGAGCGGCCACCCCTCAGCGTTTAGTCACTTCTCAGAGACCGCTGCCTCCGGCAACCCCCCAAGCTGCCCTTCGCGAAGAGCGTAGATTGAATCTGTATCGCCCATGGATGACTCGTCGTCCGAATTGACGGGCGTGCCCCCCTGGATCACCGGCTCATCCGGCGAGTCTATTCCCTGTGTAAAACCAACAAAAACGTGACGCAACCGGTCATGTCGCTTGATGGGACGGACGGACTGAGCCGGCTTGACAATGTCGGTGATGGTGTCCGGCTCAGGCACGGGTGCTCCGATCTTGCCGATGAAGACGTGGATCTTGTCGATGAAGACGTGGATCTTGCCGAAGGGGACCCTGTATCCATATTTGACTGAATCGGCCTCGGGCCCCATCGCGAGTTGTCGATGTAGTACTTCCCTCGGCGGCTCTTCGTCATGATGCCGACCGTGTAGCTTCCAAACCCCGGAAGGGCTCCCTTTGAGAACTCAACTCCACCGTGCACAGGCCCCACGGTGGGCGCCAACTGTCGTGGTTTTATCACGGCAGATGTCCTCGTGAAAGGACTTAGTGAAGGAGCCATCGCACCTTGGTGGTGACTCAAAGGGGGTGAGCGAAAGCGAGACTTAGATTTACCCATATTCGGCCCCTCGTGAGTAGGTAAAGGCCTACATCTTGCTTTGTGTACATTGATGGTGGATTCAATTACAAGGGGGCGTAACTCGTCTGACCTAGCTCTCAATGACTTCTAACTTGATCTATTCGTCCCTGAGACTCGCCTTTATATACAGGTCGAGGCCCCAGGGAATACAAAGTCCTGGCCACGTTACAAATCGTGGCCTTCCTTATCCCTAAGTCCTCGTGTACCTCAAGCTGAGGAAAACTCCTTGGCGGCTCATCTTCTTTGCCATCCTTGAACCGTCATCCGGCTCATGGGTCGTGGCGGCCTTCTTACAAAACATCCCAACACGTCCTAAGCCCAAACCAAGGCTTATGTTGGTCATATATGTATGAGTAGCCACTTTCCTGACCCGGCCTATTAGGACGGGTCATACCGCAGGTAATATCCCCAACAGTAGGAGAGGTTGATTTGGTGGATAGAGATCAAGTTTCAAATGGATGGATTGGAATCTCTTGATCTCAACACATGAGTAGGTGGGTCTCTCTCAGAAAAATGAATCTAGCAAGTGTATGTGTGTTCGAAGTGCTTCCTCTGCGAATGAGAGGTGGTGGAGGGGTATATATAGGCATCTCCCAAAATTCAACCATTACAAGATTATTGCCCAACTCAGTGACACCGAAATGAATTCTCGGTGAACTTTTGAATTGCCCAACTATTGACCCAATGAGTTGCACTAAATGTGGCAACTTTTGAATTCTCGGTGAGATCGATATATAAACCTCGATGGTACCGATTCGATGACCTAGGGCAGTTTCCAAATCTCGATGGTACCAATTTCAAACTTGGAAATTTCGATTCTTGAAGTAGAGATACCAGAGAGTTGGTCACTGTCTTCCGTTGTCACCGATATGAAAGTTGGTGGTACCGAGAGGTTAGGGTTTGGCAAAGGTTTTGTCATTGTGAAAATCGGTTGTGCCGAAATGGAAATCTTGGTGGCACAAATTTTTGATGTTTATGCTTTGGAGAAATATTTTGTGGGAGCATGACTGAACATTTTTGGTGGCTATCTCTAAGCACTTAAGCAACCAATTCACTATAGATACCTCACCTGCTTTTAATATTATTGGCTTTCCTATGGACTCAAATGTGATTTCTCACAAATATAACATGTAGAGTCTTGTTGCTTGAAGCTTGGCCAATCCAATTATTTCCTTGGGGCTTCTCCATAGAATCCTTTGGCCAATCATCTCTGTGGACTATACCTGAAATATGCTAGGTAGAAGTATTAGTCCAAGAGACAATGTATGCTGTCATGATTATCAAAACCAGCAAGGGATCATATATGCTTTCACATGCCAAGAGAATTAAGAAATGAGAATTCAATGTAGGACACCTAGTGCTTTTGCACATTCTCGTTTTAGATATTTTGCAAGGAAACTCTTCTCCAAATGGGAAGGACCATATGTTGTAGAGGAGGTCCATCACTCTGGTGCTATAAAAATTAATAACTTTGAAGGTAAAAACCCGAGAGTGGTGAATGGGCAAAGAATCAAGCATTACATTTCAGGTACACCCATTAACGAGGAAACTAATATCATCCAAGTCATAACACCAGACGAGCACATAAAAGGAAGTCTTTCAGAACACTCCAGAAACCTGGAAAAAAAGTGTAGGTATGTGGTATGGTAAGTAAACCGACACCAAAAAATAAAAATAAAAATTTCTGCTAGTTTTGGTATTTTAGAAAAAATATAAAAATAAAAAGGATTCTAGGGGACCCACGAGGGAGGCACAGGCCAACATGGCGCCCCCCTAGGCCACACCCTGATGGCTTGTGGGGCCCTCATGTGCCTTCTTGACTTCGAATTCTTCCCGAGCACATATTCTGACCAAGAAATATATATATATATATACTCCCGTGTGTTTTGATCAGCACATCGTGAGTTTCTCCCATATGTCATCTCATATTCAGATGGAGAGAACTGTCTCCCACTATATTGCGGACCCAAAGATCTTTGGGGCTATCTATCCGTACCTTTGGTCGACAGATGTGGAGGAAAACAATGATTAGGAGGAAATAACGGATGTCATCTCAGATGAAGATGAAGTTCCACTACCTCAGCCTAAAGATATGCATGTGGAATTCAAGAAGTCGAGTCTCCCAAACGGCGTAAATAAATCGAAGGACCAATTTATCACGTCACATTTTCTGCAGGAAAGCAAGATGGCATTATGCAAAAAGATATTGAAGCTTGAGAAAGAAAGCGATGACATGAGGGAGTAGAATTTTATCCCCTGACATAAGCTAGAGAAGAAGAAAGATGTCGCATTGTCACCATCATCACCCAAGAAGGACACATGAGTATATGGGTATGGGTACCACACTTGGCTAGTTCCAAGGTTGGCGGAGGTGCCCCGGTATGACATCACCATCATTTTTATCACCATATCCATCTTATTTTGATCTTTAATTGTTTTGTGATTTAGAGAAATATTTTTTAGATTTTCTTTGCTTAGAGTTTTTGATTTGAGTTCCATCTATCCTTGTATGTGAGTTATATAATAAGGATTGGTTGAGTTTGTGTGCTTTAGTTGTGTGCACCCATCATCATAGCATGTCAATAAAAAGAAATATAAATATTATATGTTCATATCATGAGAAGTAATGACTTCACCCAAAAAGGGTATAAGTGATAAAAGTTTTTCATAGTAAACAAACATAGTATTAGTCATTGATGCAATCTAAGAAAAATTATGATAGAGGAGAGAAGACTTGCATATAAATACACTATCTTGGACATATTTTATGATTGTGACCCCCACAACAAATATTATATAATGATCAAGTGCTGATATTGGACATGGAAGACACCATAATGGTTATGCTAGTTTATATTCACAAAGAAGTTATATGACCATGGATCCTTTAACATGTGGTGCTGGCTTTAGATCTTTTCTAGCCCAAAAATTCCGAACAAAGTAGAGATACTACTTGTGCATCCATAACCCTGAAACCTAGTATCTTTCCATGAGAGTCCACCATACCTACCTATAGATTGAGTAAGATCCTTCAAGTAAGTTTTCATCAATGCATTGAGCAATTAAAAATGCTCCTAAAACGTGTGTGATCTTTTACTGTAAGGGAAAATAAGCTTTTTGTATGATCTTGTGATGGCAAAGAAATAAAAGCAACACACTACATGATAAAGTTTTCTATTACAAGAGATAATATAAAGTGGCGTTCCTTTGCATTAAGAGTTTGCACATCCAACAATTTAAAAGTGCATGACAACCTCTAATTCCCTCTGCGAAGGGCCTATCTTTTATCTTCAGGATTCCAATCATGTGCTTGAGTCAATAAAGTTTATTCCTCTACCTACCTATTACCTCTATAGTGGCAAGCACCATGTGTTGAGGAAATATTCAAGATGTAGATGATCATGATTCATATGACCATGGATGTAGTCAACCAAGTGGATGTAGATGATCATGATTTATTATTGTTGACATTATCCTTGAGGTAAATAAGTTGGGTGGCAAATCATTTAATCCCCTATCTTCCTATGTGTCCTATGGAAACATGATCTCCAAAAATATGCCTCGAGCGTTAGCAATCATGGAAGATTAAATAATAGTTGAGTATGTGAAATTGCAAAAATGAAAGATCTTACGTGGACTCTCCTCTGAATTATGATGAATTATTATTGTCCCAATGACTCAGAACATACCTTGTTGATTGTCAATAAAATTTATGCTTCTTACTCCAATAGTTGTGAATGGATTGTCACTTGTTTATGATGAGCTATATGATAAAATACTTGCGGCGATGCTAATATTCATGATGCTCTCATGTTCGCATTCTGTTTATCAACACCTCTATCTCAAATCTTGTGGTCATTATTTTTGAGCTTGGCTTCCGCCTGAGGACAAGCGAGGTCTAACCTTGGGGGAGTTGATACGTCCATTTTGCGTCATGAACTACTATTGCTATTTGTGTTAATCATGTCCATTATCCCTTATTATCGTACAATTCTTATGTTTTTCTGTGTGAATATGCAAGGTACATCACTCAGAAGGAAATATCTAGAAACAAGAATTCTGGACCGAGAAATCGAGAAAAAGGCAGAAAAATCACCTTGCTCCAATTGACCTGAAACTTTAGGGATAATTTTTGTGGAATATATAAGACTTTCTAGGCCAAAAATATACCTCAACGGGGCCACGTGCGGGCCACAAGCCAACAAGGCGCGCCCCCAGGCCGCGCCATGATGGATTGTGGGGCACCTGCAGGTCTCCCGGCTCCTCTATTCTCAGACATGTTGTAGTTTACCCTAGAAAAATCATAAGTTATCTTTCAGGACGAAGCGCCGCCATCTCAAGGTGGAAACCTGGGAAGAGGCCCTTTTGCTCTCCGGGAGAGAGAATTTGCCAGGGAAACTTTCCTCCGGGAAAGGGAAATCGATGCAATCGTCATCACCAACACTTCCTCCTTCGTGGGAGGAGCAATCTTCATTAGCATCTTCACCAGCACCATCTGATCTCTAACCCTAGTTCATCTCCTGATCTTGGATATGTTGAATATGTTGATGAGGTGTGAGTAGTAACTATTGTTCCTGAGGACATGGGAGAAGCCTTGTTATAAGTAATCATATAAAGTTGGTATTAGTTCGATATTTTGATGATATGTGTGTTGTTACGTCTCCTAGTGGTTGCTAACTCTTGAGCTTGCGTTGGTTTTCCCTTGAAGAGGAAAGGGTGATGCAGCAAAGTAGATAAGTATTTCCCTCAGTTTGTTGAGAACCAAGGTATTAATCCAGTAGGAGGAACAAGCAAGGCTCCAATAGTAGTATCTACATAAATAATCCAACACTTGCACCCAACGCTATAAAGGGGTTGTCAATCCCTTGAGAGTTATTTGTAAGGATGAGATCTGATAGAGATAGGTATAAAACAATGATAGATCTGAAAGTAAAACAAAAGTAAATAAATTGCAGCAAAGTACTTTTGGTATTTTTGGTTTCTAGATCTGAAAATATAATATGGAAAATAGACCTGGGGCCTATAGGTTTCACTAGAGGCTTATCTTATAAAGGAAAATAATACGGTGGGTGAACATATTACTGTCGAGCAATTGATAGAAAAGCGAATAATTATGAAGATATCCAAGGCAATGATTATGCATATAGGCATCACGTTTGTGTCAAGTAGACCGAAACGATTCTGCATCTACTACTATTACTCCACACATTGATCGACTCCTGTCTGCATCTAGAGTATTAAGTTCATGAAGAACAGAGTAACGCATTAAGTAAGATGACATGATGTAGAGGGATAAACTCAAGCAATATGATGAAAACCCCATATTTTATCCTCGATGGCAACAATACAATACGTGCCTCGCTACCCCTACTATGTCGCTGGGTGAGCACACCGCAAGATTGAACCCAAAATTAAGCACTTCTCCCATTGCAAGAATTACCAATCTAGTTGGCCAAACCAAACAAATAATTCGAAGAGACTTTCAAAGAGATGAAACCATGCATATAAGAATTCAGAAGAGACTCAAATAATATTCATGGATAATCTGAACATAAACTCACAATTCATCGATCTCGACAAACACACCGCAAAAGAGTATTACATCGGATGGATCTCCATGAAGATCATGAAGAACATGGTATTGAAGATCAAATAGAGACAAGAAGCCATCTAGATACTAGCTATGGACCCGTAGGTCTATGGTGAACTACTCACACATCATCAGAGGGGCGATGGCGTTGATGTAGATGCCCTCCGTGATCAATTCCCTCCCTGGCTGATTACTGGAAAAAGGCTCCCAGATTGGATCTCTCGGGAACAAAGGCTCCTGGCAGCGTAAAAGTATTTTCGTGGATATTTTTGGCGATACGAGAATACTTGGGAATTTATAGGCCAAGAATTAGGGTTAGGAGATGTGCAGGGGGGGCACAAGCTAGGAGGGCGCGGCCACCCACAGGGCGCGCCCTATAGGCTTGTGGCCTCTCAGCAACTTGCTTGCCTCATACTCCAAGATTGTTCCGTGTCTTCTGGTCCAAGAAAATCTTTTCGGAGATTTTATTGTGTTTGGACTCTGTTTAATATTCCTTATCTGCAATACTGAAAAACATGGAAAAAATAGAAACTGGCACTAGGCTCTAGATTAATAGGTTAGTCCCAAAAATAATATAGAACAACATATAAATGCATATAAAACATCCAAAACAGATAATATAATAGCATGGAACAATCAAAAATTATAGATACGTCGGAGACGTATGAGTGGTGTCATGTGAACATCAACTACATGACACTTCACCATGTTATGCGCCTAAGGGAAGTCATTATGGATTAACAAGTAGATGATGGGTTGCGAGAGTGACAGAAGCTAAAACCACAGTTTATGTGTTGCTTCATAAGGGGCTGATTTGTATCCACATGTTTCATGCTATGGTTAGATTTATCTTAATTCTTATTTCATAGTTGCGATTCTTGCAAGAGGGGTAATCATAAGTTGGTTGTTTGTTCAAGTAAGAACAACACCTTAGCACCAGTCAACCCACATATAAAATTGTCAAAGTAGTGAATGTGAATCAACTCAATATGATGAACATGACTAGACAGAAATTCCCATGTGCCCTCGGGAGCGCTTACTTTATATAAGAGTACTTTTAGGCCTATCCTTTTCTATTAAAAGGTTTGGGCTACCATGTTGCACCTGTGTTACTATTGTTACTTGTCACTTGTTATGAATTATCTTGCTACAAAATAATCCGTCATTGTTTACTTATAGCACTTGTTGAGAATACCTTGTTGAAAACTGCTTATCATTTCCTTCTGCTCCTAGTTGGGTTCAATACTCTTACTTATCGAAAGGACTACGATTGATCCCTATAGTTTTGGGTAATCATATGTCTCCAATGTATCTATAATTTTGATTGTTCCATACTATTATATTATCATTCTAGGATACTTTCTGTGAACTAATTGACCAATTTATATTATTTTTGAGCACTAAACTATTGACCCAGTGCCCATTGCGAGGTGTTATTATTTGTGTGGTTTCTACTTTTCAGGTTTACAGTACAAAACAAAGTTCAGTTACTTTTTATGATTTTTTCTGGGCCAAACAAAGACCTGGAATCCTCGGGAGAAGACCGGAGGCCACACGAGGGAGGCATAAGCCAACAGTGCACGACCAAGGGGGTCGGCGTGCCCTGATGGCTTGTCCCTCCCTCGTGTCCTCTCTACCTCCATTCTATGGCCTATAAATTCACATATATTCCAAAAACCCTAAGGAACATCGCAAAATGCGTTTTCCGCCGCCTCAAGTCTCTGTTCCACGGCGATCCCATCTGGAGCTCTGTTCCGGCACCCTGCTGGAGGGGGGGGGGCGATCACGAAGGGCCTCTTGATCAACCTTGTTACCCTCGTGATGATGTGTCAGTAGTTCACCATAGACCTACACATCCTAGTTAGTACCTAGATGGCTCTCTCTCTCTCCCCATCTGTCTCTCTCTGTGTGTTTCTCGTGCGCGCTTGATCTTCAATACAATGACCATCGCATTCTCGCTTTGATCTACCAGATGTAATTCTTTTGTATGGTGCACTTTATGGGATCAGATGAATTGTGAGTTTATGTTTAGCTTATCATAAAAAGCATTCTTGTCTAATTTGATTACTATAATTCTTACTCGCATGATCATCATAGCTTCGTAAATTTCTCCGATCTTATGAATTGCTTTGGCCAAGTAGCTTGATATTTCTTCCGTGAGAGGGGTCAGTTGTAGTGGGTTCAACCTGACGTGTTTCTATATCCCAGTGATAGAAGGGGCAAGAAGCACCTTTGTGTTGTTTGTACTAAGGACAAAATGATGGGGTTTATTCATATTGATTGAGTTTACTTTGTCTACCTCATGCCATCATTCTCCAAGCATTACTATGTTTGTCATGAACTTAATACGTAGAAAGGCAAGCATAGAAGCGCTCTTGAAGTGGAGTAATAGTAGTAGATCCAAACAAGAGTCAGCCTATATACACATGATCATTGCCGTGAAAATCACATAAATATCCAATTTTCTATCAATTACCCAATAGTAATTTGTTTGCCCACCATATGTTGCTTTCATGAGAGATTCCACTAGATAATACTATCGCACTCGGGTCTATTCACTTATATATTCACAAAACTTCTCTTTAACTCGATGTTCTTATTTTGCAATTTACAATTCTCTACAATTATCTACTAAACTCATTCACTTGCAAATAACGAGATCAAGGGGATTCACAACCCTCTTGCCCGCGTTGGGTGCAATTTGTCTTCTCTTGTGTGTGTAGCCGCTAAAGACGGTTGAGGATTGATATTACTATTGGCTCGATAAACCTTGCTTTCTTAACTAAGGCAAATACTTATTCGTATTATGCTGCAATTACCCATTCCTCTTCATGGAAAACCCAACGCAGATCACAAGTATCCATACTCTGCTGCACAAAGGTATATTTCCCGATGTGGTTGAATTGACATCTCAACTCATAAGGCTCTTAAATATTCTTTAGCTCCTGCTGCGACAAATCAATAAATTTGGGTGAAATACAATCATGGAATATTGTCACGACCCCCTATACATGTGGGTTATCAAGACCTGTTTCTCGCGCCATTGCCGAGGAGCATAGCTTTATTGACCAAGTTCACTTGGGAATTATTTATTTGTTCATCATTACGAATAAACTAAAGGATTCCAAAACTAATATTATTCCCTCTAAGACGGGGGGAGTAAGGAATTTCCAACTAGCTCTGCACTTGATTCTCATTCAGTTTTAAATCCTCTTGCGACACCACCACCTGCTATTCAATCTGATATGTCGCAAGTATTAGACATTGCTTTTACTATGGAAGATACTTATGGTTATGCTACTAATATGCTTGATGAAACTGAAACTGTGCCACTAGGTTAATTTCTTGATGCTCATATTGCTAGATCTAAAGAATTTGAGAATGAAATCGGTGAGAATACTGAATCACCTATTACACCTAGCACTCCTGTTAGAGCTAAAATGTTTGATCTGCCTGATAGTTATGTTATAGACGGATATATTGATAATTAATGCTTGCAACCATAGAAATTATCTTAAGAAACTATTGGTTAAGCTTAATTAAAAATCCCTAAATGAAAGAACGAAAGATGATACAAAATTTGAAACCTCTCCCATCTTTGTCGATGATATGGATTATGAATTCCCAGTTCATCCTCAACTTATTACCTTGCTAGAATCTGATCCTTTTCTTGGTTATGAATCTGAAACTCTTATTAGACATCTTACTAAGTTGAACGAAATTGTCATCTATTTACTCATTGGATAAGATTCTCTACTATTGTATTCTTACATTATTTTCTTTGTCTTTCAAGGGTGAAGGTAAAGAATGGTTTAATACTCTTGCTCTTATCTGTGTGCATAGTCCCCAGGATCTGATTTACTACTTCTGTGAAAAACATTTACCCACTCATAAGAAACAAGTTGCCTTATAGGAAATATTTAACTTTGTGCAAGTTGAGGAAGAGCATCTCCCTCAAGCTTGGGGGATGCTTCTCTAGTTATTAATTGCCTTGCCTCATCATTCACTTAAGAAATATGAAGTAATTGATATCTTTTATAATGGACTGACCGATGCTTCTAGGGATTACCTAGATAGCTGTGATGGTTGTGTTTTCAGGAAATGAACTGTTAAACACGCTCAAGAGCTATTGGATAATCTATTGAAGAATGCCGATAATTGGAAACTCCATCAACCACCACTAGAACCTATTCCGAAGAAAAGAGGTATTCTATTCCTCAGTCTAGAAGAAATGTAAGAAGCAAAGTAATATATGATAGAGAAAGGATTTAAATCAGAAGATGTTAAAAACTTCTCTTTAACTCGATGTTCTTTACTAAGCCTCCTAGTCAATGCTTGGCTGAATTTGGTGATTTTATTCTTAACCAAGAAAATTTAGTAGATATGTTAGTAGTCAACTAAAACATAATGCTATTTTGATTGAACGCTTGAGTGATATGATGTTTAGAATTGTATATAATGTTAATGGTTAATGCAGACATCCATCTATGGTTCACACTCAATTAGAACAAGTCTCTCAGTCACAAAATGATTTACCTAATGATATGAACAAGAACATGATTGATCATGTTGTTAGAGTAATGACTAGAGGAGTTAAAATGACAAAGGAATCTTGTATCCCGAGGGTCATCCTAAAAGAATAGAACATGATTCTCAAATAATTGGTAAGGATGCATCTAGTTCACCTGGAAAGAAGAGAAACAAACATAATAGACATGCTTCTACTGAACTTACATTAGAAAAACGTCGTGAGAACCCTAATAGTGTTTATGTTTCTAATGTCGAGACTCAATCTCGGTATGAGTATTCATCTAGTGATTCGAATAATGATACCAATAATGATCACAATGGTACTTAGCTAGAAAAGGATAAAGAGTATGATAATGATGTGGAAATAGAACCTGTGGTACAGGTTGATAACTCACCTCCTAAGAATAAAAGGTATGGTAAAAAAGACTTCATTGCTGGAAAGAATGGTAACGATAGGGAACCTTGGGTTAAAAAACCTACCTATTTCCCAGCAAGGCTGTAAAACATAAAGATGAAGGGGATTTTCACACTCCTTTGACTGAAATTATGAAAATGCCTCCTTATGCTAAATACATGAAGGATATTGTGACCAATAAAAGAAAAATACCAGAGGTTGAGATCTCTACTATGCTTGCAAACAACTCTTTTGATGGAAAAGTACCTCCCAAATTTGGAGACCCGGGAATACGTACTATACCGTGCTCCATAAAAAATAATTATGTTAGAACTACTTTATTTGATTTGGGAGCTAGTGTTAGTGTTATGACTTTCTTGTTATATAGAAACTTGATTTGAGTAAGCTCAGAACACCCACTGAAATCTCTTTGCAAATGGATGACAAGTCAACTACTTTGCCTATCGTTTATTGCGTGGATGTTATTGTTGTTCTTGCTACTAATATCGCTATCTTAACAGACTTTTTCATTCTCGGCATGCCCGAGGATGATAATATGTCAATTATCTTTGGTAGACCATTTTTGAATATTGCAGGGGCTGTTATTGGCTACAACAAAAGCAAAGTTATTTTTCATGTCAATGGCAAATAGCACACAATACATTCTTCGAAGAAACAAAATCAAATGAATAGTATCAACTCCACTCAAAAGATCATGAAAATTACTGTTGGAAGAATCAAATTCACTCTTCAAGTTCTTGAATGGAATTATCAAATTATTACAATTGAACCATGCATATCCCGGTTGGGGTAACTTAGTGCTATATGAAAATTCTTCGGTTTTATGTCCATTGAAAGTAGTTTGTTAATGAGACATGATCAACCTTGTTAATGGATTCCTTTTGAGAGACATATGTCCAATGAATTTAGTAAGCACAATCTTTTGTCACTTTAGGATATTTCATGTTTTTATTTTTTTAATAAAATAAAAATACATATTTAGTTTGTTTTCTTAATTTTCTATGCATTAAAAAATGCCCCCAAAACAAAGATAATGGATTTGGGCCTGCAGTTCTGCCATTCGGGTGCTCTCAACATCAATCTCTCACTGTATCTTAGCCATCTCCTCACGAAGCTTTATCAGTTCTACATTGTGCTCCTTCTGATTTTCCACAGTGACTAGGGTTGCCATGAATTTTACCATCTCCCCCATTAGACCCATCATGGCTTGATCCGGCGTCTTGCCTGACCCGTCAGCTCTGTTTGCGACGGATGTTCCCGGTAGGTCCTGAGCCACCGCGGTTCCCGCCATGTAGATGCTGACCTCGTGGGGCGGTTCTCGTGATTCCTGGGATATTTCCACCTCAGGGAAACCCAAGTCTCCCATCGTAGAGGGGGCAAATCGGTTCCGTGTCCCCCATAGATGAATGACCATCGGAGTTCACATGGGTATTCCCGCCAGCTGTCGGCTCATCCAGGAGGCCGATCCCTTGTGTGAAGCCGATGAGGACGTGATGCTGACCGACTTGACACTAGCCGGGTCGAGCGTGCTGAACCGGCTTGACGATGTCGGTGCACATGTCTGGCTCGGGTACTGACGCGCCGATTTTGACAATGAAGACGTCGATCATGTTGCAGGGGACCCGGTATCCAGACCCAATTTAATCGGCCTTGGGACCCCGACTCGAGTTGTCGATGTAGCGCTTCCCACATCGTATCTTGGTCATTAAACCAACCACATAGCTCCCGAACCCTGGAACGGCTCCCTTTGAGAACTGAACTCCACCGTGCGAGGGCCCCATGGTGGGTGCCAACTGTCATAGTTTTGTCACGACAGATGTCCTCATAGGAGAACTTAGGCATGAGGCCATTGCCACTATGTGGCGACTCAAAGGGCTTGATCGGGGACGAGCGACGTGTTTACCCAAGTTCGGCCCCTCCGATGGAGGTAAAAGCCTACGTCTTGCTTTGTGTATAGTGATGATGATATCGATTACAAGGGAGCGGATTTGCTTGACCTAGCTATCGATGGATTGTAACTTTACCTTATTGACCTCATGGGCTCGCCTTTATATACAGGTCGAGACCCAGGGTTTACAAGAGTCCAGGTCGTGCTATGATTTGTGACCCGATATATCTCTAACTTGCCTTGCCTCCTAAGCAAGGAAACGTCTGGCGACTCTCCACCTCGTGGGCCATCACTCGTCGTCTTCATGCCTTGGGCCTCCTGCGGACTTAATCTATAAGCCGCCTTGTAGCTCCATTCTAAGAACGCCAAGGCCCATCTTGAGTGCAAACTTTAAGCCGCCACGATATGGCCCGACTTAGCAGCGTGGGTTATACCTCGAGGTTATATTCCCGACACCCGCGACCTGAATGCCAAGACCAGTCGATGCCGCATGTCGCGGTGCTGCCTCCGCAAGCAGCAGCTCCCTGCGCACGCCGCCGCTGGCGCCTCGCTGGAGCCCCGCAGAGTCGCCCCTCCATCTCGTGCTGCTGTTCGTCGATGCTAGTCGTGCCCTTAACCTTGCCCGCTATGCTGCATCCATCCTCCCTATCATTTCCCACCACTTGTTGCTACCGCAAGCCTAGCAGGACACGCTGCACCACCATCACTTGTTGCAGCCTGTTGTGGTGGATGCAAGGTTGTCCTCCGTGGATGTTATGACTTTCACAACATCCTCGACGACCCCGAACGTGTATAGAGCGTGTATGACTATCATCGCCGTGTACCACTACTTTCACTACCGTTGCGGGAATGACTACTTCCACGACGATCTATGAACATCGACACAACATCAATCTGTTCTTTCTCGCCCGCACGCTTCAAAGGTATACCGGTCGAGACGACGCTTGTGAACGAATGCACGTGTGATGCGTGCATGAGATTCTCATGTTTGCACCTAGTAGAATTGTTAGTTTCGCGTACTTTGACCCTATCCACCGATGCGTGGGAACCCAGTACCAGAGATCACCCCACCATCTTTGCATGACACGCACACGACCACACTTTATTTTACACCAGCATCTCGATGAGTTCTCGAATCACGAGAACGTTATCGTGGCACCGCTTCCTTTTTTGCCTCCGTGGCACCCCTTTCCGCCATGGCGAAAAATGCTTCATATTATCATAAATTGCATAATAGTTGAATATGTCATCTGCATCCATGTTAAAACATTTAAATGAGGGTTGCATTAAAAATTGACTAATGCCATGTGAAAACGGTTTATCTCCTAACTAATTGACCGTAGCTCCGATTAAAATGATATACATATGTAACTTGACTAGAAAAGTGTGTGGAATAATATGGTGCACTTTATTATCATGTTTAATAAATGTCATATATGATTATTCAGATCTGGACCAACATAAAAAATTGCATAGGAGGCCATTTCGGAAATTCTATATGTTTTTTCCGGCCTCATTTAAAATGCCTAAATAGTGTAGTTTCATTTTGCTTCACCTCTTGCCAAGATAAATAACATTTAAACTTGTTGGATTCCTAACCAAGAGTGAACTAAATAATTCAACATGTAGTTTCATAAATATGCAACTTGTTGCAAAATGAGCTTCACTTTAATTTGTAGTAGTTGTTTCATGTGATTTGCCATGTCATGCATAATTAAATGGAGATGCATCATAATTGCTTGCGCATCATGCCATATATATATGTTCTGGTGTTTATCGTGTGTTGATTATTTGTTTCTGGATTGCTTCTTCCTAATAGAGTTCCGAAAGTGTTTGGAGTGTGGGGATTTGTTCGATTACCTTGGTTCGTCTACTTCATGGATACATTGTTCATCCAAGCGGGATCTCAGGAAGATGATCATTTCCCTAGATACCACTACTATCATTGCTATGCTACTTCTCTCATTTCTATAGCTATGCCTTGCTGCCTATCACCTGTAGTGTCAAGCCTCCCAACATTGCCATGAAAAGCCTCTAACCACTCCACAACCTAGCAAACCTTTGTTTGTCTATGTTACCGCTTGCTCAGCCCTTCGTATAGTGTTGCTAGTTGCAGGTGCAGTTGCCTTCCATGTGGCAACATGGATTCCTTGTTATATCACCATATTGCCTCTATTTAATTGAATACAACTATATACTTGGTAAAAGGTGGAAGGCTTGGCCTTCTAGCTCGGTGTTTTATTCCATCTTTGCCGCCCTAGTTACTTGTGTACCAGTGTTATGTTCCATATCGAGCGCTCCTAACATGTTTGGGGTTGTTAGGGGGACCCCCTCGATTTTTTTGGGATAAAACTCTTCCCGCAAGGCCCCACATTGGTACTATATTTTCCCAACATAATAATACTTATAATTAATTTGACGCATAGGGAGTTAGAGCTACCCGAGGTTTGTCATTTAACTTAATACGGGGGGCCAGTGCTGTTGTTTTTGGTACAAACTAGAGCATCATGCGGGCTACCTGGGGCAAGTCGGGACGTCAGTTACTGTACGCTTAACTCATCCGTCATGTCCTGAGGAACGAGATACACGGGTCCTATTGGGATTGTCGACACGTCGGCGGTCTTGATGGATATGATTTACTCTTATAGAAGGTCTTGTGCACTAGGATATCGAGGATACCTCGGGCTATCTTGAGATTGAGGTTTTCTCTCAAGGGCAGCTTGTGGTAGTTCGTGATGGACTAGTAGGAGCACCCTTGCAGTTAAATCTTTCTAAAATCCTTTCCCATGGGTATGTGGAAACTTGGAAACTTTGTTTAACACTCGGTCATAGGAAACTTGAAGTGAACTTAATTAAAATATGCCAACTGTGTGCGTAACCCTGATTATCTCTTCTCGTGAGTTCTTATCCGAGAGAGGACACGTTTGGGTTATGTTTGACTTGTAAGTAGGTGTTCAGGATCATTTCTTGATCATTATTAGTTCATGATGTGTAGACCCACTCCTCTTATTCTTGTACTCGTAAGTTAACCACTCAAATAGATGCTTAGTTGCTTGCTGCAGCCTCACCCCTTAACCATACCTCACCCATTAAGCTTTGCTATCCTTGATACCTTTGGAAATGAGATTGATGAGTCCGTGTGGCTCACAGATTACTGCAACAACATTTGCAGGTACAGGTAAAGAGACACTTTTACGTGAGCGTGATGATTGTTCTATTTGGACTTTTCTTCTTCTTATTCTTCTTCTTCGATCTAGGCTGGGTTCCACACTAGCAGCCTGGGATAGTAGGGTTGGACATCGTTCCTTTATCGTTTGGTTTTGTCGTATCTCGAGGAACAACTACGGACGAAAGAACGACGTCCATCCATGCTATCCTAGGTTGCCGGCCTGGAACCCATCCTAGATTGATAAAGAAGAAGAAGAAGAAACTCTGAATAGAACAATCATTGCACTCATGTCAAAGTATCACTTTACCTGTACCTGCAAATGTTGTTGTAGTAATCTGTGTGCCATAAGGACTCAGAAATCTCATTTCGAAATGTATCAAGACTAGGAAAGCTTAATGGGTGAGGCATGGTTAAGTCGTGAGGCTGCAGCAAGCACTAAGCATTTACTTGAGTGGCTAACTTACGAGTACAAGAATAGGAGGGGGTGATCTATGCTTAAATACATGAGCTAATAATGATTGGTAAATGATCCTCATCACCTACTTACATCAAACATAACCCAACCATGTCCTCTCTGAGACAAGAACTCATGAAGAGAGACAGTCATGGTTACGCACCCAGTTGGCATATTTTAATTGTTTTTACTTCAAGTTTGCTATGACCGGGTGTTAAACAAAGTTTCCAAGTTGGCACATACCATCGGGCACGACTTTCCGAAATATTTAACCATGCAAGCGTGCTCCAACTAGTCCATCACAAACTACCACAAGCTGCATCGGAAACCTCAACCACAAAAAACCCATGATCTCCTCGGATTCCTGATGGAAAACCTCAACCTCTAGATAGCCCAAAGTATCCTCGGAATTCCGCACACAAGACATTCAGGAAGGGTAAAACAAATCTAGCAAGGCCACCCGACGTGTCAACGATCCCGATAGGAGTCACATATCTCGTTTTGAGGACACGACGGATAAGTTACGCATACGGAGGCCTGATAGAAATCACCCAAGTTGTCCAGGGTTGGCCCCGCACAGTGCTCTGTTTAGGACCAACACCATCAGCAATGGCCCTCCCTGTATTATGTTGAATTACTCCTCGGGCTCATGACGCCCTATGTTTTAATAACGGTGTTCAATAGTATTATGTTGGGCAAATATAGTACCAATATTGGGCCTTGTCATACGAGTTTTATGACAAAATAAAAATCAAGGGGTCCCGATAATAACCCCAAACATGTTAGGAGCGCTCAATATGGAACATAACAACCGGTACACAAGTAACTCGGCGGCAAATATGGAACAAAACAATGACCTAGAAGTCCAAGCCTTCCACCTTTTACCAAGTATATAGGTGCATTAAATTAATTAAAAATAATATATTGGTATAACAAGGAATCCATGTTGTCACATGGAAAGTATTTGCACGTGCAACTAGCAACACTATAAGAAGGTTGAGCAAGCAGTAAAATAACCAAACAAGGTTTTGCTGGGATGTGGAGGGGTTAGAGGCTTTCCATGGCAATATTGGGATGCTTGACATAACGGGTGGTAGGTAGCGAGACATAGCGATAGAAATGAGACAACTAGCATAGCAATGATAGTAGTGGTATCTAAGGAAATGATCGTATTGCCTGTGATCCCGCTTGGAAGAAGAATGAATACATGAAGCACACGAACCAACATAGTCGAACGAATCCTCGCACTTCAAAGCAGTTTGGAACTCTATCGAGAAGAAACAATCCGGAAACAAACAATCAACACACGATAAACACCACAACATATTCATGACATGATGTGCAGGCAATTATGATACATGTCCATTTAATTATGCACCACATGACAAAGCACAACAATTTATTATTGCACATTAAATGAAACCCAATATGCAACTCAATGTATATTGAATAAACTTCATACTTGAATTATATAGTTCACTCTCGTTTTGGTACACGTAAACATGGCAAGAGGTGAAGCATAAATAAACTACACTATCTAGGCATTTGAAATGAGGTCGGAAACAACTTACAATATTTCTGAAATGATCCCACATGTTAATTTCTAAATTGTTCCAGATCTGAACTAAACACATTTTATATTTATTAGAAAGGAAAATAAAGTGGATCATGTGATTCTACACGTCATTCTAGTCGATTTACACATATATATCATTTAAAACAGAGCTACGGTTTGAAAGATATGAGCAACACAAGATGATATGGCATGAATGCAAAATGTATGCAAATGATAGCCACAAGCATGTTAAAACTTGGATGAACACGATATTATGGAACTACATGAAATTCTAGGAAATTTTAAATGAGGTCGGAACAACGAACAAAAATTCTGAAAAGTCCCCATATGCAAATTAAGATTTAGGTACTGTTTTTCCTATAACACAATTTTAGAGTTGTTAAACAGCAAAATAATTGCAATCATATTATTCTACACATTTTTCTAGTCAAGTTACATATGTGGATCATGTTGAACGGAGCTACAGTTAAATAGTTATGAGACAACCGGTTTTAATATGAAATTAATGCAAATTACATGAAAACAACAAGTTAAAAAATTCCTTATTGTGAAACTACACAAATTTCTAAAAAAAATTCATGTATAAAGTTTTTAAATCCGATGCACGGTTATTTAGTTATTAGCAATATTAAATCATGTAATATTGTGTAACTATTAAATATCTTGGTAATTAAGAAATTCCCTAGACATGAAAAAGTAGATTCTGTGCCGAATCTGGAGCTTCGTCCTAGGAGAGCATGAGCGCAAGATAGCTATAAGACGTCCAAGCGTTGCATAGGGGAGGCTGGCGTTCACCTTGTGGGCTTGGCCCATTCGGTGGAGAGGCTGAGGCTAGCTCGGGATCGCGCAGCTGGGGCTAGAGGCGGCCCACGCGGAAGGCACACCATGGTTGCAGCTCGGCCTTGGAGGGGTCTCGGCAGAGGCGAGCTGGGCTCCGGTCGGTGGCCAACTTGGCAGCTGTTGTGTGAGCCGACGGTCCCGAATGCTCCCGCTCGAGCAGCAGGACGACGACGACGGCAGATTGCGGCGAGGGGCAGCAGGAGGCACGGGCCGGCCAGGGCGACGGCTCCAGGGCGAACGTGTAACATCCCAAGTGCATTCCCTAGCCTCTTTGTAATATTCCATGTTTGAGTCAAGCAAGTTTGCCCACATGTGTTAGGTTTTATAAATTTGTGTTTCATGACATTCATCATTCATCATGGCATCATACCATCATTTCATATGTTGCATCATGCTATGTGGAAGTGATATGTTGAATGGTGTTGGTGTGTGAGGTGTGCTTGCAAGTGAGTGTGTGTGAATCCCCAACTAAACCCCTTTTTCAAAACATGCGTAAAAATCCCTTTTAATCCAAATGCTAGTTATGTGTTGTTTGTTACTTGCTCTAATCAATTAATAAAAATGTTGCCAAGCTCCCAAGTATTCTGTAGGATATTTTGAAAGTTATATTTAGCCATGTGCTGGTATTTCCCTTTGGCACCTTTTTGGGCGCTGCTACGAATCAGTCGGATGATTGCTTAGTGAAATCATCCGCCTGTTCAGCCGTACAATCTATCACAGCGGGCTGTTGGATCACAACAACCAGCAGCGCAGCGCCACAGCTTCAGCTAGCGCCATTGCAGCCCCACACAGTGTTCCAATGAAGCATCGACGACGTCTGATGAGCTTCATTGTAGCCCCGGCGAAGCTTCCTTGCAACTCCGACCGAGTTCCATTCCAGCGCCGACGCTCCCGTGAAGCTCCATTGCAACCCAGGCCGAGCTCCACTGCAGCATCATCGGCTCCGACGAAGCTCCATAGCAACTCCGGTGGAGCTTCAACGCACCATAGGTGCATCCGAGGGAGCTCTATTGCAACTTCGACCTTCATTGCAGCGCCGGGGCTTGCAGCACCGGCTGCCTCCGTCGCTGACGACCATGGCAACCCTCCACTGATGCTCCGTTGCAGCACAAACACGACGGCATTTGGAGGTAGGGCTTGCAACATCCCCTGTAGCACAATAGGGGAGGAGGAGAAGAAGGAGGGGGGCAAGTCTCCGACAATGGCGACGGCCGGCTCCGTTTCTCTCTCCGACGGTCTGCATCAGAGAGACGAGAGGGAGAGAGGGAAGGAAGAGAGACGCTGGGGAGGGAGATGTCTCGTGGGTGTATGAGGATAAGGTGGAGAAGGGATAAAGATAAGGCTGGATGGATGCGGTGGGCAGGTCCACGAGGACACGTGTCGAACGGAGAAGGAGGTTTACGAGAAACAGAGATCAGCCGGTTGATTTTAATCGTTTTCCTTTGCAAAAGAGAATCTGTGGTATTTAATATGTGATTTGTTTTGAGTGCTCTAAAAATGCCCAAAACATTTTTATTAAATAGAGATCATTTTTCTGAGTGCCAAAGCATTTTTATTTCTGAGTTATGCTCTTTCAAACTCCCTTGGCAAATTATTTTGTTTGCTGCTTATTTTTTTTAAGGAAAAAAAAACCTTGTTTTCTGTTGTGAGGGAGAGAGCTACCTACGTGGGCCTACTTCTCCCTGTCGGCCCACCAATGACCACCAGCGAGCCTAGTGCAGCCTCAGCCCCTAGCCCATCTCGCGCAACGACCACCTGATCCTGTGACGCCGTCGTCCCCGTCTGAGTCAGCGAGCTAGAGAGAGCGCCAGCTCACACCGTGATCCTTCACGGACGTCGACGCAGGCCCCCCTACAAATCGAGCTCGCATCCCTTGGGTTCCCCTCTCCTCCTCCTACTCCCTCATGTCGCCCCAACTCCCTCCTTCCTCTCCCCTGCTGGTAAGTTTCTGAGAGAAAAGGGAGAGATTCAGAGAGATAGCTAGCAGCGCCGGCCTTCTCCGTTGTTGTCGACGCCTCTGGTGTCTTCCCCTCCTCCTTCCTGGATGTCCAGGACGTTCCCTGTGTCGCATGTGTCCGATTCCCGGCGCTTGTTGGCCGGCAAGCCCTCCAACGCCTCAGGTCGACCGTCGTCCTCTTCGCAGTCCGGCGGCTGCGCTGCAACAAGCTGCTCCGACCCCCCTGCTTCGCCTCGCATAGGTTCCCTCGTCCTTGCGAAACCCCTCGATGAGGAGTCGTTCGACCAGCCCACCTCCTCCCGCTCGTTTCCCCTATTTAGCTCTGACGTCGTCGTGTTCCGACCGATGCAAGCACGCCCACCCAAGCCGAGCATGAGCTCGTTCTCGAGATCCTCGTAGCAGCACTCTTAAGTGCTAGTAGCAGGGGGATGGACTCCCCTTGCACCCCGCAACCCCCGTCGGTGGTCCCCCTAGCCTGTGGTTGCCACCGAGTGCCACCGATTGTTCCTCGCGTTGAGTGGCTGTCGGCCCTTGACGAAGTGACAAGAGGCGTCGAACCTCTCCTCTGTCAAGCCCCGATGCCTAGTCGAGTGGCTACGCCATGCGTGTCCATTCCGGGAGAACCGGGTTCGCATTCCCGCACAGCGCTATTAAAACCAATTTCCCCCCTACTAGGTGTATGGCACTGACAGTGGGCCCTCGTAATTTCATTTTTATTGTGATGTTTTTTTGTGTTCTCATTTCATTTGACACTCCTTTCCTTTCCGGGAGATGTCAAAATCTGGACATGGCCAGATTTGGCAACTGCCAATTCTGGCAGGATTTGACTTATAACTAGTGTGGTGGGTTGTTGTAATCTGTTTTGTGGTGATTTTCTCTATAGTAACAAAGTAGTGTGATATATGGATTTGGGTAGAAAAATCGCAGAAATTCACTAGTGCCCTTAGTTTCGCCATTGCAGTAAGTTTGTAAAAATGTTATTTTGTGATAAGATGCTATTTTATTATTTTTGCATGAATTAATCCTTGGACTATTTGATGAACTTGTTAACGTGAATGTGGTAGAGTTTTCACAAAGTTCTAATCTGTAATATTTCGTGCCATGTTGAGTGCTTGTTTGCCATTGTTTCATGAACCAATCCATGTTGCTATTAGTTTTAGATTATTGTGTGGTGTGGTACCTTCATATTCATGTCTTGGGTGAACTTCTTCAGTGGATGTAGTTACGAGTGTTCTTTTGATCAAAGAGGTATGTTGTTGTTCGTGGACAGATTTGTTGTAGTTTTGTTTCGTGCTTTGCGTGAGTTCTTCTTATTTGTGTTGCATGTATTTGATGTCTATTTCACCTAAAATTTCATGCCCAATTGAGTGGCATACTTCGTTTGAGAAGAAAATGCACATAGCTCTTAAAACCCATTTTCCCCCTACTAGGTGGAGGGCACTAACAGTGGGCCCTGGTGTCTATGCTAGGTGAGGCCTCGTACTTTCATTTTTATTGTGATGTTTTTTTGTGTTCTTATTTCATTTGACATTCCTTTCCATTCAGGGAGATGTCCAAATCTGGACATGGCCAGATTTGGCAACTGCCAATTCTGGCAGGATTTGACTTATAACTCGTGTGGTGGGTTGTTGTAATCTGTTTTGTGGTGTTTTTCTCTCTAGTAACAAAGTAATGTGATATATGGATTTGGGGTAGAAAAATCGCAGGAATTCAGTGGTGCCCTTAGTTTTGCCATTGCAGTAAGTTTGTGAAAATGTTATTTTGTGATAAGATGCCATTTTATTATTTTTGCATGAATTAAACCTTGAACTATTTGATGAACTTGTCCACGTGAATGTGGTAGAGTTTTCACAAAGTTCTAATCTGTAATATTTCGTGCCATGTTGAGTGCTTGTTTTCCATTGTTTCATGAACCTATCCATGTTGCTATTGGTTTTAGATTATTGTGCTCTGTGATAGCTTCAGGTTCATGTCTTGGGTGACCTTATTGAGTGGATGTAGTTACGAGCGTTCTTTTGATCAAAGAGGTATGTTGTTGTTTGTGGACAGATTTGTTGTAGTTTTGTTTCATGCTTTGCATGAGTTCTCCTTATTTGTGTTGCATGTATTTGATGTCTATTTCACCTAAAATTTCATGCCCAATCGAGTGGCATACTTTGTCTGCCAAGAAAATGCACATAGCTCTTAAAACCCATTTTCCCCCTATAGGTGTAGGGCACTCACAGTGGGTCCTGGTGTCTATGCTAGGTGGCCCCTCGTACTTTCATTTTTATTGTGATGTTTTTTTGTGTTCTTATTTAGTTTGACATTCCTTTCCATTCAGGGAGATGTCCAAATATGGACATGGCCAGATTTGGCCACTTCCATTTCTGGCAGGATTTGACTAATAACTAGTGTGGTGGGTTGTTGTAATCTGTTTTGTGGTGATTTTCTCCATAGTAACAAAGTAGTGTGATATATGGATTTGGGGTAGAAAAATCGCAGGAATTCAGTGTTGCCCTTAGTTTCGCCATTGCAGTAAGTTTGTGAAAATGTTATTTTGTGATAAGATGCCATTTTATTATTTTTGCATGAATTAATCCTTGCACTATTTGATGAACTTGTCACGTGAATGTGGTAGTGTTTTCACAAAGTTCTAATCTGTAATATTTTGTGCCATGTTGAGTGCTTGTTTGCCATTGTTTCATGAACCTATCCATGTTGCTATTAGTTTTATATTATTGTGCTGTGTGATAGCTTCATATTCATGTCTTGGGTGACCTTGTTGAGTGGATGTAGTTACAAGTGTTCTTTTGATCAAAGAGGTATGTTGTTGTTTGTGGACAGATTGGTTGTTGTTTTGTTTCGTGCTTTGCGTGAGTTCTCCTTATTTTTGTTGCATGTATTTGATGTCTATTTAACCTAAAATTCCATGCCCAATCGAGTGGCATACTTCCTCTGCCAAGAAAATGAACATAGCTCTTAAAACCCATTCCCCCCTACTAGGTGTAGGGCACTAACAGTGGGCCCTCGTGTCTATGCTAGATGGGCCCTCGTACTTCCATTTATATTGTGATGTTTTTGTGTGTTCTTAATTCATTTGACATTCCTTTCCATTCATGGAGATGTCCAAATCTAGACATGGCCAGATTTGGCAACTGCCATTTCTCGTAGGATTTGACTTATAACTAGTGTGGTGGGTTGTTGTAATCTGTTTTGTGGTGATTTTCTGTGTAGTAACAAAGTAGTGTGATATATGGATTTGGGGTAGAAAAATCACAGGAATTCAGTGGTGCCCTTAGTTTCACCATTGCAGTAAGTTTGTGAAAATGTTATTTTGTGATAAGATGTCATTTTATTATTTTTGCATGAATTAATCCTTGCACTATTTGATGAACTTGTCAACGTGAATGTGGTAAAGTTTTCACAAAGTTCTAATCTGTTATATTTCTTGCCATGTTGAGTGCTTGTTTGCCATTGTTTCATGAACCTATCCATGTTGTTATTAGTTTTAGATTATTGTGCTCTGTGATAGCTTCATATTCATGTCTTGGGTGACCTTATTGAGTGGATGTAGTTACGAGTGTTCTTTTGATCAAAGAGGTATGCTTTTGTTTGTGGACTTATTGGTTGTTGTTTTGTTTCGTGCTTTGCGTGAGTTCTCCTTATTTGTGTTGCATGTATTTGATGTCTATTTCACCTAAAATTTCATGCCCAATCGAGTGGCATACTTTTTCTGCCAAGAAAATGCACATAGCTCTTAAAACCCATTTTCCCCCTACTAGGTGTAGGGCACGTGGAGTGGGCCCTGGTGTCTATGCTAGGTGGGCCCTCGTACTTTCATTTTTATTGTGATGTTTTTTTGTGTTATTATTTCATTTGACATTCCTTTCCATTCAGGGAGATGTCCAATTCTGGACATGGCCAGATTTGGCAACTGTCATTTTTGGCAGGATTTGACTTATAACTAGTGTGGTGGGTTGTTGTAATCTGTTTTGTGGTGATTTCCTCTATAGTAACAAAGTACTGTGATATATGGACTTGTGGTAGAAAAATCGCAGGAATTCAGTGGTGCCCTTAGTTTCGCCATTGCAGTAAGTTTGTGAAAATGTTATTTTGAGATAAGATGCCATTTTATTATTTTTGCATGATTACCCTTGCACTATTTGATGAACTTGTCATCGTGAATGTGGTAGAGTTTTCACAAAGTTCTAATCTGTAATATTTCGTGCCATGTTGAGTGCTTGTTTGCCATTGTTTCATGAACCTATCCATGTTCCTATTAGTTTTAGATTATTGTGCTCTGTGATAGCTTCATATTAATGTCTTGGGTGACCTTGTTGAGTGGATGTAGTTACGAGTGTTCTTTTGATCAGAGAGGTATGTTGTTGTTTGTGGACTTATTGGTTGTTGTTTTGTTTCGTGCTTTGCGTGAGTTCTACTTATTTGTGTTGCATGTATTTGAGGTCTATTTCACCTAAAATTTGAAGCCCAATCGAGTGGCATACTCCGTCTGCCAAGAAAATGCACATAGCTCTTAAAACCCATTCCCCCTACTAGGTGTAGGGCTCATACAATGGGCCCTGGTGTCTATGCTAGGTGAGCCCTCGTACTTTCATTTTTATTGTGATGTTTTTTTGTGTTCTTATTTCATTTGACATTCCTTTCCATTCAGGGAGATGTCCAAATCTGGACATGGCCAGATTTGGCAACTGCCATTTCTGGCAGGATTTGACTTATAACTAGTGTGGTCGGTTGTTGTAATCAGTCTTGTGGTGATTTTCTCTATAATAAAAAAGTAGTGTGATATATGGATTTGGGGTAGAAAAACCACAGGAATTCAGTGGTGCCCTTAGTTTCGCCATTGCAGTAAGTTTGTGAAAATGTTGTTTTGTGATAAGATGCCATTTTTTTATTTTTGCATGAATTAATCCTTGCACTATTTGATGAACTTGTCAACATGAATGTGGTAGAGTTTTCACAAAGTTCTAATCTGTAATATTTCGTGCCATGTCGAGTGCTTGTTTGCCATCGTTTCATGATCCTTTCCATGTTGCTATCACTTTTAGTTATTGTGCTCTGTGATAGCTTCATATTCATGTCTTGGGTGACCTTGTTGAGTGGATGTAGTTACGAGTGTTCTTTTGATCAAAGAGGTATGTTGTTGTTTGTGGACTTATTGGTTGTTGTTTTGTTCGTGCTTTGCGTGAGTTCTCCTTATTTGTGTTCCATGTATTTGATGTCTATTTCACCTAAAATTTCATGCCCAATCGAGTGGCATACTTCGTCTGCCAAGAAAATGCACATAGCTCTTAAAACCCATTTTCCCCTACTAGGTGTAGGGCACATACAGTGGGCCCTGGTGTCTATGCTAGGTGGGCCCTCATACTTTCATTTTTATTGTGATGTTTTTTGTGTTCTTATTTCATTTCACATTCCTTTCCATTCAGGGAGATGTCCAAATCTGGACATGGACAGATTTGGCAACTTCCATTTCTGGCAGGATTTGACTTATAACTAGTGTGGTGGGTTGTTGTAATCTGCTTTGTGGTGATTTTCTCTATAGTAACAAAGTAGTGTGATATATGGATTTGGGGTAGAAAAATCTTAGGAATTCAGTGGTGCCCTCAGTTTCGTCATTGCAGTAAGTTTGTGAAAATGTTATTTTGTGATAAGATGCCATTTTATTATTTTTGCATGAATTAATCCTTGCACTATTTGATGAACTTGTCAACGTGAATGTGGTAGAGTTTTCACAAAGTTCTAATCTGTAATATTTCATGCCATGTTGAGTGCTTGTTTGCCATTGTTTCATGAACCTATCCATGTTGCTATTAGTTTTAGATTATTGTGTTGTATGATAGCTTCATATTCATGTCTTCGGTGACCTTGTTGAGTGGATGTAGTTACGAGTGTTCTTTTTATCAAAGAGGTATGTTGTTGTTTGTGGACAGATTGGTTGTTGTTTTGTTTCGTGCTTTGCGTGAGTTCTCCTTATTTATGTTGCATGTATTTCATGTCTATTTCACTTAAAATTTCATGCCCAATGGAGTGGCATACTTCGTCTGCCACGAAAATGCACATAGCTCCCTCTCAAATGTTGTTCAATTATTGTTTCCTCCCGTATCTTGTTTTGTGATTTCTTAGAGTTCCGTAGCTCGGTTTGTGACGTTCCTTATATGTTTTTGCACCATTTTCTCATGTTGAATGCATTAATACCATGTTCATGCATGTATAAATAAATAAACTTGATATTCTTTCCATAATGCTAACAACTTAACAAAAGCATGAGAAAGATAACTAGTTAGCATTGCCATGCTCCTTTCATACCCACACTCATGCATCACGTTGTTTCACTACTAGAAAAAGGGCTATTAGTGGCGCACCCACTTTACCTATTAATGGCGCACTATAGGTGCGCCATTATTATCACGCCACTACTAATAAATAGTAATGGCGCACCCCTGGTGCGTTACTTTTAATATACATGACAGTGGCACACCACCTGGTGCGCCATTACTATCCAAGACAATAATGGTGCACCACCTCGTGCGCCATTACTATCCCAGATACTAATGGCACACCTCCTGGAGGTGCGCCATTACTATGAATATTAGGATTTTTTTTTCTTTTCTAATATTTATACAGGTTAAAATATACATAATAGCACAGAATATAAATAGCACAACATATATATAAATAGCAGATTTATCAAATACAATAGAAGATTAGTCTCCGATTACAATTCATCATATTAGTCTTCGAATTCAAAATACCGAACAAAGTTAGAACACTACAAGTTTCGAGAGCGCGAGTAGCGCGTTTGTCTTCACATTACAAGTCGATATCTAAACTACCATCACATAGAAGAGGGTTGCGGTCACAATGAGCATCATCGCGATGAAACTGATCTTCATCCGGTTCCTCCTCCGCTCCCTCCTCTCTCCCGCTAGATAGCGCGTGTATCTAGCTTCTGGATCCGCCCTAGTGGTGTACCCTTTGTAACTGTTACCGCTGAAATGGTAAACCTGTCTCCGACACTCCTCCCAGTCGTTGTAGACTCCGGGAACCTCACTCTTGTACACGACATACGACGGGATCTCTATGCACTAGACAAACAAGAGCAATTCACAGATAATATATAAGCAATATATAAGTATGAAACAAAAGGATCAGAAGAGAAAAGCCACACATTAATATCATGATTCATGGTCCTACTATAAATAACATCGACTACATATATAAGTTCAACGACTGTCCAAACTAAAGAGACATACAAGTTCATTAAAGTTTAATTACAACATAGCATTAGTACTTTCGACTCGACTCCGGGAACGGAGCATGGATGAAGCCGCCGTCTTTCGTGATGGTCATGAATCTGCGGTCGTTGTCAGCCTGCATTTGTAGCATTGTGTCAATATCACTGTTGGACGATGGATAGTTTAGGTAGAACTGCCCCGATCTAGCAAGGACATCTTGATAGATGATTTCCGCCAACTCCGACTGGATGCGAAAGAATTCTTGTCTGATGTCCTCGTCCTGGATTGCCAACAAGTGTGCGGCCCAATCTTTGAGCTCATTTAGTAGCATACGGTGATGCTGGTCCCGTGCGATCGCCCGCATGTGATGGAGGGCATAGTAGGCATCCTTCTGACTGCCAGGCGGCTGCTTGACGCAGGGGAGCGTCGTTGCGTGGGTGAACACGTGCTTGCCATACCTAAGAATTGGCCTCCTGAAGGTACCTCCAGATTTGGCGTATCCGGGGAGGACATCATCAAGAACTTTCTTGATATTTGTGTAGTCTTTCTTCGACTGACGGTCCGGGTCGAAATACGTGGCCATGGAATATTTCGGGCTTAAGAGGATGAGTGTGCAATGTGTGTCACTACACAAAACATGGAATGTTAGAAAAAAAAGAACGTTCGAAATCTAAGAAATCATATGTTATGGGGAGATGAGGGGATGACTTACTCAGAAAAGTAAGGCACGAGGAAGTTATCCTTATCTGTGTTCGCCAGAATGACACCTTCGAGGTATGAACTCGCGATTTGCCAGTCCCCAGCGCCATCCAAGAGCTTGGCACGCATGTAGAAGGGGTCCACTATCACGATGTTCGGGGTCTTGTCTCTAATGATCCGCATCTCCATACTGAGCGAAAATAGCCGAATGAAGGTGTAGTGCAACCGATAAAGGTTAAGCATAGCGAAGATGTCATCAAACTGCAGGATGATCATACGACCGATGTTGCTATCGACAAAGCCCTTGCCCTCTGGCATCTTTGCCACGAAAACCGGGTATGCCCTATCATTCTCGGAGAGACGCCACTTCTCCATATAAAGAGCAGTGTCATGCAGACTCCGCATAGCACTGGTTGCAGCATTGAGCATATTAGTCGGTAGCATCGGCCTACCCACCACATGCACCCTCCTCTCAATATCCTTAGATATTGGTGGCCCGTCCTAAGCACGGATCGTACTCGGTGCCGGCTGGCTCACACCCTTGTTAGTTTTTCTTTTCCGTCCCTTCTGTTTCTTCTGTTGTAATGGGATCGAGTTCTGCTCAGTGACCACCTTCTTGAGTGTGTTGGGGATGATAATATTTCGCATCTCGTCTATTTGAGTCTCGGTGAAGGCGGGAGCTGGACGCGTCTCCTGAGAACTGAACAGCCGACGCCTGTTGAAATTGGGTTTCTCCGCGGTACCAGCTAGACCGCCATCGTCTTTTGCAGGGTTGGGTTCTTGAGAAGGAGGCCCAAACAAGTCATCATCGTCACCGTACCCATGTTCGTTGATGTACTTATCAACGTTGGAAATTGTATCGTGATCGTCGTCCGGATCCTGTGCCATATGCATGTCCGGATCAGCTGACGGTGGTAGCGTTGCGGCGGTCTTGCCATGGCTTGGCGCCGGCATGACCGGCGGTGTTGTTTGTGGGGTGGTGTCCCCCGCCCCCAAACGAATCTGGCTCTTCTTCCAAAGCATGGAACAGTTTAAGCAGGCACTGAGGGTCATCACATCATCTTCGTCGGCCCCAACAGGTCTATACGGAGGTAACAAGTCGTCGCAGCCCCGCAGCACCTGAACCAGTTTAACCCTATACATGATGGGTGGCATCGGATTACCGTGGAACACGTGGTTGCCCGGTTCAACGATTTTGGCCTTGGCGACATCGATCAACTCGCTGTCCATTAAGTGCAGGAGAGTGCATGGAACGTTGGCGGCTCCCTGCGAAAACATGTAGGGCGTCAGGGATGCCCAGTCAAAAAGGCAAGGAGATGAAGTCATCGGCCTAGGCTTATATTTACCGTGATGGCGTCGAGCTCGGCTAAAGTCGAGGCACCGCCAACGGCGGGCGTGCAAGTGACAGAGGGGCCGCTTGATGCCGAGGTGCCGGCTGGCTTCTTCTTCCCACACACGGGTGCATTAACCTTCAATACCGGCGCCAACGCCGGAGGCACCTGCAATGCCGCCTCCGCCGGAGACACCGATGTCGGTGCGTTGTGCGAGTTGCTGCCCGTGAAGCTGGGAATCGGGGGCGGCCCATGTTGGCCGCTCGCAATCAACCCCCGCAGCCCCTCAAGCAAGGAATGCATAATGGCGGTGATCGTCGCTCCAAGTTGGTCTCGCACTTGCTCTTGGACTATCTCTGGAATCCGCGCCACTTGTGCCTTGAGTTCTTTAACCTCACGCTCCTGGTTTCCGAGCAGGTCTTTCTGTCCTTTCGCCCACCCTTATGGTATTCCGACCATTTCGTGGACAAGCCTTCGCCGGCCACACGACCAGCTGACAACGGCTTACTGAGCTTATCCTTGTGTTTCATTACGTTCAACACCCTATTTAAATTGTTGTCCCAAGGGGCAGACGGGGAGGTCGGAGACCCCGTGCTACTGCTTTCAGTTTCCTGCGGAAGGAACGTGAACCATTTAGAAATTTGGCTTCATTAATTAGAATGCAACCATATGGCGCTAATTATGCGGGGGTGTATTCCTTACCAGAACACGCTCAAGCTCCTTCACCTTCGGATCCATGGTAAGCTCCTTCGTTACTGGGTCCACCTTGTACCTGGCCCTGACATAGTTCCTG
The DNA here is from genome assembly GCF_904849725.1 of Hordeum vulgare subsp. vulgare. NCBI lineage: Eukaryota > Viridiplantae > Streptophyta > Magnoliopsida > Poales > Poaceae > Hordeum > Hordeum vulgare. The sequence goes on from NC_058519.1 coordinate 248,975,033, forward strand.
GTCTGCTTTTTAGGGTATTTATCAAAGAGGGGCGATAGGCCTTGCTCGGCACGCTCCGCGTCCTCCTTGTCCCATTTAGGTTCCGCCACTCTGTAACCGCCGAGACCGAGTTTGTGGACCACTAAGTTCAAGTCCCACATATCTTTCCCCCACTGACTTGATTCCGCGGATGCGTTGCTCTCGCACTTGATCTTGAACTCCTGGTAATCAGCTTTGCTGATCGAAGGATTTGTCTCCTTGATCTTCTCATAACTATCACCTCTTAGAATCCTTCTCTTCACCGAGGCTCTCCAAGTCGCCAGGGCTGTGCTCATCTTCGTGAGGGCGGCACTGTTCACTTTATTCCCTGCGAGGTGTGTGTTTGCGACGTCACCGGGGAACTTGTATCGTTCGTCCAGCTTCATGAAGAGGAGGTTGCGCAAATTCGCTCGGCCTTGATGCCTTAGGTTCTCAGTGTTGATCGAGACGGTGCTCCGGAGAATGCACCCGAGTTGTCCCGTGTACCCACCGACTAATTCTTTGGGTGCCGTAGGATGCCCACTGGAGGACACTTCAGTAAATCCCTCCATGACGGTGCCGAGCATGTTCAGGCGCCGGTCCTTCCGTTGCTTCTTCGGTTGGCTGCCATCTGTGCGTTCGCTACCATCATCAGTGGTGGCATCCCCGGAGGCACCATCAGTGGTGTCATCCCCGACGCCACTAGGGGTTGTGTAGTCGTGATCGGTGTCTTCCGCGGCGTCCTCATAGCGGTGAGGTTGTTCCTCCAGCTCTTGGGACAGCTCCCAGAATGGCTTGCCCGAACCGCCGGCCTCATCGTTGTTGGCCATATTCGCTCTAAATAGGAAAAAAGGCTACTAGAGTTATTGCACGGGGTTGAATCGGGCACCTTCTAGGTCAAGAAAATGGGGCATGACCTTTGCTAATTTTCTTGACCTAGGAGTGCCCAATTCTCAACCGAAACGGAAATTAATCTACGTTTCAGGAGAAAGGGTTAACAAATATGAGTCATTACAACCTTACTGCACAAGCAGGATGCCAAAAAATAGTAAGATGGAAGATATAAATACTTCAGAAATAAATTTAACATCACCACTACAATCAAAAGGCATAAATCAGTGATCAACATAAAAAATTCATTGTCCAAGTAATAAAATTCATTCTCCGTCGTAAGTAAGTAAGGAAATGACAAATTAGCAGATTTCCAATATATTAGCAGATTTCCAATATATTAGGTCACAATGAGGTTATAAACAAACATAACATATAAGCTATAGGCAATCCAAATCCTAATCACACCTAGGCCTCCCAAGTGCATACAAATTTAGCAACCCAATATTTAATCAGTGAGTACTAAACTTGGTTGATTTAATAAATCCTTTTCATATATCAGTAATCAGTGAACAATCATTTGTTTCTTAGCAAGTCATATATCACAATACCGAGTTGATACCATAAAATTTAACAGGAAAAAGAATAATTTTTCAGGCACACTAAAAGGGGATTAACAAATTTTAGCACATGAGAGTTGGGCTAGTCAATTGGTGGTTGTGGCGATGGAGGGTGGAGGTCATTATGCATGTAAATGTAAACCTCCCTCATGGTCTCTAACAAGATCATCATCTATGGTGAAAAAAAGTAGATAAATTCTCTTTAACTAGAATTATTTAAGAACGAAGGAAGTATACATTATGCATGTAAATGTAAACCTCCCTCGTGGTCTCTAACAAGATCATCATCTATGGTGAAAAAGAAATAAAAGCTCTAATCAATTATTGCTGGTGACTCGTGAGCAGCAGATCCAACACGTGTTGGAAAGCGACGCGGCTTTGGCTAGCTGCTCTCTCTCATGCATCATTGTCACCCGCACCAAATCACCAACAAGATAGATAGATCTTTTTCTATAATTTTACTGCTCTAAGTGGATGCAAAATTTCCTGAACATATCACATCTGTGGTAATCTGGAAAACAGTACACAAAAATAGTGATTCAAAATCTTTGAAGCTTTTTTGGTAGCTTTGTTTTTGTCCAGAGCTCTCAATATGTCAGGTCAGCACCAAATTTTGCATGCAGTTAGAGCACTCGATCGTCTTTGTTGCCAAAAAAATCCTTGGTTTTGCTGCCATTCATTCAATTTCTGAATAATGGTCATCTGCATGATCTACATGCCCTCATGTACTGTTCACAATCACCGTTTCGTTTCTGCTTGTGAAAATGGATAAACAATGCATGAACAACACCTGCCGCCATCACACGTGCCACATGTCACATTAGGTGGGTGCCCCTAGAGTAGTTTTGTCAATGATTTTCAGAGGTTGCCTTTAGGTGGGTGCCACATGTACAAAAGTGGTGGGTTTTAGAGAGAAATTTAAATGTGGTAGTTTTATGAGACCGATACCTGTAACGTGACAGTTTTTGATTAAATACTCTTCATATCTAGATGAGGTCAAATAAAATACGCAAATTATGTGTCTGTCTGTTGAGGAGAGCCACACATGGAATGAAAAAGAATAGGTAAATTGCACACACAATTTCATTTTCGTATAGATCAACTGATTGATATAAAATTATAGAAAAAAGCATTTTCTTGTCCTTGTGGAAGCAACAAGATAACAAAGCTTGGAACAGATGCTTTGGCAGGGTTCGTTCATGGAATCGATCCCCTCACTTAAGGGTCTCAAAACTCAAATATGGTCTCAACAAACCCTAGATTTCAGACGAACCTGAAGCCCACCTCGCAAACAGATAAGCACACTAAAAGGGGGGGGGGACGGTGGGGAGATGGGGAAGAGGGAGGGGCGGGGGTGCTCACCTCCGCAACGGTGATGGCCGCCTGACCCGTACGGCGGCGGCGACGTGTGCGGGGGCGTGATCCGGCGGCGGGGACGTGTGCAACGGCGAATGGGGGCAGCGGCGGTGGCTGGGGCCCGAGGGTTAGTGATGAGGAGGGTGGCGGCGGCTGACGAGGAGGGCGGTGGTGGCTGACGAGGAGGGTGGCGGTGGTGGCTGACGAGGGGAGATGGGAGGGAGGGAGGGAGGGAGGGGTGCGGTTGGCCGGAGTGGAGATGCGGGGGAGAGGCAAGTGAGGGGAGGGAAAGAAGGGGATAGTACGGGGGAGGGTTAGCAATGGCGCACCATTTAGGGGTGCGCCATAAGTGGCATTTCAGTGGCGCACCTTTTAGTGGTGCGCCATAAGTGGGGAGGGATAGCAATGGCACACCTTCTAGTGGTGCGCCATAAGTGGGGAGGGATAGCAATGGCGCACCTTCCCCTGTTGCACCATTACTAACTCTTTTTTTTTTAGTTGCATGCATGTAATAGTTTGGCCACCTATCTAGTATACTTTGTATTTACTTCATATATTTTCTTACTAAGAACTATAAAAAGAGCCAATCACTCATTTTTCCACTTGTTTAGCCAAATGAGCTAATGTGTTTTACGAGTAGCCCGAGAAAAAGCATGTTTTACACCTAACCCATCCATAAAGCTCACGCAGAGAGACACTTACAAAAAAATATGTTATGAGGTGATATCACATTGTGCAAAGATTTAGAATTACATGACATGGTTGAAATCAACTGACGTGAAATAACAGTCATGAAAGATTGAGCTTGCCACTGACACATACACACGGCCGACACGTCGTATTCGATCTTAATTAGCTATGTTTTCACAATGATCTTCTTGCCCGTCTCCCTCGCGGTTGAATAATTTAGCCCCGAAACCCCTTGAATTCTTCTCTTGAACGGACGTCCTTTAAGTAGGGTGGTCCTGCTTCTTCTTGTGATGTGTGCTACTTGATCGTCGTCGTCATCTTCCATCTTCGGGTCGCCGTACTTGTCGAAGTCTTGCTCATTGGCGACTCCATCCATTCTGATGATGTTCCTGTTGCCTCTCCTCATGACAACACGACCGGGCTTTGACGGGTTGGTAATGAAGAAGCATTGGTCCACTTGGCAAGACAACACCCATGGCTCATTTTTCACGGTGACGTTTGCGCCCGCGGTCTTCGATTTGGCTTCGTGTATAACCATGGTGGTGAAATACCGGTCTTCTTTTAGGACGCTCTTAGCCCATCTGACACGGAACATCGGAACCTTCTCTCCAGCGTAGCTCAACTCCCAGATCTCCTCGATCCTTCCGTAGTATCTGTCCTTGTCGTTACCGGTGTAGGATTCCATCGTTACCCCGGAGTTCTGATAATCGCTCTTCATGTCCTTTTCCTCGGTGTAGAATGTGTACACGTTGATATCGTACGCCTCATAGGTCATCAGATTGTGCTCGGCGCCCTGTGACAAGGCGAATATGAGTTTTTCTTCCATGGAAGAATCCTCGTGTAAAGGGTACGACAGAAGCTTGTCCTTGAACCAGCGCGTGAAATATGAGTTGTGCTCTTTGATTATATCTCCGTACAACCTCTGTTGGCCTCGGTCATTGTACGTCTTCTCTATAAAGGATTTGTGCTCTACCACCCACGGATCGACCACGTCTATGTGTTGTAGCGCGACTAGGTTTGCTCTTTCAAGTCGGTGAGTCGACCCTTGAAGTCTACATGAATTTCGCGATGACCCCATCCAGCGAGCCTGCCGAGGTACCTGTTGACGGGTAGACCAACGGGGTTCTTGATTCCTAGATAATTCATGCAGAAGGACATGCACTCTTCGGTCAGAAAGCCCTGGGCTATGCTTCCATCTGGACGTGCCCTGTTGCGAACGTATCCTTTGATGACACCATTCATTCTTTCAAACGGCATCATGCTGTGCATGAACGTCGGCCCGAGTTGGATGATATCCTCCACGATATGGACCAGCAGATGCACCAAATCGTCGAAGAATGCGGACGGGAAGTACAACTCAAGCTCGCATAGTATCACCACGATCTCTTCCTGTAGCGTTCTGAGTTGTCTCACGCCAACCGACTTCCGAGAGATGATGTCGAAAAAGTTGCATAGGCCAAATAGCGTTTCACGGACGTGCGCGTCCATGATCCCACCGATTGCAACTCGAAGTATCTGCGTCATCAGCACGTGACAGTCATGAGACTTCATCCCGCTGAACTTCTGCTTCGCTGAGTCTAGGTATCTGCTTATCTTCCCCACGTAACTGTAAGGATGTTTTACTCCTGCGAGGCAGGTGAAAAACGGATCGATCTCCTTCTGACTTAGAGTGAAGCACGCGGGAGGGCAGTCATATTCGATCTTCTTGGCCTTCTTTCCTTTGCGACGACTTTCCGTGTCCTTCGCCTCATCATCATCATCATCATCATCATTAGGGCGTTTTGCGTGAAGCTCCTCCCTGATGCCCATTGATTGCAAGTTTGCCCTTGCTTTCGGCCCATCTTTGGTCCTCTCTGGCATGTTGAGCAGGGTACCAAGCAGACTCTCACACACGTTCTTCGTGATATGCATGACATCAAGGCTGTGAGGCACACGGAGGATCTTCCAGTACGGCAAGTCCCAGAAAACAGACCTCATTTTCCATACCTTCAGAAGCGACTCTGGCGCCTTTCGCTTCTTCCCCGGCAGTGGGCACTCTGTCCAATTTTCAGCAGCTCGTCTATTTCCTCACCGCTCCTCGTACGTGGGGCTCTTCGGGGTTCGGTTTCACCATCGAATAGATCCTTGCGTTTTCTCCATGCGTCATCGTCGTGAAGCCACCTTCATGTCCCATGAACACGGTTTTCAAAGACCAGGGATCTCTATCTAGCTGGCGATACGTTGTGTCATCCATGCACCTGACGCATGCGCAAAATCCGTGGACCACCTACCCTGCGACATATCCGTAACTGAGATAGTCATGCCCCGTCGTGAGCAGTGCTGCTCTCACAAGGAAATATTGTTTTGCTGCGGCGTCCCACGTATTGGCTGGCGTTTTCCACAGCGTGTCTAGCTCCTCTTTCAGCAGCCTCAGATACAGATTGATGTCGTTCCCTGGTTGTTTCGGCCCTTCAATTAGCATACTCATGTGAATGTACTTCCATTTCATGCACATCCAGGGGGGAAGGTTGTACATCCACAAAAACACAGGCCAGGTGCTATGTGTGCTTCTCTGGCTGCCAAACGGGAAGATTCCATCGGTGCTCGCGCCCAACATGATGTTCCTTGGATCGTCCCGAAATTCTGGGTGTTCGAAGTTCAACGCTTGCCACTGGCTCGCATCCTTAGGGTGACTCAGCATCTTGTCTTTTTTATTTATCTCTGGATCATTTCCGTCATCTTCTTGCTTCTTCTCCTCCCTATCCGCGTGCCAACGCAAGCGCTCTGCTTGCTTAGGGTCTGAGAAATACCGCTACAGACAAGGAGTGATCGAAAAGTACCACACCACTTTTCGAGGAGCTTTCTTCCTCTTCTTGTATCGAGTAACGCCGCACACCGGACATATGGTAGACTCCATGTGCTCGCCCCGATAAATGATGCAATCGTTCATGCACACATGGTATTTCACGTGCGGTAAATCCAGAGGACACACGATTTTCTTCGCCTCCTCGAAACTGTTCGGGCACTTGTTCCCCATGGGAAGACGTTCGTGCCAGAATGACATGTTCTCGTCGAAGCATGTGTCGGTCATTCTGTGTTTTACCTTCATCTCCAGAGCCATGAGCGTTACTTTTAGGCGGGTATCCTCGGGCCTGCATCCTTCATACAATGGAGTAACCGCGTCTATCTCCAGTTGATCCAGCTTGGCTTTCTCTCAGGCAACAGCTCTTGCATTACCCGTCTGCTTGAGAAGCAGCTCTTGAATATGAGGGTCCTGCACCCAGCCCATCGATGGTCCATTGTCGTCTGCTCCGGCATCTCCATCTTCATGATCATGCCCTTTGTCTTGATCTTCCTCATCATCATGTCCCGCATCTTCTACATGATGATTGTGTCGTGCATCTACTTCGTGATCATGTCCTGGAGATTCTTCGTCTTCTCGCTCGCGCTCCCCACTATTGTCTTGCAACCCTTCCTTTTTTTCTTGCCCGCCCCCTTGGACGACTTCATAATCATCTTCATCACCTTGCCACCGATAGCCATCCATGAAACCACGCACGAGTAGGTGGTCCCGCACCTGTCTGGAATCTGGGTCCATAAGGCTCTTCAACTTGCATCTTCGACACGGACATCTTATCTCCACCTCTTTCTTTTGAAGCATCTCGGCCTTCGCGGAGCACAAAAACCTATTCATGATGCCTTCGGTCATCGTGCGGACCATGGTCGCCTGCGGGGTAGAGCAAAACGATATGTTAGAACCAATTTTTTTTTGGCATGACTTTGCCTAAAAATAAGACCAAAAAGAATGCATAGTGCCAAATTCTCGCCGAAACGGATATGAATCAACATTCTGGCAAAATATTGGCAACTATCGCATTTCACATACCGGTACCTGCAAACACAAACATATGCAACACCACAAACATACGTAGATCTAGGCCATAAAAAGTGTGTACACGTGTTGGAGGGAGGAAAAAGTAGATCTAGAACATAAAGAAAGCTTTCCCCTTACTTACCTATCAAAAAGGAAATTTAACCACTTAATTTGGGTGAATATATGGTGCAAATGAGGTGAGGAGGAGGAGGCAGCCGAGACTAGTGAGTGTGAAGTCGTGGAGAGAATGAAGTGGGGGAAAGTGAGTGTGAAGTGGGTTGTCAAAAATATCTACCCCTCCCAGGTTACCAATGGCGCACCCAGGAAGAATGCGCCATTAGTAACCAGGGTTACTAATGGCGCACGTGGTAAGAATGCGACATTAGTAGTTTTAAAAAAAATTGAAAAAATATATTAGTAGTGGCGCACCGTGGACGTGGTGCGCCATTACTAGTTAAAACTAGTAATGGCGCACTTACCATGGTGCGCCACTGGTAAGCGTAGGAAAGGGTGGTGGGCCAGGTCAAAGATAGTAATGGCGCACCAGACACATGGTGCGCCATTAGTAATATAGACACTAATAGTGCACCAGTATGTGGTGCGCCATTAATGTCCATATTAGCTATAGGCTTTTTTCTAGTAGTGTTTGAAGCATTGCACCTTGCCTTGTGGTCATTGGATGTGTATTTTATAGGGCAGCAACGTGATTTGAGAATAGGTGTGAGGATCACGTTGGGTATGTTCCTGAAGTGCAAGAGTTGTACCCGTCAGAAGAAGCACCATGCAAGATGATTCTGACCTTGATATCATTTCTAATTTTTTTATGCTTAGTTGTCTCATTTGCATCGATATTCTTCGCTCCCTACCACCTGAATATTAAGCCTCCAAACATTTCCATGAAAACCCTCTAACCCTACATACCCTAGCAACCATCTTATAACATTGCTAGTTGCAGGTGCAGGTTGGTCCATGTGTTAACATGGACACTTTGAATGTCATCTTATTACTGCTATTTAATTTAAGGCACCTATATACCTGGTAAAACGAGGAGGTCTTGGAATTTTTCTCGGTGTTTTGTTCCTCTTTTGCCGCCCTAGTTTTGGTTACCGGTGTTATGTTCTATAACTGAGCGCTCCTAACACGCTTGAGATTGCTATGGGGACCCCCTTGATAAATCATTTTGGTTTAAAACTTGTCTCGGAAGACCCAACATTGGTTTTAGTTTGCTAAACAACTTAATAATAATGCATATGGAATAGTTACCCTATGGATAATTAATCAACCCCTGGGCCAGTACTCCTCATGAGTGTAGGCCCAAATTGTCAACCGCAGGTGGCCGCCAGGGGCAACTCTGCGATTGTCCTACCGGAAGTTTTGACAATCCAGTGAGGTCCTCAGAATGAGATACACGACTCTTATCGGGTTCATTGACACGGCGGATTGTCTTGTTCGACTTTTTTTACATTATCAAAATATCTTGTGCATCGAGATTCCGAGGAAACTTTGGTCTATCTCGAGGATGAGGTTTTCCACAAAGGAATCCGAGGAGATCACTAGTTTTCGGTGGTCGAGGCTTCCTATGCAGCATGTGGTAGTTTGTGTTGGACTAGTTGGAGCACCCCTAGAGGGTTAACATCTTTTCGAAAGCCATGCCCGAGGTTATGTGGCAACTTGGAAACTTTATTTAACATCTGGTTCGAGATAACTTGAAGTAAACTTAATTAAAATATGCCAACTGTGTGCGTAACCGTGATTGTATCTATTGCGAGGTCCTTTTCTGACTGAGGATATGGTGGCGTTATGACTGACGTAAGTAGCTGTTCACGATCACTTAGTGATCATTATGTAGTTCACGACCATCATGCATAGACCACTCACTGTACTTTATGTTCTTGTAAGTTAGCCACCATATATGCTTAGTGCTGCTGCAACCTCAACACTTAGCCTTCCACACCCAATAACTTTATTAGTTACGATACAATGGTCGCAAGATTGTTGAGTCCCTCTAGCTCACAGATTACTACAACACCGCAGGTCCAGGTACCGTAGATCCATCGGTGTTTGATTTTATGTAGCTTCACTGGGAGTTCGATGAAAGCAGTGGCCGCATGTAACTGACATACCCTGACGATTATAGGATCTGGTTATCTCATGCGCTAGCGAGATAGATTCATTGCATTTTGTCGTTTATCTTGTCCATAGCCGGACCCTATATTATGGATGCTTGAAATAATGTTATGTTGCTTGTAACTTAACTGGTGGCGAGTGTAAGCCATTCCAAATACTAATCTCTACATGTATGTATTGCGATGATTTCTGTACTTGCGAAACGCTAAGATGCGCCTCTTTCCATATTAAGGCCTCATACCCAAATATGGAAAGTGCCGCATCTTGGACGTTACAAGTAGGTAATCAGAGTCATACGACCATAGGAGCCTTTGAGTGATCGAACTTGGCCGACTCGAGTCTAGTGAAAACTATTTCGAGTCTTAGTTATAAGAAGAGTAGTGGTCTCTTTGCTCCTCTTACCTGCTTTGGTGAGGTTTACGACTTAGGAATTTTAATTCTAGTCCTCTTTTGCTCAATTTTTTTGGGGATAATTATCCTTTTGCACTCAGTGGTGTTTCTGTGCTCAGTTTTGCCCTCACTTGTGATTCGTACTTAATTTTGCCCCTAGACTGTCCGCACCAACTCATTCCGTGAACACTACCATCTCCGTCAGGTCAAAGTTTTGACTCGTCCCTTACAAGTGGGACCAGGAAACACACACGCGCTACGTGATCAGACCAGTGCTCTCATGGTTTGTGGGACCCAACAAAGAGCCGTGGGTGTAATATATAAAGAAAATTATAAAGGAACAATTCAAATTCCATTCATTTTAGGATATATTACATCGATTCGAACGGAATTTTATAAAACAAACTATTCTAATCCTCATCCGTGTGGTCGATAACCATCGCGTAGCCGCCGCCCCCGTCGTCATCGCTGTCACCATCGTAGCCGTAGCCCAGACGTCCTCCTCCGCCGCTGCCTCCTGTGCCACGGCCTGCTCCACCGCCGCCACGGCCTCCGCTTCGTCCAACGCCTCCTCCTCAGCCACCCGCCCGGCCTCCTCTGCCGACTGCGCCAGCGCCGCCAGCAATCCAGGTGTGTCATCGGGGTCGCATTCCTAGTGTAGTGCCGCCTGCTCCGGCGGGAGCGGGACCTCCGGCGAGCAGGAGGGGCGGCAGCGGCGGGCGCGGATGTGCGGCGACGGGAAGGGTCGGGGTGGTGGACGCGGCTGCGCAGCGACAGGAAGGGCCGGGGGTGGTGGGCGCGCGGCGAGGGGAAGGGCCGGCCTCCCACGGGATGTCTCCGACGGGAAGACCACGGGCGACGCGCCGGAACGCCTCGACGACAACGTCAAAGTTCTTACCTGTCCAGAAGCGGCGGCGGCCTCTCCTGTCGTACCTATCACCGGGGTGCCTCCGAAGTTCCTCCCTCGACGCCGACGGACCGAGGGTTGGGTGTCCGTCGGTGGAGATTCGTCACAGCCGTGGAAGCTTTGCCAACGGCGCCACGGGCAATCCGAACCGGGCAAGATCTTCGGTCTCGGCGACGGTCAGCCTAGATGGCGAGACGCCGCCCGACACCGGACTCACCTGACAGGCCGATCGCGGCAGAGATGATCGTGGCGAGAAGGGAGAGAGAGGAGGAGAGGATGGTGCTGGCTGGGACGGGGCCGACATTGGCTTTTATAGCCCGCGGGGGCAAGCGAGGCAGCGAGCGGCTGAACCGCACCGTTAATGCGCACGACAGGCATTGATGCACGCGGTAGCCGAGACGGCCGAACCGCGGCATTACTGCACATGGCGGTGCTAGTGCGCGGAAGGCGAGGTGGCGGTGCAAGCGCGCGGCAGGCGAGGCAGCCAGCTTGTCAGCGGGCGCGGTAATCGAGGATGAAAGCGGTGGTGCCAGCCCGCGGCAGGCGAGGCGGTCGGCTGGTCCGCGGGCGCAGTAGTCGAGGAAGAAGGCGGTGGTGTCACCGTGCCGTAGCCGAGGAAGAAGGCGGCAGAGGAAGAAACCCCTTCCGCATATGCATGCCCACGTCCGCCTTCCCCGCATGCATGCCCACGTCTGCCTCCCCCGCATGCATGCCCACGTCCGCCTACCCCGCATGCAGGCCTGGAAATCGCAGAGCCAATCAGATTGTATCTCGCGGATCGCCCTCCTCCTCCTCGTAGATCAACGGTCTTTGTTCGGCACTAGGGTTAGATGGATGGTCCTTATTCAGCGCTACGGTTAGCGGGGTTTGGGAGGGGTTTGGAGGAGTCAAAGTTAGGTTTGACCATAATTCAAATGGGGATAAAAAATTCAAAAAAATCAGAAAAATGAAAAACCAGCGCACATAGTATACTTATGTCATATACTAACGATTTAAGTTGATAAACAAGGTCTACATACATTTAAACGACAAGCCCATGTGTCTTATGTGATATCTAAAACTCTCTTGTATGAAATAAAGAGAAGTGTTTTGGGGAAATAAACATGAAAAATTTAAAAACCTCACAATAGCTTCATTTTGGAGTGACTAAGAAGGATCCAAAGTTAGTTTTTCATTTTCATGTTTTAAACTTGTTTAAATGTTGGTCAAAGTTAGGTTTGACCAGAATTCAAATGGGCATAAAAATTAAAAAAAATAGAAAAATGAAAAACCTGCGCACATGGTGTTTTTATGTCATATACTAACGATTTAAGTTGATAAACAAGGTCTACATATGCTGCGGCAACAAAAGTCCTTCCTTGGCGCTAGGAATTCTTCTTGTTACTTCTCTGGTTTGCGTCGGTTTCTCCCTTGAAGAGGAAAGGGTGATGCAGCACAGGAGCTGATGGGGTTATAGTCCTAGGGTAGGGTCATAGGCCTGCCCTGTAGGTCCTACCCAAGGACTACCCCTCACAAAGGACAAGGCCCTTAGTCAGCTCCGACTGAATTAAGGAGTCCCCATCATCCAGTCGGTAACAGGTCCTCGATCATCCAGTCGGAGACTAGCATTCAGAGGATATCAAGCTAACCGACTGGATACCACTCGGTACATCGTAACCCCCATGGAGGGAAACGGTCTTACGTTTCCAGGTGCATTTATTAGCATTTAGGGCGTACGTTACCTGTAACGTACGCATTCAATCGCCACTACTCCACCCCTGTACCGGAACCGTTGTGGAGGGCAGCGCACTCTATATAAGCCACCCTCCCCCGCTGGTAGAGGGGTTAGCAACTCATTGTATTCCATATTTCCACTCGACAACAAGCTCCCTGAGCACTGAGACGTAGGGCTATTACCTCCACCGCAGAGGGGCCTGAACTCATACAACCTCGCCGTAGCTAAGGCTCTGCCCATCCTTTTCGTACCCTACACATCTACTGTCAGGCTTATACCCACGACAGTTGGCGCCCACCGTGGGGCAGGCGTCTAAGCGACTTCCGGCGAGTTTGCGACTACTTCCTTTCGTCATGTCATCCGGTGGAGATTCGAGCATGGGTCACCAGATCTTCTTCGGCGCTCTCTCCTTCATCGTCGACGATTCGGCGTGGCTTCGGGATGCGCCCCTCGACGTCGAGGCGCTTCCCCGTCGTGGGGCTACGCACTTCTGTGCCGGCGCCCGCGGCATTCTTCTTCTCCAACCGTCGACTCCGGTGTCGACCTACACCGCCGTCACGCGCCGCAGCAAGCGGTCCCGCCGTCCGCGACTTCAGCGTTGGGTGCAACACGCCCAGGCGTGCCAGAACGTGTCTTCACAAGTGGCGGTTCTAGAGTCTGTTGTGGTTGCCCCGCAGTCCCAGCACTCGGGCTTGGTTCCGACTGAGTTTCCTTCCGAATACGTGGGCCGCGGGCCTGCAGCAGAAGGACACATGGCCAACTCACATGAAGATCCCTGTCAAGCTGGTCGGAACAAGCACGAGATCGGCGAAACGTCCGGCGCGCGTCGTCCGCTTCGCCGTTCTGCCAGTCGACACACTCGGCGGAGCAACGTGGAGTTGTTCTGCACACCCCTCCTCAACTTGGCTACAGCTGCCAAGATAGCCGATTCCCTCCAGCCGACTGATTCAGAGGCTGGTAGGGGAATCGAGTAGATCCGAGCCCTGTTGCACACGGCGCATTAGCATAATTCGGCAGTCTCTCAGTTGCATAACAGGATCCATAATAGTTCCGTTCATGCGAATACATATCGGTCGGTTCACAGCCCTGGTTCCCATCAGCGGCACAGAGAAGGCAGCCGTTCCATAAATCACGAAGATCGCCGCCCTCACGCACCCCTCCGCGGGGTGGGCCCTACGGGCCCCGACATCATGATGATCGGCGTTCAGTCGGTGACACTTACGACCCAAGGCCCGACGCAAGAGGGCGTATCGCCCAGCGAAGGGTCGACAGGGGCCGAGCCCACCACGATGGTCACGATATGGGCCGTCCAAGTGGAAGCAGGACCATCGTGTCTGGTCCCGAGTGTTTTAGTCGAGCCATCCGCTCGGCTGACATCCCGCCCAACTTCCGATTGGCGACGGGAATCAGCAAGTTTACATGAGAGTCCAAGCCGAAAACATGGCTAGATGACTACCGAGTGGCGGTCCAGATCGGAGGAGGGGACGACCATGTCGCCATGAAGCACCTCCCTCTGATGCTCGACGGCTCGGTGCGAGCGTGGCTGAACCAGTTGGCCCCCTCTAGCATCTACAGTTGGGCAGATCTGGCCCGAGTGTTCATCAAGACCTTCGAAGGGACGTGCAAGCGCCCTGCAGGCCTCGTGGAGCTCCAGCATTGCGTCCAGAAGCAGGATGAGCCCCTGCGTGACTTCATTCAGCGTTGGACAACTCTCTACCACACGGTGGAGAACGTCACCGAGCATCAAGCAGTCTGCGCCTTCAAGGTAGGCGTGCGGTACAGAGATCTGTACCTGAAGTTCGGCCGAACAGGCGACATCTCCACGAGCAAGATGATGGAAATAGCGACGCGCTATGCTAATGGCGAAGAAGAAGACCGCATCCGAAGCGGCAAGCACAAAACAGTCGCTGATGGAGATGGGAGCAACACTCGGAAGCAGAAGCAGAAAGCTCCGACTGCTCCGCAAGCAGAAGCTGCAGCAGTAACCAATGCTAAGTTCAAGGGCAAAGGGAAGGCTTGGTTCACCCCCAAGAAGAAGCAGTTCAATAACCCCATCCTGGACCAGCCATGTCCGGTTCATACGAAGATGGATGAAGAGGGCAACCCCATATATGCGAAGCATACCACTCGACAGTGTCACTCCTGATCCAGGGGTTCGGCGAAGGGCAACCGAGTGAAAAGGACAACGAACAGGATGAGGAGGACAAGGAGGATCCGTTCCCCCAAGTCCATGCAACTCTCATGATTTTTGCTGACGTTGAGAGCAAGAGTCGACTGAAGCTGGTGAACAGGGAGGTGAACATGGCCACCCCTGCCAGCCCCAAGTTCCTCAAATGGTCTCAGACTGCGATCACCTTTGACCAGTCGGATCATCCAGCACATGTACCCACCCCTGGAAGACAAGCTCTAGTCGTCGACCCGGTGGTAGAAGGAGTCCGACTGCGCAAAGTCCTCATGGACGGCGGCAACGGCTTGAACATCATGTACGCCGACACTCTCAAGGGGATGGGCATTCCGATGTCCAAACTCAGCGAGAGCAGCATGCAGTTCCATGGAGTCGTCCCTGGACGGAAGGCCAAGTCACTTGGCCAGATCGCGTTGGACGTCGTTTTCGGCTCCGACAAGAACTTCCGCAAGGAAAAGCTGACGTTTGAAGTGGTGGGCTTTCAGAGTGCTTACCACGCAATTCTGGGCCGCCCGGCGTACGCACGTTTCATGGCCCGTCCATGTTACGTATACCTGAAGCTGAAGATGCCAGGCCCGAAAGGCGTGATCACCGTCATGGGCAATCGACAGCGAGCCGAAGAGTGCCTGCAGCAGGGATCAAGAATCGCCGACCAGCAGATGGCCGTCCTCGAGCTCGCCGAGTACAAGAAAACAGTCGCCCCTGCCGACCTGATGCGCTCAAAGAAGCCAGCTTCTGAATCCGCATTCCAGTCGGCGGGAGAGACGAAGAAGGTCAGCATTCACCCGACGGACGACACTGCTGCCCCGACGAACATCTCCACCACCCTCGATCCTAAATAGGAAGCCGAGCTCACCCAATTCCTCCATGAGAACTAGGACATCTTCACATGGAAACCCTCTGACATGCCAGGTGTACCCAGGGAGTTGGCTGAGCACCGACTGCATGTGGACCACGACGCTCGGCCCGTCCGAGAGCGCTTGCGCCGGTCTGCCGCATACAAGAGGAAAGCAATCGGGGAGGAGGTGGCCAAGCTGCTGGCAGCCAACTTCATTCGCGAGGTTCACCACTCTGAGTGGCTCGCCAATGTTGTCATGGTGCCCAAGAAGGACAAGTCGCTCCGAATGTGCATCGACTTCAAGCATCTCAATAAGGTCTACCCTAAAGACCATTTTCCGCTCCCCCGCATAGATCAAATTGTCGATTCGACCGCGGGTTGCGAGCGTCTGTCATTTCTTGATGCCTATTCGGGCTATCATCAGATCCGTCTGTATGGTCCTGATGAGTTAAAAACAGCCTTCATCACCCCATTCGGGTGGTTCTGCTACATCACTATGCCATTCGGTTTGAAGAATGCAGGAGCTACCTTTATGTGCATGATCCAAAAATGTCTCCTCGACCAGATCGGTCGGAATGTGGAGGCGTATATGGATGATATCGTAGTCAAGTCACGCAAAGGTTCCGACATGCTGACTGACTTGGCAGAAACATTTGCCAACCTTCGTAGGTACGATATCAAGCTCAACCCCGCCAAATGTTCATTCGGTGTTCCCAGCGGAAAGTTACTCGGTTTCTTCGTTTCCGAACGAGGGATCGATGTCAACCCCGAAAAGATCGGGACCATCGTCCGAATGGAGAGGCCAGTCAGAATACACGATATTCAACGTCTCACAGGTTGCCTAGCGGCTTTGAGCAGGTTCATCAGTCGACTCGGCGAGAAAGCACTTCCTGTGTACCGACTCATGAAGAAATCAGATACTTTCGAGTGGACAGACGAAGCCCAAGTCGCATTCGACGACCTCAAAGTCCTACTTTCCACCCAGCCGGTTCTTACTGCTCCGCTCAGTAATGAGCCCCTTCTTCTGTACATTGCGGCTACAAATCAAGTCGTTAATACTGTTCTTACAGTCGAACGAGAAGAAGAAGGCAAAACATACAAAGTTTAGCGGCCAGTGTGCTACGTCTCCGAAGTCCTGACTCCTTCCAAGCAGAGGTATCCCCACTATCAAAAGCTTATCTACGGGATCTACATGACTGCGAAGAAGGTGGCCCATTATTTCCAAGACCATTCGGTGTCCGTCGTTTTTCTGATGCTCCATTGTAGGAAATTCTCCACAATCGAGACGCGTCAGGCCGAGTGGCGAAGTGGACGATGGAGATGATGTACTGCGATATCAAGTTCGAGGCCAAGAAAGCGATTAAGTCTCAAGCTCTGGCTGACTTCATAGCAGAATGGGTAGAACAACAGCAACCGACCCACATCTACTCGGCCCATTGGACAATGTTCTTCGATGGGTCCAAGATGCTGAATGGCTCCGGCGCTGGCGTTGTGATCATATCGCCAAAGGGCGACAAGCTCAAGTATGTGCTACAGACACACTTCGATTCCTCTAACAACGAGGCAGAGTATGAAGCTCTCCTCTACGGGTTGTGTATGGCCATCTCACTCGGCGTCCGTCGCCTGATGGTCTACGACGATTCGGATTTGGTGGTCAATCAAGTGATGAAAGAGTGGGACGTCAGGAACCCCACTATGACCACATACTGCAATGCAGTGAGGAAGCTTGAGAAGAAGTTTGAAGGTCTAGAACTTCACCATGTTCCGAGACTGAAGAACCAAGCAGCGGATGAGTTGGCAAAACTCGGATCCACTCGGAGACCAGTCCCGAGTGACGTCTACCTCGAGCACCTCCACCTTCCCTCAGTCAAAGAAGATCCTTTTACAGAGGAACCAGTACAACCAAAGAGTTCAACAGATCCGACTGAAGTCGATGTACCTGCTCTGGTTGATTTGGTCATGGAGATTCTTGCTGTCATCCCTGATTGGACTGTGCCGATCATTGCATATATCCTGAGGCAGGAACTACCAGAAGACGAAGTCCAGGCCAGGCAGATAGTCCGCAGGTCGAAGTCATTCACTGTCATTGATGGCCAATTGTACAAGGAAAGCGTTTCAGGCGTTTTTCAACGATGCATCTCCCCAGAAGAGGGGCAGCTGATCCTGGAAGATATTCACTCGGGAACCTGCGGCCATCATGCTTCTTCGAGAGCAATCGTCGCCAAGGCATTCAGGGTTGGTTTCTTCTGGCTGCGGGCAAACGAGATGGCTAAAGATATGGTTGACCGATGTGAGGGCTGCCAGTTCTACTCCAATAAGTCCCACAAGCCGATGTCTGCGTTGAAGACGATCCCTCTGGTGTGGCCGTTTGCAGTGTGGGGATTAGATACAGTCGGTCCATTCAAGACAGGCCAAGGTGGATACACACATCTGTTGGTGGCAGTCGACAAGTTCACGAAATGGATCGAAGCCAAGCCCATCAAGAAGCTCGATGCCTCAACAACCGTCAAGTTTGTCAGGGACATCATCTTCAGATTCGATGTACCTCACAGCATAATCACGGACAACGGGACAAACTTTGATTCGAACAGATTCAAAGGTTTCTATACAAGCCAAGGTATCCGAGTGGACTTTGCTTCCGTGGCGCACCCGCAGTCCAATGGACAAGCAGAGCGGGCGAACGGACTTATTTTGCTAGGTTCGAAGCCCCGACTCCTGCGAGAGATAGGACATGCCGCTGGCGCTTGGGTCACCGAGCTACCTTCAGTGCTTTGGGGTCTTCGCACAACCCCGAACAGATCTACAGGGCGATCACCGTTCTTCCTCGTCTACGGAGCAGAAGCAGTCCTTCCGAGTGACTTACTTCACAACGCTCCACGAGTCGAACTCTTCTCAGAAGCTGAAGCAGAACAAGCAAGGCTAGACGGAGTGGACCTTCTAGAGGAGGAGCGCGAGATGGCACTGACTCGCTCGACCATTTATCAACAAGATCTGCGGCGTTTTCACGCGCGACACGTCAGGAGTCGTACGTTCCAAGCAGGCGACCTGGTGCTCCGAGTGGATTAGCAAAGACCTCACAAATTGGCTCCTGCTTGGGAAGGACCCTTCATCATCTCAAAGGTGCTGAACAATGGAGCATACAGACTCTACAACGTCGACAGGGAGATAGACGAGCCGCGAGCATGGAACGGAGATCTCCTGAAGCGCTTCTACACGTGACCGTCGACTTAAGCAATGTAAAGAACAAGTATTGGTGAAATAATATAAAGCAGATTGAGTTTTTTGCAGGTTCAAAGTTCTTCCGCGGTCGCAGACTCCGGTCTCAAAATAAAAACTTAGCTGCGATCCAGAATCGCCTAAGTATGAACTTTCTCCGAGTGTGCACCTAACGTCACACTCGGGGACTTAGCTGCTATCCAGAATCGCCTAAGTATGAACTTTCTCCGAGTGTGCACTCAACGTCACACTCGGGGACTTAGCTGCGATCCAGAATCGCCTAAGTATGAACTTTCTCCGAGTGTGCACTCAACGTCACACTCGGGGACTTAGCTGCGATCCAGAATCGCCTAAGTATGAACTTTCTCCGAGTGTGCACTTAACATCACACTCGGGGACTTAGCTGCGATCCAGAATCGCCTAAGTATGAACTTTCTCCGAGTGTGCACTTAACGTCACACTCGGGGACTTAGCTGCGATCCAGAATCGCCTAAGTATGAAATTTCTCCGAGTGTGCACTTAACGTCACACTCGGGGACTTAGCTGCGATCCAGAATCGCCTAAGTATGAACTTTCTCCGAGTGTGCACTTAACGTCACACTCGGGGACTTAGCTGCGATCCAGAATCGCCTAAGTATGAAATTTCTCCGAGTGTGAACTTAACGTCACACTCGGGGACTTAGCTGCGATCCAAAATCGCCTAAGTATGAACTTTCTCCGAGTGTGCACCTAACGTCACACTCAGGGACTTAGCTGCGACGCAGAATCACCTAACTATGAAATTTCTCCGAGTGTGCACTTAACGTCACACTCGGGGACTTATCCGCGATCCAGAATCGCCTAAGTGCGAACTTTCTCCAAGTGTGCACTTAACATCACACTCGGGGACTTAGCTGCGATCCAGAATCGCCTAAGTATGAACTTTCTCCGAGTGTGCACTTAACGTCACACTCGAAGACTTAGCTGTGATCCAGAATCGCCTAAGTATGAACTTTCTCCGAGTGTGCACTTAACGTCACACTCGGAGACTTAGCTGCGATCCAGAATCGCCTAAGTATGAACTTTTTCCGAGTGTGCACTTAACGTCACACTCGGGGACTTAGCTGTGATCACGAATTACCTAAGTATTAACTTTCTTCGAGTGTGCACTTAACGCCACACTCGGGGACTTATATGTGATGCAGAATCACCTAAGCACCAACATGCCTTCGACTGTATCCTACAGATACACTCGGGTAATCAACTGACAACTACATGAGTTGCAGACCCTCATTGAAGCTCATGTGGATGTCAAAACAACTGACAACTACATGAGTTGCAGACCCTCATTGAGGCTCATGTGGAGGTCAAAACAACTGACATCTACATGAGTTGCAGACCCTCATTGAGGCTCATGTGGAGGTCAAAACAACTGACATCTACATGAGTTGCAGACCCTCATTGAGGCTCATGTGGATGTCAAAACAACTGACAACTACATCTGTACCAATGCGAAATCCTGCCGATCCACTCGGTGACAATACAGATCCAATCGGAAATTCCACGGACCTTCAATGAGGCTCATGTAGATGTCAAGACAACTCACATGTTCCGAATGTTTGCCTTTGGCTTCACCAAGAAATGCCAAACAAAAACTCGAGTCAAAATTGCAACAGAAGAGCAAAAGATTCGATTCAAAGTTCAACCAAAGATAGTGCCTCGGTGTGGATCAAGCTTACCCACACCGAAACAAGAATGTTACGGCCAACAGCAGTGGCCAAAGTTTCTTGCAAATCAACACTCGGCATACCGAGGATCAAGTTTTCTTACGCGTCGTCTGGAGTAGCGCCAGGACTGGAGGGCTCCACGAAGGTGTCCAGGTCGATTCCGTCGGCGATGCGGGTGGCACTTTCAAGGAAGGTTTCCATGAAGTCTTCAAATCGAAGTTTCTTTGTGTTGGCCACCTTCAATGTCTTCAGCTTCTCCTCGTGCACCTCCTTGCAATGGACTCGGACCAGGGACAGAGCAACATCTGCACCACAACGAGCTGCAGATTTCTTCCACGACTGCACTCGGTTCGGAATCTCCTCTAGTCGAGCCATCAGGTTCTCCATCTCCTGCCGCGACTCATCTTCTGGCCAAAGCTCCTTGTCGATTCGGCCGACGACTTCTCTTAGTCGACCGATAAAAGGGCCAACTTTGCCCACGCGGATGTGCGCCCGGAGCAGATCCCGATTGGCGTCCTCGCTGAGTGGCACGTTATCGTGAATCGACCGCTCCATGTCAGCTGCTTCAACTTCAGCATCAATGCAAAAATCTGCAACAGAAGGAGAAGCAAACAATAAGCGCCGAGTGTGACACACATAGGACAAGCACTCGGCAAAACACAGGACTTACCATCCAGACGCGTCATCATCTTCCGAGCCCAGTCGCTGACGTATTTCTCCTGAGCTATGCATCGTTTGTTCAGCATGTCCATCAGCCCCATCGGAGCACTCCTTTGTTTCCCCATCTTTTCAACTTCCTCAGTCAGCATTTTGTTCGCTTCACGAGCCTGCTCCAGCGACTTCTCTCTTTCCGCCAGAACCTCCTTCATACCAGCCATTGCAAGCAGGGCCGCATCCAGCTCACCAGCAAATTGCACCTTTTCTGCCCGGAGAGTCTCATATGCTGTGCCCATCTCGCAAGTTTTCTGCCAGACAGCGCCAAGCAACGATCAGATAAATCCAACAATACCAAGTCTAAGTTCTTCAGACCCATGCCGACGCAAGCAGTCGATAGCGGTCTCAGGGACTACACGCAGTGGGTTCACTGAGAGTGACCCCACTGGCATGAAGCTCAAATAGGTCCGTCCTATTGAGCTACATGACAACACCTAAGCCTATGAATCTAATACTACCCGACCCGAGTAAATTTACTCTCGGGGACTCTTACAGTAAGTGTACTCCGAGTACCCAACTGTTAGCAGTCGACTATATTATCCACGAATATGAACAAGTCAAAGACAATATGCGTAAAGACAACTGCCGGTGCAAGCACTCAACAGAAGTCTCGGGGACTACACCCATTGGGTTCACCAAGAGTGAACCCATTGCAAACATCATCTGATATCCGAGAACACCCAGTGGGTTACAAGAGAAAAGTAATTACTTACTAGCCCACTTACTCGGATATCGTCCCGCAGCTCCAAGCTCCGCTTGTACAAGGAGGCAATGGAGTCGTACGCCTTTTTGGCTTCTCCCGCCATCAGCTCGGCCTGCACCATGGCCCCCTTGGCCGCTCCCACCTGATCCTCCGAGAGGTGCTGGATGTTGAACTCGACATTGGACGGGCCTGGCTTCGTCAGAAGCTCCCTGAGCATCCCAAGGCCCGCTCCAGTCGGCTCAGCCGCCACCAGCTCCTCCTCAGTCGGCGGCATCGCTTCAATCGGCGGCACGTCCATGGCGGGAGCAGCAACTGGCGGGGCGGCCTCAAGGATAGGCTCTGCGGCTAGCTCAGGCCCCTCCTGGTCACCCTCGCCCACATAAATCGCCCCTGCCAGACCAAATGTCGCGAGATCTCAGAAAAAGAGAAGGACAAGACCGAAGACAGAATTCGCGACGCGATAGTATAACACTCTCACGGTTGCTACAACGCACCTGGCTGGGACGAGACAACGTTGTCCGTGTCCATGGGGTCACCCTCCTGGCGCGCCGGAGAGGTGGCAGAAGTAGCGTCTCTGTCGAGTGGAATCCATTCGACCAATAAACAGGAGTTCATTCGGATATCAGAAGAAATTAGAAGATCGATACACTTACGTGGAGGTGACGGGGACAGCAACCCTCATCCGCGGCAGAGCCTTCCGAGGTTTGGGTCCACTTGGTTTGGCCGCCTTGGAAGACTGACCCGCAGGCTCAGCGGCAGCATCCCTGGCCCTCTTGGTGCTCCGAGCACTCGGGACCACTGGGTAGTGGGCGGAGCCCTCGAAGATGCCGGAGGGACCGAGGGAACGGCAGGCTCGTGTCGGCGCTTGGTCCGATGCTCTAATTGCGGAGGCGGCGAGTCCTGCTCTTCGTCTTCCTCCTCTTCCTCGCTAGTCTCTTCCTCCGACTCCCCGCTGTCGGAGACATACTCAACGCTCTCCACGCTGCCCTCTTGGCTGCCTTCTTCCTCCTCCTCGTCCGGGTTCCCGTTCGAGACAGCAGAAAACCAGTTGGTCCACTTCTGCGTGAAATACAGTCGACGACATCAAGCGACAAGCAGAGATTCAAGAAAGCGATAAAAATAAACAGATACGTGCACTCGACACATGGTACTCACCTGATTCGGAGGAGGATTGTCCGCGCTGAAAGCCCTCACTCGCCGAGACCCTCTGGGGTTCTCGCAGGCGCCTGTGATCTGGAGCATCCACGACGCCACCTTCTCCTCGGCCACGCTCAAGACGTTAGTCCGAGTGGAGTCCTCGGTCCCCGTGTAGTGCCACATGGCGTGGTCGCGAGCCTGCAGTGGTTGTATGCGCCTACCAAGGAAAGTCTCCAGCAAATCCATGCCGGTGACTCCCCTCCTGACGACGTCTACGAGTGCGTCAACCAAGGGCTGGATGTCGAGCTTCTCCGCCTTCGTGAGCGCGAGCTGCTTAGGTGGAGCGGGATGATCAAGGCTAAAAGGGGGCAACCCTGAAGAGGCGTTCGGACAGGCAACGTCTTGGCAGTAGAACCACGTCGACTGCCAGTTCCTGACCGACTCGCTCAGCTGAAGAGCAGGATAACTACTCCGACTCTTTTTCTGGAAACCTAAACCTCCACAGAGTTGGAGAAGATGCGTTTTATCATGCGACTGGCTGAGTCGTTTGATAGTCTGAGATCTAGCAGAGAGTATATGTTTGAACAACCCCCAATGGGGGAGGAGCAGCCGAGGAAACACTCGCACATAACGATGAAAGCAGAGAGATGGGCAATAGCATTCGGAGGAAAGTGGTGAAGATGTGCCCCGAAGTGGTTCATGATGCCCTTAAAGAAAGGATGCGGGGGCAGGGAGAAACCTCGGTAGACATGGCTGAGCAGCAAGACGCGCTCCCCCTCCTGGGGTGCCGACTCGACCTCGTTCTCAGCCGGCAGCCTCCAAGACTTGTGGACGATCATCCCGTCCTCCACCAGCTGCAGCAGATCCCTCTCCTTCACCGTAGAGGGGAGGAAGTCGCCTTGAATCCACCCCGCCGGCAACGGCCGCTGCCGCCGCTGAGCAGGAGCCGCCGCCTTCCCCTTCTTCTTCCTCGCCTCCATCTTGCTGGTTTGACCCTTGGTCATGGAGGAAGTTGCGAGTTCGCAGAGAGAGAGAGGAGGAGTGGGGAGGTTAGGTGCGCTGGAGGAGGCGAGGAGGACGAAGCAACGGCAAAAGATCCGGCGGGCGTAACGAAAAACCCTTGCCGCCAGGATTTAAGTAAGGTTCCGACTGGGTCGCTTGGCCTCGAAACCTTATCCCCCGACCGACCGCGGTGATATCAGTGGAGGAGTTGAAGGCGCGAGAATCGAGGCATCAGACGCTAATCGAGCGCGCTGGCGTCAACCCCGCTGAGCGCGCGGAAACCGAAATTTGAAGATCCCGGAAAATCCGCTGCTGTCAGTTGACGGGTCGCGTCAAGAGATACCCTGAATACACTCGGTTTCCTACAGTTTGTTCCACGGAGATTTCCACTCGGATCGTTGGTCAGAAAAGATAAAATGGATCGAGGCAAGCAACACCCAAGCCAAGTCCGCTCCAGTCGGATCCAAACTTCAAACATCGCTTCGTCGTTCCAACCCCAATCCATTCGGGGACTAATGATGGGGTTATAGTCCTAGGGTAGGGTCATAGGCCTGCCCTGTAGGTCCTACCCAAGGACTACCCCTCACAAAGGACAAGGCCCTTAGTCAGCTTCGACTGAATGAAGGAGTCCCCATCATCCAGTCGGTAACAGGTCCTCGATCATCCAGTCGGAGACTAGCATTCGGAGGATATCAAGCTAACCGACTGGATACCACTCGGTACATCGTAACCCCCTGGAGGGAAACGGTCGTACATTTCCAGGTGCATTTATTAGCATTTAGGGCGTACGTTACCTGTAACGTACGCATTCAATCGCCACTACTCCACCCCTGTACCAGAACCATTGTGGAGGGCAGCGCACTCTATATAAGCCACCCTCCCCCGCTGGTAGAGGGGTTAGCAACTCATTGTATTCCATATTTCCACTCGACAACAAGCTCCTGAGCACTGAGACGTAGGGATATTACCTCCACCGTAGAGGGGCCTCAACTCATACAACCTCGCCATAGCTAAGGCTCTGCCCATCCTTTTCGTACCCAACACATCTACTGTTAGGCTTATACCCACGACAGGAGCAGTAAGTATTTCCCTCAGTTTGAGAACCAAGGTATCGATCTAGAACGAGGGCCTCGTCAAGTCTAGAGTACCTGCGCAAACACAAACAAGCTTGCACCCAACGCTTCAAAGGGGTTGTCAATCCCTTCAAGATTGTTTGCAAAGTGAGATTTGAAAGCGGAAAGTGCAACGAAGTAAAAAGTGTAAGGCTGAAAATATGGTGTGGAGTAGACCCTGGGGGTGATAGTGTTCACTAGAGGCTTCTCTCAAAATAGCAAATATCACGGTGGGTGAACAAATTACTATCGAGCAATTGATAGAACCGCGCAAAGTCATGACGATATCTAAGGCAATGATCATACATATAGGCATCACGTCCGAGACAAGTAGAACAATACTTTCTGCATCTACTACTATTACTCCACACATCGAGCGCTATCCAGCATGCATCTAGTGTATTGAGTTCATGACGAACAGAGTAACGCCTTAAGAAAGATGACATGATGTAGAGCGATAATCTCAAGCCAATGATGAAAACCCCATCTTTTTACCCTTAATGGCAGCAACATGATGTGTGCCTCGCTACCCCTTCTGTCACTGGGTGAGGTCACCCCATGGTATGAACCCAAAACCAAGCACTTCTCCCATTGCAAGAATCATAGATCTAGTTGGCCAAACAAAACCCACAACTCGAAGAGAATTACAAGGATATGAAATCATGCATAAGAGAGATTAGAAGAAACTCAAATAAGATTCATAGATAATCCGATCATAAATCCACAATTCATCGGATCTCGACAAACACACTTCAAAAGAAGATTACATGGGATAGATCTCCATGAAGATCATGGAGAACTTTGTATTGAAGATCCAATTGAGAGAAGAAGCCATCTAGTTACTAGCTATCGACCCGTAGGTCTATGGTGAACTACTCACACATCATCGGAGAGGTCATGATGTTGATAAAGAAGCCCTCCGTATCCGTATCCCCTGTCCAGCAGGGCACTAGAACGTGCCCCATATGGGATCTTGCGGAGACAGAAGCTTGCGGTGGCGGAAAAGTGATTTCGATGATCTTCTGATTTTTTTGGGATTTTTAGGGAATTTATAGGCGCAACCCCTAGGTCTGGGGGCGCTCAGGGGGCCCACAAGCCTGGGTGGCGCGGCCTACCCCCTGGCCACGGGGTGGGGGCTTGTGGGGCCCCTGAGGCTCCCCTGCTTAACTCCTGCTCGTCCTCGAGTAGGGAAGTGATAAAGAATGAATTTTTGATGTGGAATGCTACCTAGCATAGTTGTCCTTTACAACTTCTTTCACATGACATGAATGTTCAGATCCGTAAGATTCAAAGCAATAGTTTGCTATTAACATGAAATCAATAATACTTCAAGAAAACTAGCAAGGTAATCATGAACTTTCAAAATAACAAGGCCAAAGAAAGTTATCCCTACAAAATCATATAGTCTGGCTATGCTCCATCATCCTCACACAACTAATGTAAATCATGCTCAACCCCGGTATTGGCCAAGTAATTGTTTTCACACTCTTACTTTCTCAAACTTTTTATAACTATCACACAATACATGAGCGCGAGCCATGGATATAGCACTATAGGTGGAATAGAGTGTGGTGGTGGTTGTGAGACAAAAAAGAGGAGATGGTCACATTGACTCGGCGTGTCAATAGGCTATGGTGATGCCCATTAATAGATATCAATGTGAATGAGTAGGGATTGCCATACAAAAGGATGCACTAGAGCTATAAGTATGTGAAAGATCAAAAGGAGAACTAGTGGGTGTGCATCCAACTTGCTTGTTCACGAAGACCTAGGGCAATTTTGAGGAAGCCCATCATTGGAATATACAAGCCAAGTTATATAATGAAGATTCCCACTAGCATATGGTGGTGACGAAGCAAGAAGCTCTCAATCATGAAGAACATGGTGCTATTATGAAGCACAAGTGTGGAAAAATAGTAACATTGTCCCTTCTCTCTGTTTTTCTTTTTTTCATTTGGCCTCTTAGGCCTCTTTTTTTTTCTTTTCTCCCTTTTTTTGTTTTTGGGCTCTTTGGCCTCCTTTTTTCCCCTTCACATGGGACAATGCTCTAATAATGATGATCATCACACTTTTATTTACTCACAGCTCAAAGGTCACAATGATGATGACTCCATAGGAAATGCCTCCGGCAGTGTACCGGGATGTGCAACGATCTAGCATGGCGTATGACGTTGAAACATCTTGCTAGCTATCTTAAGATCATGCAATGGCAATACAAGAGTGACGGCACAAGTCATGAGATGGAACGGTGGGAGTTGCATGGCAATATATCTCGGAATGGCTACGAAAATGCCATAGTAGGTAGATATGGTGGCTGTTTTGAGGAAGGAATTTGGTGGGTTTGTGCACCGGCGAGAATTACGCGGCACTAGAGAGGCTAGCAATGGTGGAAGGTGAAAGTGCATCTATACCATGGGCTCGCATTAGTCATGAAGAACTCACATACTTGTTGCGAAAGTTTTTATTAGTAATCGAAACAAAGTGCTAAACGCATACTCCGAGGGGAAGGGTTGGTAGGTGTTAACCATCGCGCGATCCCGACCTCAACACAAAGGATGACAATCAATAGATCAATTATGCTCCGACTTCCTAACATAGCGGTTCACCATACGTGCATGCTACGGGAATCACTAACTTCAACACAAGTATCTCTAGATTCACACACCCTACTAACATAAGTCTTAATATTACCGAATCCATGTTTCAAAACTAATTGAGACGAATCGAAACTTCGATTTCTACTCAATGCACATGAAGATGGAGGTTTTTGCATCCTCTTTAGGTATCTATCACTTTTGGGACTACTTTCATAGCATAACCCAACTACCAAATCACGCACCGCCGTGCTCTAAAAGATATAAGTGAAGCTCTATAGCAAAAGCACCTAGGTCAAAAGATATAAGTGAAGCACTATGAGCATTCTAGCAAAATCACGATGAGTGCATGTCTCTCTCTCTCAAAAAGGTGTTCAGCAAGGATTATTGTGACACAATAAAAAGAAAAGACTCCTACGATACAAGACGCTCCAAGCAAAACACATATCATGTGGTGAATAAAAATGTAGCTCCAAGTAATGTTACCGATGGATTGAAGACAAAAGAGGGGATGCCTTCCTGGGGCATCCCCAAGCTTAGGCTTTTTGGTGTCCTTGAATTTGTCTTGGGATGCCTTGGTCATCCCCAAGCTTGATCTCTTTCCACTCCTTATCTCATCGTCCATGAGAACATCACCCAAAACTTGAAAACTTCACAACACAAAACTTAAAAAGAAACTCGTGATAACGTTAGTACAAGAGAACAAACTACCACTTCTTTTGGTACTGTAGAAAACTTGAATTCCATATATATTGGTGTTGGGCTACCGTAATATCACTTTTCCATGGCTAGTACCCCCCGATACTAACCATAGTTTCATCAAAACAAGCAACGAACTCAACGAAAACAGAATCTGTCAAAAACAGACCACTCTGTAGCAATCTGTATACTTAGTATACTTCTGTTACTTCAAAAAATCTGAAACATTACGACTGCCTGGGAAATAAGCATATCAACCAGAAGCAAAAAGAATCATATCAAAATCTCTTTCTGAATAAAAATTAAAAATGATCTCGTGAGCAAAAAGTTTCTGTCTTTTTCCAGCAGGATCAAACAACCATTACCAAGACTAGTCATAAAGGTTTTGCTTGGCTCAAACACAAAAAGAAACACAAAAAACACAATCACAACAGAATGGTGATGGTGTAGAAGCAAAAAAACAGACAGAAAAAAAGATAAATTCATTGGGTTGCCGCCCAACAAGCGCTATTGTTTAACGCCCTTAGCTAGGCATAAAAGCGATAGAATCACGTATCTTCGTCTTTGGTGCTCAAACCGTAAGTGGCCCTCCTCCTGGATTCATAAGGCAATCTTATTTTCTTTCTAGGAAAGTGTTACATGCCCTTCCCTTAAAGGAAATTTAAATCTAATATTCCCTTCCTTCATATCGATGATAGCACCGATAGTCCTTAGGAAAGGTCTACTAAGAATAATAGGGCAAGCAGGATTGCAATCAATGTCAAGCACAATGAAATCCACGGGTACATAGTTCCTATTTGCAATAATAAGAACATCATTGATCCTTCCCATGGGTTTATTGACAGTAGAATCCGCAAGATGCAAATTAAGAGAACACTCTTCAATCTCATTAAAACCCAGAACATCACATAAAGACTTTGGAATCGCAGAAACACTAGCACCCAAATCACACAAAGCATTGCATTCATAGTTTTTGATTTTGATTTTTATGGTAGGTTCCCACTCATCATGAAGCTTTCTAGGGATAGAGACTTCCAATTCAAGTTTCTCTTCAAGAGATTTTATCATAGCTTCGACGATATGATTGGTAAAGGCCTTGTTTTGGCTATAAGCGTGTGGAGAGTTTAACATGGATTGCATCAAAGAAATGCATTCAATCAAGGAGCAACTATCATAACTGAATTCCTTGAAATCCACGGTAGTAATTTCATTACTACTCAAAGTTTTAACATCTTCTACTCCACTTTCAATGCTTTTAGCATCAAGATAGATGGACTCTGAATCATTGGGACACTTTTCAACCAAAGTGGATTCATATCCAGCCCCATAATCATTAGGTTTGACACAAGAAAACAAAGATTCAATGGGAGTCACACCAAGCACTCTAGGATCGTCGTGATTCTCATAACAAGAACACGCCTTTTTAAGCCATTCATGTATAGCACGAATTTTGGCGGTTCTTTCTTGGCTCTCAATCATGCAAACACACATAGATTTCAAAGTTTCATCCATGTTGATTTTGGGAGGAGCACATCTAACTTTCAAAGCATCAACATCACTAGACATTCTATCAACGCTCTTAGCTAAATCGTCAATTTTGAGTAGCTTTTCCTCTATGGACGCATTGAAAATCTTTTGAGAGTTGATGAACTCTTTGATATTACTCTCTAGATCAGAGGATAATCTATTGTAATTTCCATTGGTATTGTTGTAGGAGTTGCCAATGTTATTAGAGGAGTTACCAGGAAAAGGCCGAGGAACATAGTTTCCTCTAAAAGCATTGTTGTTGCCAAAGTTATTCCTACCAACAAAATTAAAGTCCAAGCTAGCGTTGCTACTCTCAATCAAAGAAGACAAAGGCATATCATTAGGATCCGAAGGAGCACTTCTACTAGAAACCAAATTCATTAACTCGTCCATCTTAGCACTCAACGAGTTAATTTCCTCTATAGCGTGTACCTCCTTACTAGTAGGTGACCTTTCAGTGTGCCATTGAGAGTACTTCGTCATGATGTTGTCTAAGAGATTTGTGGCTTCTCCTAACGTGATTTCATGAATGTTCCACCTGAGGCGAAGTCCAAGATATTTCTAGAAGCCAAATTGAAGCCACCGTAAAAGATTTGAATAATCATGCAAAGGCTCAAGCCATGAGCGGGACAATTTCTAATCATTAATTTATTCTCTCCCAAGCTTGTGCAACATGTTCATGATCAAGTTGCTTGAAATTCATGATATCATTACGGAGAGAGATGATCTTAGCTGGCGGAAAATACTTGGATATATAAGCATCTTTGCACTTATCCCAAGAATCGATACTATTTTTGGACAAAGAAGAAAACCAAGTTTTTGCGCGATCTCGTAACGAGAAAGGAAAAAGCTTCAATTTAATCACATCATTATCCACATCTTTCTTGTTTTGCATATCACAAAGCTCAATGAAGGTATTGAGATGGGATGCGACATCTTCACTAGGAAGGCTAGAAAATTGCTCTTTCACAACAAGATTCAGCAAAGCGGCATTGATTTCGTATGACTCCGCACTAGTGGCGGGAGCAATCGGAGTACTAATAAAATAATTATTATTAGTATTAGAGAAGTCAAAAAATTTGGTGTTTTCGTTCATGGTGACTTAAGCAAGCAAGAAAACACACGAGCAAACAAAGAGCAGGCGAGAAAAAGGGCGAACGAAAAGGCGAACGAAAAGGCAAACGAAAAAGGCAAATTGGTGAAGTGGGGGAGAGGAAAACGAGAGGCAAGTGGAAAACAAAGTAAATCCAAGAGATGAGTTTGCGACACCTACTTGGATGAGTTCTTGACTTGATATTCCTCCCCGGCAACGGCGCCAGAAATTCTTCTGCTGCCGCAACAAAAGTCCTTCCTTGACGCTAGGAATTCATCTTGTTACTTCTCTGGTTTGCGTCGGTTTTTCCATTGAAGAGGAAAGGGTGATGCAGCACAGGAGCAGTAAGTATTTCCCTCAGTTTGAGAACCAAGGTATCGATCCAAAAGGAGGGCCTCGTCAAGTCCAGAGTACCTACACAAACACAAACAAGCTTGCACCCAATGCTTCAAAGGGGTTGTCAATCCCTTCAAGATTGTTTGTAAAGTGAGATCTGAAGGCGGAAAGTGCAACGAATTAAAAAGTGTAATGCTGAAAATATGGTGTGGAGTAGACCCTGGGGCGATAGTGTTCACTAGAAGCTTCTCTTATAATAGCAAATATCATGGTGGGTGAACAAATTACTATCGAGCAATTGATAGAATCGCGCAAAGTCATGACGATATCTAAGGCAATGATCATACATATAGGCATCACATCCGAGACAAGTAGACCGATACTTTCTATATCTACTATTATTACTCCACACATCGACTTCTATCCAGCATGCATCTAGTGTATTGAGTTCATGATGAACAGAGTAACGCCTTAAGTAATATGACATGATGTAGAGGGATAATCTCAAACCAATGATGAAAACCCCATCTTTTTACCCTTGATGGCAAAAACACGATGCGTGCCTCGCTACCCCTTCTGTCACTGGGTGAGGTCACCGCACGGTATGAACCCAAAACCAAGCACTTCTCCCATTGGAAGAATCATAGATCTAGTTGGCCAAACAAAACCAACAACTCTAAGAGAATTACAAGGATATGAAATCATGCGTAAGAGAGATCAGAAGAAACTCAAATAAGATTCATAGATCATCTGATCATAAAACCACAATTCATCGGATCTCGACAAACACACCGCAAAAGAAGATTACATCGGATAGATCTCCATGAAGATCATGGAGAACTTTGTATTGAAGATCCAAGAGAGAGAAGAAGCCATCTAGTTACTAGCTATGGACCCGTAGGTCTATGGTGAACTACTCACGCATCATCGGAGAGGTCATGGTGTTGATGAAGAAGCCCTCCGTATCTGAATCCCCCCTCCAGCAGGGCACCAGAACGTGCCCCAGATGGGATCTTGCGGAGACAGAACCTTGCAGCGGCGGAAGAGTGATTTCGATGATCTCCTGATTTTTTTGGGATTTTTAGGGAATTTATAGGCGCAACCCCTAGGTCAGGGTGCACTCAGGGGGGCCACAAGCCTGGGTGGCGCAGCATACCCCCTGGACGCGGGGTGGGGTCCCGTGGGGCCCCTGAGGCTCCACTGCCTTGAATCCCAAGCTTCCCGATCTTCTTCCGTTTCGGAAAAAATCTTTTCGGGGATTTTCTTTCGTTAGGACTACGTTTCAAAATCTCCTCTGAAAGGGGTAAAAAACATGGAAAAACAGGAACTGGCACTTGGCACTGAGTTAATAAGTTAGTCCCAAAGAATATATAAAAGGCATGCAAAACATCCAAAGTTTGACAAGATAATAGCATGAAACCATAAAAAATTATAGATACGTTGGAGACGTATCAACATACATTAAAACGACAAGACCATGTGTCTTGTGTGATGTCTCAAGTATCTCAAACTCTGTTGTATGAAGTGAAGAGATGTGTTTTGGGGAAATGAACATGAAAAATTCAAAAACCTCACCACAGCTTCATTTTGGAGTGACTAAGAAGGATCCAGGGTTAGTTTTTCATTGTCATGTTTTCATCTTGTTTAAATGTTGGTCAAGCTTAGTTTTGACCAGAATTCAAATGGGAATAAAAAATTCAGAAAAAATCAGAAAAATGAAAAACCTGCGCACATAGTGTTCTTATGTCATATACTAATGGCTTAAGTTGATAAACAAGGTCTACATACATTAAAACGACAAGTCCATGTGTCTTATGTGATATCTCAAGTATCTCAAACTCTCTTGTATGAAGTGAAGAGAAGTGTTTTGTGGAAATGAACATGAAAAATCCAAAAACCTCACCACAACTTTATTTTGGAGTGACTAAGAAGGATCCACGGTTAGTTTTTCATTTTCATATTTTAAACTTGTTTAAATGTTGGTCAAGGTTAGGTTTGACCAAAATTCAAATGGGCATAAAAAATTCAAAAAAAATCAGAAAAATGGAAAACCAGCAAACATAGTCTTCTTATGTCATATACTAACGATTTTGGAGTGAGTAAGAAGGATCCAGGCTTAGTTTTTCATTTTGATGTTTTAGACTTGTTTAAATCTTGGTCAAAGCTAAGTTTGATTAGAATTCAAATGAGAAAAACAAGTTCAAAAAAATTCAAAAAAGGAA
This sequence comes from Hordeum vulgare subsp. vulgare, assembly GCF_904849725.1. Lineage (NCBI taxonomy): Eukaryota > Viridiplantae > Streptophyta > Magnoliopsida > Poales > Poaceae > Hordeum > Hordeum vulgare. Next base: position 249,008,602 of record NC_058519.1, read on the forward strand.
AAACCAACGCACATAGTTTGTATATATAGAATATACGTGTAGGAAGGTTATTTGGCTGATTTAGACAAGGTCGAAAAAAACCTTGCTTAGAAATGAGGCCGTTTACCCTACCTTTGGAGCTCTTTTTAGCATATTTTTCATGAAAATTTCAAACACCTCAAATACCTCACCGTAGCTTCATTTTGGAGTGACTAAGAAGGATTGAGGCTCAGTTTTTCATTTTGATGTTTTAGACTTGTTTAAATATTGGTCAAAGTTAGGTTTGACCAGAATTCAAATGAGCAAAACAAATTCAAAAAAGTAAAAACCAACACACATAGTCTGTGTATATAGAATATATGTGTAGGAAAGTCATTTGGCTGCTTTAGACAAGGTCGAAAAAAACCTTGCTTAGAAATGAGGCCGTTTACCCTACCTTTGGAGCTGTTTTTTAGCACATTAGGTTTGACCATAATTCAAATGGGCTTAAAAAATTCAAAAAAAATCAGAAAAATGAAAAACCAGCACACATAGTCTTCTTATGTCATATACTAGCAATTTAAGTTGATCAACAAGTACTACATAAATTCAAATGAAAAAAATTGACGTATGAAGTGAAGAGAAGTGGTTTGGGGTTTGGAACATGAAATTTTCAAAAACCTCACCACAACTTCATTTTGGAGTGACTAAGAAGGATCCAGGGTTAGTTTTCATTTTGATGTTTTATACTTCTTTAAATGGTTGTCAAAGTTAGGTTTGACCCGAATTCAAATGAGCAAAACAAATTCATAAAAAAATCAAAAAGAAAGAAAACCAGTGCACACAGTCTCATGGCAGCGTGATGACCCACAAGTATAGGGGATCAATCATAGTCCTTTCGATAAGTAAGAGTGTCGAACCCAACGAGGAGCAGAAGGCTCTGATAAATGGATTTCAGCAAGGTAATAACTGCAAGCACTGAAAGTAGCGGTAACAAGTGATTGTGTAGCAGGTGAAATGTAGCAAGCAAAAAGTAACAAGTAACAAGTAGTAGCAACGGTGCAGCAAGTGGCCCAATCCCTTTTGCGGCAAGGGACAAACCTGAACAAAGTCTTATAGGAGGAAAAACGCTCCCGAGGACACACGTGAATTTCTGTCATTCTAGTTTCATCATGTTCATATGAATCGCGTTCGTTACATTGATAGTTTGATATGTGGGTGGACCGGCGCTTGGGTACTGCCCTTACTTGGACAAGCATCCCACTTATGATTAAGCTCTCTCGCAAGCATCCGCACCTACAAAAGAAGAATTAAGACAAAGTCTAACCATAGCATTAAACTAGTGGATCCAAATCAGCCCCTCACGAAGCAACGCATAGACTAGGCTTTAAGCTTCTGTCACTCTAGCAACCCATCATCTACTTACTACTTCTCAATGCCTTCCTCTAGGCCCAAATATGGTGAAGTGTTATGTAGTCGACATTCACATAACACTACTAGAGGAAAAACAACATACATCATATCAAAATACCGAACGAATATCAAATTCACATGACTATTACTAACATGACTTATCCCATGTCCTGAGGAACAAAAGTAACTACTCACAAAACATAATCATAATCATGATCAGAGGTGTAATGAATAGCATCAAGGATCTGAACATAAACTCCTCCACCAAGTAATCCAACTAGCATCAACTACAAAGAGTAATCAACACTACTAGCAACCTTACAAGTACCAATCGGAGTTGCGAGACGAAGATTGGTTACAAGAGATGAACTAGGGATTGGAGAGGAGATGGTACTGATGAAGATGTTGATGAAGATGCCTCCCCTCCGATGAGAGGAGTGTTGGTGATGATGATGGAGACGATTCCCCCCTCCGGGAGAGAAGTTTCCCCGGCAGGATCGTCCTGCCGGAGCTCTAGATTGGATCTGCTCAAGTTCCGCCTCGTGGCGGCGGCGAAACCATGAAAAAGCTCCCTTCTGATTTTTTCTGGACCAAGACGCTTCATATAGCAAAAGAGGGGGGCTAGTGGGCCGTCAGGGAGCCCACAAGCCCCCACTTCGCCACCAGGGCGGTGGCAGTGTCAGGGCTTGTGGCGCCCTAGCAGCCGCCCCGGTAGTTCTTTCACCCGGTATTTTTTATATAATCCTAAAAAAACCACGTAACTTTTCAGGGCACTTGGAGATGTGCAGAATAGTGGACTAGGAGTTTCTCCTTTTCCAGTCCAGAATTCTAGCTGCCTGAATTCTCCCTCTTCAAATAAACCTTGCAAAATAAGAGAGAAAAGGCATAAATATGGTACCACAAGTAATATAACAGCCTAAAAAGCAATAAATATCAACATGAAAGCATGATGCAAAATGGACATATCAACTCCCCCAAGCTTAGACCTCGCTTGTCCTCAAGCGAAAACCAAGTCCCATAAACATGTCCACATGTTGAGGGACGAAGGTGTCGATAAAACATAATACGGACATGAGGGCATCATGATCACACATAGAACAGCAATACATCATAAAGATTCTTATGGGAAAGTAACAATTCCTTCACAAAGCAAAGCATGAAGTAAAAACTTTACCGAGAAGTAACCAAGAATAAACCATAGTCATTGAAGGAATTGCAATTTATCACAACATGAGGAAGAGTCAAATAAGAGCTTGTAAGGCAAACCCACATACTCAATTATCTCTTTTGTTTTCCACAATTGTTACAACTCACGTGGTACTCATGGTGTCAAAGTTTCAGCTGGACACAGAGGAAGATAGGGGCTTATAGTTTTGCCTCCCAACCATTTACCTCAAAGGTAAAGTCAAGAACAATAAAGCATAAGTACTCAACTCCAAGTTGATATATGCATATAGATCTTTCCCAAGCATGTGACGGTAGCCGAGACAAAGGCAAAAAGGGAGTTGGTGATGATCACCATGACTCTTACAAGGGCAAAAAGTAAAGGTACAAGATAGGTCCTTCGCAGAGGGAAGCAGAGGTTGTCATGCGCTTTTGAGGTTTGAATGCGTGTCCTCTTAGTGCGGAGGAACGTCACTTTATATTGCCTCCTGTGATAAAGAACTTTATTATGCAGTCTGTCGCTTTTATGTCTTCCTCATCACAGGTTCATACAAAGCTTATTTTCCACACACTAATAGATCATACATATTAGAGAGCAATTTTTATTGCTTGCACCGATGACAACTTACTTGAAGGATCTTATTCAATCCATAGGTAGGTATGGTGGACTCTCATGGCAAAACTGGGTTGGAGGTTTATGGATGCACAAGTAGTATCTCTACTTGGTGCGGGAGTTTTGGCTAATATGAGGTGGAAGCAATCGTCACATGCTAAGGGATCTCTAATCATATAATATTGTTTGGAACCAAGCAAACACAATTCATTATGTTGTCTTCCTTGTCCAACATCTACTCCTAGGCATGTAATAGTTTGGTGAGTGCTCACAATTGTAAAAAGTGTCTAAGATGATATATTTATATGTGAACCTCTCTTTCCTTATTACTTCTTATTAATTCCAACAATGACTGAGGTCTATGTTGATTTATTATCAACAAGTTTCAATCATCATACGTGTCATAAGTGAAGTTATCACTTTCCATAAGATCGTCTCATCATCTTTCATGCTATTATTCTTTTCATACTTTTTGATCATGGCACAAAGCAAATCCCTTGACTAAGACACTCTTTATTATATAGCTCGTAAGCTTGAATACATCGGGGGAGAGACAAAAGCAAAAGACTCAAACTAAAAACTAAAGACTTATTCCTCCAAAGGAAGAAATAAAAACTGAAAAGGAAAGAACTAAAACAAAGGTAAAAGCAAAAGATATAAAGGTGATACGATACCAGGGCAACTCCCCCAAGCTTGGCAGAAGCCAAGGCGATTGCCCAAACCAATGCTTAGTTGTCTTCCTTTGGCGGTGATGGTGGTGGAGTTGTTGAAGTAGTCTTGAGCTTGTCTAATTTCCACTTGAGCAAAAAGTCCTGCTCCCTTAGATCGTCATTTTCTTCCTCAAGTTTCAACACTCTATGGCAAAGTTCCTGCTACTCTCCTGCAAGAAACGAGAAGGGATAAAGAAGGTCTTAGGCTTCTTCTTATGATCAGGGATGCTTGACTTCTTGAACTCCACATAGGTGTTTGCAGGTTGAGGTAGAGGGGCCTCCTCTTCATTGGAACTCGTTTGCTCCTTCCCTTTGGGCTCATAGTCCTCTTCCTCATCAGTGGTCCAGCCATATGGTTCCAAGTCCCCCTTGATCCTAGAGTTAGCACGATCATCGGCACCATAGATCTCTTCTTCTGAATCTTGAGAAGACATCTTGACCTAAATCTGCGGCAGACAACAAGCTCGAAACGAAAACGGAGGAAAACTGCACGATACGGAGATCAAAACCTTCGGGCGACTATATACTGATTTTTCTGGGCCAGAAGGAGTCCTCCGCAAGAAAATGGAGTCCGGGAGGCACACGAGGTGCCCACAAGCTTGCCCTCCGCCACCAGGGGGGTAGGGGCGGTGGCAGGGCTTGTGGCCGCCTCGTTCGCTCTCCGGACTGCTTTTTATTTTTCTAATTTTCCAAAAATTCCAAAACGCAGGAAATTTCCTAGTGGAAAAGCATCGGAGTCTAGTTTCTTACCGAAACAGATACATCTTCGTTTTCAAGGTCTGAGACAGGCTGATAAACATCCCTTATGTACTCCTCTGGAGTTATGACATTCATAATATTGGTCTCAACATTTATGGGAGTACCAGAGATGTAATGCTTGATTCTTTCCCCATTTACCACTCTAGGAAAATTTCCTTCCGTGTTATTGATTTTGATGGCACCGGAATGATATACTTCCTCGATAACATAGGGACCTTCCCATTTAGAGACAAGATTGCCTGCAAAGAATCTCAAACGAGAATTGTATAGCAAGACATAATCACCTACATTGAATTCTCGTTTCTGTATTCGTTTGTCGTGCCATCTCTTAACCTTTACTTGAACAACTTGGCATTCTCGTATGCCTGGGTTCTCCATTCGTCTAACGAGAAGATATCAAACAACCGCTTCTCACCGGCAAGTTTGAAATCAAAGTTGAGCTCTTTGATTGCCCAATAAGCTTTGTGTTCCAGCTCAAGAGGTAAATGACAGGCTTTACCGTAAACCATTTTATACGGTGATATGCCCATGGGATTCTTATAAGCAGTCCTATAAGCCCATAGTGCATCGTCAAATTTGCTAGACCAGTTCTTTCGAAATCTATTGACGGTCTTTTTTAGGATAAACTTGATCTCCCTATTACTCAACTCAACTTGACCACTAGACTGAGGATGATAAGGGGATGCAACTCTATGGTTGACATCATACTTAGCTAGCATCTTGTGGAAAACACCATGAATGAAGTGTGAACCGCCATCAGTCATCAAATGTCCAGGGACTCCAAATATTGGGAAAATGACTTCTTTAAGCATCTTAATAGAGGTGTGGTCATGAGAATTTTTAGTGGGGATAGCCTCTACCCACTTAGTAACATAATCCACAGCAACTAAGATGTGAGTGTACCCATTGGAACTCGGGAAGGGTCCCATATAATCAAAGCCCCAGACATCAAATGGTTCAATGACAAGTGAATAGTTCATAGGCATTTCCTGACGCTTCTTATGTTCCCAATTCTTTGGCATTCGTCACAAGACAAGACAAATTTATGGGCATCCTTGAAGAGAGTGGGCCAATAGAAACCTGATTGCAATACCTTATGGGCAGTTCTATCTCCAGCGTGGTGTCCTCCGTAGGCTTCGGAATGACACTTCTGCAGGTTCTGTCCCTATTCATGTTCAGGCACACAACGTCTAATAACACCATCAACTTATTCCTTATAAAGGTGAGGATCATCCCAAAAGTAGTGTCTCAAATCAAAGAAGAATTTCTTGTTTTGCTGATAGGTGAAACTGGGTGGTATGTATTTGGCTACGATATAGTTTGCATAATCGGCATACCACGGTGTACTATGTGAAGTGCGAATGACATTTAATTGCTCATCAGGAAAGCTATCATCAAAAGGTAGTGGGTCATCAAGGACATTCTCTAACCTAGACAAGTTATCTGCTATAGGGTTATCATCATCGTTTCGGTCAACGGCGTGCAAATCAAATTCCTGTAGCAGGAGAACCCATCTGATAAGCCTAGGCTTAGGGTCCTTCTTGTCCATGAGGTACTTAATAGCTGCATGATTAGAGTGAATAGTGACTTTGGAGTCAACTATGTAAAATCTGAACTTTTCACATGCAAACACGACTGCTAGAAATTCCTTCTCCGTAGTGGCATAGTTTCTTTGGGCACTGTCTAGAGTTTTACTAGCGTAGTGAATGACATTCAACTTGTTGTCAACTCTTTGTCATAGAACAGCACCAACAACATAATCACTAGCGTCACACATGATTTCAAAGGGCAAGTTCCAGTCAGGTGGTTGAACAATAGGTGCGGTTATCAAATCCTTCTTAAGTATTTTGAAGGCTTCCTCACAATCCTCATCAAAAACAAAAGGAACATCCTTCTGCAAGAGGTTGGTAAGAGGCCTAGAAATCTTAGAGAAGTCTTTAATGAACCTTCTATAGAAACCAACATGACCTAGGTAACTTCGTATACCTCTGATATCTGTGGGGCAAGGCATTTTCTCAATTGCATGAACCTTAGCCTTATCAACTTCAATGCCTCTTTCGGAGATTTTATGTCCTAAGACGATACCTTCATTAACCATAAACTGGCACTTCTCCCAATTCAAGACGAGGTTGGTTTCTTCGCATCTCTGTAGGACTCGATCAAGGTTGCTGAGGCAATCATCAAAGGAAGACCCGTAAACGGAGAAGTCATCCATGAAAACCTCGACAATCTTTTCACAAAAGTCAGAGAATATAGCCATCATACATCTTTGAAAGGTGGCAGGTGCATTACATAAGCCAAAAGGCATACGTCTATAGGCAAAGGTACCGAAAGGGCAGGTGAAAGTGGTTTTCTCTTGATCAGATTGTGCAACAGGTATTTGCGAGAAACCTGAATAACCGTCTAGAAGGCAGAAGTGTGTGTGTTTTGATAGCCTTTCTAGCATTTTGTCGATATACGGCAAAGGATAATGATCTTTCCTGGTTGCCTTGTTCAGTTTCCGAAAGTCTATCACCATTCTATAGCCGGTAATAATCCTTTGTGGGATTAGTTCATCCTTATCATTAGGAACGACGGTGATACCTCCCTTCTTAGGTACGCAATGTACTAGACTTACCCAACCACTATGAGCAATAGGATAAATGATTCCTGCTTCCAGAAGCTTTAATATTTCTTTTCTAACGACCTCTTTCATCTTAGGATTTAATCTCCTTTGATGATCAGCAACTGGTTTAAAGTCAGGATCGGTTTTAATCTTGTGCTGACATAGAGTAGGACTAATACCCTTAAGATCATCAAGAGTATATCCAATAGCAGCGCGGTGCTTCCTCAGAGTCCTTAGTAACTTCTTCTCTTCGTGCTCTGAGAGGAGGGCACTATAATGACAGGATATATCTCCTTCTCTTCAAGTTAGGCATACTTAAGAGTATCAAGCAACTATTTAAGCTCAAACACAGGATCACCCTTTGGTGGGGGAGGATCCCCAAGCAGTTCAACAGGCAGATTATTCTTGAGAATAGGATATTGTTCTAAGACAATTTTATCTATCTCATCTCTCTCCTCCATATGCATATCATTTTCATGCTCAAGCATATATTGCTCTAAAGGATCCATAGGAGGTACGACAATAGAGCCAAGAGCAATGATTTCATCTCTACCAGACGACTCTCTTTCATGAGGTTGTCTTCCAAACTTGGAGAAGTTAAATTCATGAGACACACCCCCGAAACTTACTGTGACAGTCTGCTTAATGCAATCAATGTGAGCCTTGAGAGTGTTGAGAAAGGGTCTACCAAATATGATGGGACAAAAGCGATCTTGTGCAGTACCAAGGACGAGGAAATCAGTAGGATACTTCGTCTTTCCACACAGGACTTCTACGTCTCTCACAATTCCCAGAGGGCAGATAGTGTCTCTATTATCTAGCATAATAGTGACACCAATGGTTTCTAACTCAGCAGGTGCAATCTCATCTTTGATTTCATCATATAGAGAACGGGGTATTGCACTAACACTAGCTCCCATATCACATAAACCATGGTAACACTGATCTCCTATCTTGACAGAAACAACGGGCAGGCCAACTACATGTCTGTATTTTTCTTTCGCGTGAGGTTTAGCAATTCTAGCGGAGTCCTCAAAGAATTTCATAACATGCCCATCTATGTCTTTGGCTAAGAGATCTTTGATAATAGCAACACTAGGTTCAACTCTAATCTCCTCAGGGGGTGCAAGTGGTCTGATGTAACCCCTATGTATCATAGTTGGAGCTTTAGAATAATCCTTTATCCTAGCAGGGTATGGTGGTTTCTCAGTGTAAGCACAAGGAACAAAAGGATCACTAAAAGCAATGACTTTCTCCTCAACTAGATTGGTTTTGGATATGTTGCTTTCTACAGGAGGATGATATTTAAACCACTTCTCTTTGGGAAGATCAACATGAGCAGCAAAAGATTCACATAGAGAAGCTACTATCTCAGAGTCAAGTCCATACTTAGCGCTAAAATCTCTAGAAGTGTTTGTCTCAACAAAAGATTTAACGCAATCAAACTGGAAATTCATACCTGACTCCTTACCTTCCTCCAGCTCCCAATCTTCAGAGTTGTGTTTGATTCTCTCCAATAAATTCCACTTGTGATCAATATCCTTCTTCATAAAAGAACCGGTAAAAGAAGTGTCAAGCGTGGTACGATCTTCATGAGAAAGCCGAGCATAAAAGTTTTGAGTGATGATTTCTCTCGAGAGCTCATAATTGGGGCATGAATATAACATTGATTTAAGCCTCCCCCAGGCTTGAGCTATGCTTTCCCTATCACGAGGCCAAAAGTTATAAATAAAGTTCCGATCACGATGTACTAAATGCATAGGATAGAACTTTTGATGAAATTCCAATTTCAACCGATTGTAGCCCCATGATCCAGTATCATCACATAGCCTATACCACGTCAACGCCTTATCCTTCAAAGATAAAGGAAAGACTTTCTTCTTTACCTCATCCTCGGGCAAACCTGAAGCTTAAATAAACCACAAACTTCATCTACATAGATTAGATGCAAGTATGGATATGAAGATCCATCTCCTGTGAAAGGATTAGCCAGCAGTTTCTCAAGCATACCCGAAGGAATATCATAAAAGATATTTTCAGTAGGTACCTAAGGTTGAGGAAGAACTCCTCGTGCTTCCGTTCATGGTGAATATACCCCGAACAAACTCCTCAAAGGAACTGTTTCCATAGTGACAAGTGACAATAAATTTCAGCATAGTATATAAATGTTTCCTTACCAATTTCCACTTACCAAAGGCGCTTCACTCCCCGGCAACGGCGCCAGAAAAGAGTCTTGATGACCCACAAGTATAGGGGATCAATCTTAGTCCTTTCGATAAGTAAGAGTGTCGAACCCAACGAGGAGCAGAAGGCTGTGATAAACGGATTTCAGCAAGGTAATAACTGCAAGCACTGAATGTAGCGGTAACAAGTGATTGTGTAGCGAGGTGAAACGTAGCAAGCAAAAAGTAAGAAGTAACAAGTAGTAGCAATGGTGCAGAAAGTGGCCCAATCCCTTTTGCAGCAAGGGACAAGCCTGAACAAAGTCTTATAGGAGGAAAAACGCTCCCGAGGACACACTGGAATTTCTGTCATGCTAGTTTTATCATGTTCATATGATTCGCGTTCGTTACTTTGATAGTTTGATATGTGGCTGGATCAGCGCTTGAGTACTGCCCTTACTTGGACAAGCATCACACTTATGATTAACCTCTCTCGAAAGCATCCACAACTACAAAAGAAGAATTAAGACAAAGTCTAACCATAGCATTAAACTAGTGGATCCAAATCAGCCCCTCACGAAGCATCACACTTATGTCACTCCAGCAACCCATCATCTACTTACTACTTCCCAATGCCTTTCTCTAGGCCCAAATATGGTGAAGTGTTATGTAGTCGACATTCACATAACACCACTAGAGGAAAAAAACATACAACATATCAAAATACCGAACGAATATCAAATTCACATGACTATTACTAACATGACTTATCCCATGTCCTCAGGAACAAAATAACTACTCACAAAACATAATCATAATCATGATCAGAGGTGTAATGAATAGCATCAAGGATCTCAACATAAACTCTTCCACCAAGTAATCCAACTAGCATCGACTACAAAGAGTAAGCAACACTACTAGCAACCTTACAAGTACCAATCGGAGTTGCGAGACGAAGATTGGTTACAAGAGATGAACTAGGGATTGGAGAGGAGATGGTGCTGATGAAGATGTTGATTTAGATGCCTCCCCTCCGACGAGAGGAGTGTTGGTGATGACAATGGCGACGATCCCCCCTCCGGGAGAGAAGTTTCCCCGGCAGGATCGTCCTGCCAGAGCTCTAGATTGGATCTGCTCAAGTTCCGCCTCGTGGCGGCGGAGAAACCACGAAAAAGCTCCCTTCTGATTTTTTGGACCAAGACGCTTCATATAGCAAAAGAGGGTGGCTAGTGGGCCGTCAGGGAGCCCACAAGCCCCCACTCCGCCACTAGGGGGGGTGGTGGTGGTGTCAGGGCTTGTGGCGCCCTGGCATTACCCCTCCGGTAGTTCTTTCGCCCAGTATTTTTTATATAATCCCAAAAAAATCCATGTAACTTTTCAAGGATTTGAAGATGTGCAGAATAGTGGACTAGGATTTGCTCCTTTTCCAGTCCAGAATTCCAGCTGCCTGAATTCTCCCTCTTCAAATAAACCTTGCAAAATAAGAGAGAAAAGGCATAAATATGGTACCACAAGTAATATAACAGCCCAAAAAGCAATAAATATCAACATGAAACCATGATACAAAATGGACGTATCACGGCGTAGGTGGCGGTGGCGGCACAGGACGACCGGGTGGCGACGGGACAGAGTGGCGTCGAGTGGCCCGACACTGGCTTTGATTTGGGGACGTTATTTGCACGGTCCCACATGTCAGCTCCGGACCCACGTCCACACTGTCCCACATGTAAGATCCGGACCCACTACCACTAACGCCGGCGGACGGAATGGACTCAAAACTGCCCATTTGACCTCGTCATAGTAGTTGCCCACAAACTAGGGGCAAAACTGAGCATGATTCACAACTGAGGTAAAATCTAAGCAAATGGACACCACTGAGGGCAAAAGCATAATTAGCCCATTTTTTTAGGATCACGCGGATATTTTGGAATCTATGTGATAGCGATATGACGGAGTTCTGTCATGGTGCCACATGTCTGACTTCATTTCTTCTGTGGAGTTGAGCTCCAGGGGATTCTAGAGCACATCGTTATCATTCATATTTCTTAGCATCTCAAGACGGAGGATGTTTGAAATTGATTTAATACTATTAGTGGCGATAGGACTCCGACATCCCCACTACTGGTGGAGAGAGTTCGGATGTACTGCCATATTTGGAATCGTTGTGATTATGAAGGTTTGAGTAAGATGGGTTCCCGAGTCTCTGGTTATGTGTTGACGGATGTGTTACATTGGAGTGTAGTATCATGTTAGGAGTTGTGTGAAATTTTGCTCCTTGTATCCATGGACCCGATTGCATAACTGGAAGTTTCGGGAGTTCTAAGGTGGGAATTCCATTAGTCACCTATGAAATTCTTCACCGGATCTATGTGGGTTATACATTTGTTCCTAGCAATTCTATCTCAAACTTGACAATTGCAAGGGGCTTTCAAATCATATGTTGTCGACACTGATTTTGTGGAGGCATTCTTACTAAATTTAGTTTGAGTGCAAATTCATAAGACTTCATGTTGCAATATTTCAAGCCCTTGAGTGAGCTTATCAAATTCATCTTTCATCTGTCTTCTAATGTTGTTGTTCGTGTCCAGGATGGCTCCAGCAACTCGCCAGAACTCGGGTCGTGATGGAGAGTAGTCAAGCTCTCCACCTCCACCTCCTCCTCCTCAAGAGGCATGGCAAGCTTTGATGGCTGCGACCAATGCAAACAGTCAGATGCTGCTTGAAATTATGCAAGAGAGGAACCAAGGCCAGCAAGGAAATATCAACAACCAGCAACAGTTTGCTTCTCTCAATCAATTCATCGCAAAACAGCCCAAGTCCTTCAGTTGCTGTGAACAGTCGTTTGATGCGGATGATTGGCTACGTGACATGAGTAAGAATTTTGAGTGTAGCAATGTCAGGCTTGAGGACTTTGCCAGATTTTCTGCTTTCCAGCTGAAGGGTCAGGCAACTGAGTGGTGGCAGCAGCTCAAGGATACCAAAGGTGACCGTCTGATCACTTGGGATGAGTTCTGCCGTGATTTCATAGCCCATCATATGTCGGCAAGATTTGTTGAGGGCATGCGTAAGAAGTTCAGGTGTGTGAAGCAAGGAAGCTCATCTATTTACAATTACAACACTGAGTTCAAGAACCTTGCATGTTATGCCAAGCAGGATGTTCCAGATCAAAAGAGGAAGATCTATCAGTTTTGCGGTGGTCTCAAAGAAGATTTGCACCTTTCTCTTGCTATCCACGGCCCTCCTCGGTTTGATCGGTTCTATAACTTAGCTCTCAGGGCTGAGTCAACTTTACTCAGGGTCGAGAATTCAAGGAAGTGCTTCAGGGACACTAATTCCTCTTCGTCCTCAGCTCAGATTGTCCCAAAGCAGCAAAACTTCTAGGTTCCTCCTCTGCCTCGTCAGCCTCAGCAGTTCAAGCAGTCTGGTGGTCGTCGATATTCCCACCCACCCAACCCAGCTTTCTAACAGAAGTCTCAACCGCCTAAGTCAGGAGCTCCTCCAGCTCACTTCCTTCCGCTGTTAGAGGTGGCTTGTCACAAGTGTGGTCAGACGGGCCACTACTCCAACAAGTGTACTAGCCAGTGGCGTCTTCCGCCTCCTCCTCCAATCAGGCCCTAAGGCAATGGAATAGTGAATCATAGTCCCAAGTATGTGAGGGTTAACAATGTGAATGTAGCTCAAGTAGAGGATTCCTCAGATGTGATCATGGGTAACCTCTTAGTTAACTCAATTCCTTCAAAAGCCTTGTTTGATATAGGTGCATCACATTCATGCATTTCTAGGCCATTTGTTTCAAAGCATGAATGTTGTTGTCAAGAATTGCCTAGATCGTTAATTGTGGTTTCACCGGGCTTGCAAATGAATTCTCGCTTCATTGTTCTCGATGTCTCTGTCAGGATGGGCAGTTATTCTTTTGTGGCTTCTCCAATTGTTCTTGGCAATTCTGATATTGATCTTATTCTAGGCATGGATTTTCTAGCGATGAACAAAGCTTTTGTTGATTGGGAATCCAAAGAAGTCAAATTGACTCATCCTTCTGAAAAAGTGATCACTTTTGCTGCTCGCAATGACACGATTCATCTATTCTCTCTGAATGAGAAGGGTGAAATATCAGCCATTTCTCAAGTGCATGTTGTTTGTGAGTATGAAAATGTCTTTCCAGAAGAATTGCTAGGAATTCCTCCTCACCGGCTAGTAGAGTTTGTGATTGAACTCGAGCCTGGAACTGAACTGGCTTGCAAGCGTCCTTATAAGATTGGTCTTGAAGATCTAAAAGAATTGAAGAAACAGCTAGATGAACACTAAAGTCTGGGTTTGATAAGACCAAGTTCTTCTCCTTGGGGTTGTGGTGTTCTTTTTGTCAAGAAGAAATATGGCACATACCGTCTTTTTGTTGACTACCGTCCATTGAATAAGAAGATAATTAGAAACAAGTATCCACTTACCAACATCCATGAATTGTTTGAGCAATTGAACGGGGCCAAGATTTTATCTAAGCTTGCTCTTGGGATCGGCTATCATCAAATTCATATTCGTGAGGAACATATTACCAAGACTGTTTTCAGGATAAGATTTGGCTCTTATGAGTACACAGTTATGTCTTTTGGTCTCGCCAATGCTCCTCCGACTTTCTCTCGTGTGATGAATTAGGTCTTCTCTCCCTTCAAGAATGAGTTCGTCTTGCTGTATCTTGATGACATTCTAATCTTCTCAGAGACAGAGGAACAACATGCAGAACATCTTAGGCTTGTGTGTGATAAGCTAAGAGAGCATAAATTCTATGTTAAGTTCTCAAAATGTGAGTTTTGTCTCAACCAAGTGGTGTACCTTGGACAAATCATCTTTACCGAGGGCATTAAGGTGGATCTTGAAAAGGTTTGAGCCATTGTTCAGTGGGAGCCTCCTCAAAATGTGAAGCAACTTTGAAGCTTTCTCGGGCTTGCATGCTATTGCAGAAGATTCATTGAGAACTTCTCCAAGATTGCTAAGCCCCTATCCAACCTTCTTTAGAAGAGCGTAAAATATGTCTGGACTCTAGAGTGTGTTTTGGCCTTCAGTTCACTCAAGGAGAAGCTCACATAAGCTCCGATTCTAACTCCTCTTGAGGATACCAAGCTATTCCAAGTGTTCTGTGATGCCTCTCTGCAAGGTCTTGGTCGTGTTCTGATGCAAGAGAAGAAAGTGGTAGCTTATACCTCTAGGAAGTTGAAGTCAATTGAGAAAAACTACCCCACTCACTATCTTGAGTTGGCGGTAGTTGTCCATGCTTTGGTGAGTTGGAGACACCTGTTGTTGGGACAACAAGTTGAAATATACACCGATCACAAGAGTTTGAAATACATCGTCACTCAACCAAATCTCAATCTTTGTCAAATTCGTTGGAGGATATGATCGAAGATTAGAATCCATGCATTGATTGTACTCTAGGCAAAACAAATGTGATTGCAGATGCTTTGAGCAGAAAGGCTTACTGCAACAGTGTCATCCTCAAGCCATTCCAGCCTGCTCTTTGTGAATCCTCCAGGAAACTCTACCTTCAAGTAGTTCCTCATGGATTTCCTGCCAACCTCCAGATTTCTCCTACCTTGGAAGACCAAGTCCGCCAAGCTCAATTTCTTGATGCTATGGTGAAAAAAGTGAAGATAGGCTTGGCAAAAAGCATTCCAAAGTCTAAGTCCTTCCGTGTTGATGACAAAGATACTTTGTTCTTCGAGGATCGCCTTGTGGCTTCGAAAGGAGAGCTTGAGAAAGTTATCATGGATGAAGCCCACAATTCCCTTCTCTCGATGCATCCACGCATCTCTAAGATGTATAAGGATCAAAAGCAAACCTTCTGGTAGACTCGCATGAAATGTGAGATTTCTTACTTCGTGAATGAGTGTGATGTGTATCGTAGCGTGAAGGCGGAACATCAGCGTCCAGCGGGTCTTCTTCATCCTTTGACTATACCCGAGTGGAAATTCAATCATGTGGAAATGGATTTTGTAACCGGATTTTCTAAGTCCAAGAGGTGCAACGATTCCATCTTTGGTCATCGACAAGTTGACTAAAGTTCCTCATTTTCTTCCGGTCAAAGAATCAATCTCGACAACTCCGCTGGTAGAGCTATACACTTCAAGGATAGTTTCTCTGCATGGTGTTCCTATGCTCATTTCTTAAGATCGTGGAAGAATCTTTACTTCCAAGTTCTGGGATTCCTTTCAGACTGAGATGGGTACCAAGGTATGTTTCAGTATTGTCTACCATCCTCAGACTAGTTGTTAAGTGGAGAGAGGTAATCAAATCCTTGAAGATATGCTCGGAGATTGTGTGATTTCTTTTGGCATGAGGTGGGAAGACTGCCTCCCGTTTGCCGAGTTGTCATACAACAACAGTTATCAGGCAAGTCACACAAGGCCCTTTCGAGATTCTATATGGCAGAAAGTGTCGTACCTCGCTCAATTGGTCTAAAACTGGTGAGCGTTAGATTCTTGGGAATGACATGATCACTGAAGCATAAGAAATGTGTCATGTCATTCAGGATAATCTCAAATCCGCTTGATCCCGTTAGAAGAGCTATTATGATAGCAAGCATCATGACATAGCTTTTATGGTCGATAATTTGGTGTATCTTAGAGTGACTCCCATGAATGGCACTCAACGCTTTGGCATCAAAGGAAAGCTTG
Source organism: Hordeum vulgare subsp. vulgare (assembly GCF_904849725.1). Classification (NCBI taxonomy): domain Eukaryota; kingdom Viridiplantae; phylum Streptophyta; class Magnoliopsida; order Poales; family Poaceae; genus Hordeum; species Hordeum vulgare. The sequence continues at coordinate 249,024,651 of NC_058519.1, forward strand.
CTCCACTCTTTGTGGATCCTTTCAAGATTGTTGGCAAAAGAGGTGATCTTGCTTATCACCTAGAGCTTCCATCCAATTTCTCCAATGAGCATGATGAGTTTCACGTCTCTCAGCTCCTGAGGTGTTTCAATACTCTCGAGTGAACAGTTGACTTCAAAGACATTGATATCTAGCCAGACATTTCCTATCATGAGCTTCCAGTTGTTATTCTCGAAGAGACCGAGCGCAAGACTCGCAACAAGTCTACCAAGTTCCTCAAAGTCAAATGGTCACACCATGCCGATAAAGAAGCCGCTTAGGAACGCGGTGACCTTCTCCATTCCGAATATCCGAAGTTCTTTCAATCCTAGATCTCGGATCGACATCCTCTTATAGTGTGGGAGAGTTGTAATAGCCCAAGTCCATTCCCTTCCCTCTTTGTGATATTCCATGTTTGAACAAACCAACTTTGCGCTCATGTGTTGGGTTTTATAAATTTGTGCTTTGTGACATTCATCATTCATCATGGCATCATACCATCATTTCATATGTTGAATCATGATTTGTTGAATTGATATGTTGAATGTTGTTGGTGTGTGAGGTGTGCTTGCAAGTGAGTGTGTGTGGATCCCCAACCAAACCTCCTTTTTCTGAACTTCCCTAGAAACCCCTTTTATTCCAAATGCTAGTTATGTGTTGTTTGTTACTTGCTCTAATCTATTAATAAAAATGTTGCCAAGCTTCCAAATATTCTTAAGGATATTTAGAAAGTTATATTTAGCCATGTGCTGGTATTTCCCTTTGGCACCTTTTGTAAAACATCATCCACAATATTTAATATGTGATTTATTTGTGTGCTCTAAAATGCGCAAAACATTTTAATTAAATAGAGGTCAATTTCTAAGTGCCAAACAAATTTTTTCTCAGTTATGCTCTTTGAAACTCCCTTGGCAAATTATTTTATTTGCTGCTTATTTTTCTAAAGGAACAAAAAAATTGTATTGTGAGGGATAGAACTACCTACCTCGGCCTACTTCTCCCTATCGGCCCAGCAACCAGCAGTGGCGAGCCTAGTGCAGCCGCAGCACCCTCGCCCATCTCACGCAATGGACATCTTCTCCCCTGACATCGTTGTCCCCGTGTGAGTTAGCGAGCGAGAGAGAGCGCTAGCTCATGTGGTGGTCCTTTATGGACGTCGAGGGAGGGCCCCCAATAAAGCGAGCTCGCCTCCCTAGGGTTTCCCTCTCCTCCTCCTTCTCCCTCGCGCCGCCACAACTCCCTCATTCCTCTCCCCTGCTGGTAAGTTTCTGAGAGAAAAGGGAGAGATTCAGAGAGATAGCTTGCAGCGCTTGCCTTCTGTGTCGTCATCGACGCCTCTAGTGGCTTCCCCTCCTCCTTTCGGGATGTCCAAGAGGTTCTCGGTATCGCCCACATCTGATTCCCGACATTGATTGGCCGGCAAGCCCTCCATCGCCTCACATCGATCATCGTCATCATCGCAGTCTGGCGGCTCCGCTGCAAAGGCTGCTCTAACTCCTCCTTCGCCTCACGTCAGTTCCCTTGTCCCTGCAGAACCCCTCGGTGAGAAGTCGTTCGACCAGCCGAGCTCCTCCCTCTCGTTTCCCCTGTTTAGCTCCTACGTAGTCGTGTTCCGGCAACCGCAAGCAAGCGTGCTCGAGACGAGCATGAGCTCATGCTGGATCTCCTCACAGCAGCGCACATAGGTGCTAGTAGTAGAGGGGATGGACTCCCCTCGCACTCGGAACCCCCGGCGGTGGTCCCTGATACGTCCATTTTGCATCATGTTTTCATGTTGATATTTATCGCTTCTTTGGCAGTTATTTCACTGCACGGTACAATTCTTATGCCTTTTCTCTCTTATGTTGCAAGGTTTACATGAAGCGGGAGAATGCCGGCACCTGGAATTCTGGCCTCAAAGTTGAGCAAAGTTGAGATACCTATTCTGCACAACTCCAAACGCCGTAAAAATCAACGAGGATTTTTTCCGGATTTATAAAAAATACTGGGCTGTGGGGAGCCCGACTTATGAGTTGAGACCGCCGTGCTCAGTGATCCCAGAGATCAATGCTCACCGAACACAGATATCGAACAAAAGAGTCTTACATCCATACAGACCGTTTGATACAATAAATGACCTCTTCGGTCGAGTCTTACATATATAGGGCCTTAAAGAACTACACTTGAACTAAACCAATAGTGGAATTATTGGTGGAAAGCGTGAACCCATGCCATCAGCCTTAACCTACAGGCATTCTTACTAGGAAGCGTCCTAGCTCGCTAGAACGTCACCGAGTTAATCTTCACCAAATCATGTTCTGGCATACCTGGTCAATGAAATAACAAGTGGCAAGCCAATGAGTACTTTGAATGTACTCGCAAACAGCCCATGATAATCTACGAAAGTGAAGGATAACTATATCATGCATTTCTAGTATAATTCATCTGGGTGGAATGATCATCAATATGCATCAAGTTAAAGAATAACTCTTGAAGAAAAGGTTACACATATCGATATATCTGTCGAGGGCTGAACCATCCGGGTTCACCCTATATGCCAAGTCACTGAACTTGGTCATATCATGGCTATCATAGCAACAATTTACTTATCACCACACACACACACACACACACACACTCACGCACACTTGGTTTATACGGAAATATCATGACGTAGTTTAAGCAGGATTACCCAACTGTCCTTTAAAGTGGACACAGCTATTCGAATAGTTTACATTCTGCACAGGTAGTACGCTGGACCCACGAGATCCGGGAAACTTCCATGTCATCCACGACTCGCGGTATATCACATACCCGAGGTAAGTACCCGATCAATGCCTTTCCCCTGACGATACTAGACAAAGAGGTCCACTCGATTGGTACCCAGCCCACATGTTGTACGTCTTACGAGCTCCAACTCTGGACAGTACCAACCATGCGGGGACCAACGGTGTGACTGGAACTCATAAAAATGGCATAGTCGTCCTACCCGGCATGACCCCATCACGAGAGTGACCACATATCACTCCCGCCACTAGTAATGTGGCACTTTGCTAGGACCGACCAGAGTAATTAACATAGCCCCGTCCCATAAGGGGTATCGTGGACGTACTGGTAAGGTCGGGATGGTCGACACATCATAAATCTAATCCCATTTCCGAAACCTTACTCACACAAATACCAGGTGCATCACTTCACCAAAAGTGACCACCTAACTCATCATCACCCTCGTGCATTAGTGGCACCCGACGGGGTTTTCATAAACTCTTGCCTTATGACAACAACATGCTCACGATAATACTACTTCTACCTTTACTTGTCAACATGGTATTTGCATGACCCTAAGGGGTAGAATCAAGCTCAATGCATGTCCTCCAGAGGAGCCTTCGGTAAAATCATATCAAATGATTACCGGTACTTATGATCACATGCAACGGGAATACTTGCTATTTATCATGCAAAGTAACATATGCTCACTCATGGTCAAAGGGCTGCTTGCCTTGCTCACGTAAGTCCTCGGGGTCTTCGAGGTCTTCCGCTCCAACTCCGAATACTCCGTCTACCGTCAAGTATCGTCCAAAACAACCATAGTAAGCCACACATCAAGCAGAATAAAAGTGTTCTATAAATAGAAGTTTTGTTTTTCTTGGACCTCTCTGGTCATAAGAAAAATATCTGAATCTCTGCCAAGGGGTTTTAGATCACCAGGGAATTTTGAATGGATGAAAGGAGATATAGGTGACCATTGAAGAAGCCAACAGAAATCATTTTGTTAAAAATGAGTGGAGGCACCCATTTAACAGAGAATGATTTTATAAATTTTTAGGAAGTGGTTTCACTAGATTTGGGGTTCAAATGAATATACTAGGGATTTTCTAATGTGGAATAAATAGCAATAGGAAGCTATTTATTATAAGCAACAGAATGGAGCCTGATAAAAATGTTGACCAAGGCTCTAAAATTTGTACATGATATAAGAAGGCTGTGGAAATTTGAATCACTCCAATTGGAGTTGATCTGAAGCCTATGGGATTTTTGAAAGGGGAGCTAGAAGCATCCAAAATCTGTATTTAAATATAAATACATTATGAAAGTTGTTTGGAAAAATGTGCAAATTCAGTATTTGGATAGATCTTTATTTTAGAGACCTGCAGAAATTTGAATCATCAGATTTGGAGTTAGAATGGATTTAATATGGAATTTGTATGTTTTTGGAGAAAAGAAAAAGGCAAACGAGGCCACCAGGGAACGCTATAGTGCGCCCCGGGCGGCTATTAGGCCATGGGCCGGCCTGCTGGCTCGGCCTGGCGCGCAGGGGCCACGCAAGAGACGTATTCAACAGAATACGCCTCCGGATGGAAGGAGGTGCAGAGCGCCGAGGCGCTTCCACTTATCAGGTGGGCCTCCGCCCTAGCTCGCTCACGAGGGGGCCCCGCCTGCCAGGGTCTTCTCCTTCCTCCTGCTCACACGCAGGGGAGGCAGGGAGGGTAGACCGGCCGCGGGAGGAGCTACCCTAGGTGGCTCTGGCCGCCCCCCGGCGACGGCATGCTCGGGGGAGTTAGCCACCCCGTTCCCCTGCCCGGCGCCTGTAGGGGAGGGGCGCAAGTGCGCCGACGACGTGGCTGCAGGGAGGCCGCCGACCTCCTCTGGTGCCGGTACCAAGGGCGAAAGAAGGAAGGAAGAGGAGCTGGGGAGGAGGCCCGATGACGAGGTGGGTCTTCCGAAGGGCCCAGGGGCGAGGGGAGACCCCCTGGTTAGCCATGCTCGCGCGGCGGCCTCTGGTGAGCTTCGGCCATGGCCTGGCAGAGGGAGGAGGAGGCTTGGGGGAGAGAGCAGAGGCTCAAAAGGGAACCCAAGGAAGGGGAGGGATGCAAGAGAGGCCGATGCTCGGGGGAAAGAAGAGATAAGAGAGGAGGAGGAGGGAGGGGAGCTCGGGAGTTCTCTGGAGCTGTGAGAGCACGGGGTAGACATGAGTGCCAGAGGGGTTTTGGAGGCAAGCTAGCATCGGAGAGAGGTTGGACTGGTCAAGGGAGTCTTCTTGGCGCGCTGGGACGTGCTGCCAAGGAGGGACCCGAGCTGCAAAAGGAGGAAAGGGTGCAGATCACCCATACTGCATGCTGCCAGTGTGGTCACCATGGAAACTTGTGTCCACGGGGCTGCCAAGACCAGTCAAACATATCCAACACTCAAGGCACACACGCAGGAGAGTGACTGTGGAGTTTGGTAGCTAGTGGAGGTGGTTTGATGAGGTTTGGACTCTGGTTTAGTTTGCAGCAGCAAACTTGGGGTTGGCATAAGTGGTTTTCACACGAGGGGATGGGAGGTGAACCCATGTCTTGGAGCATGTGGTATGGAAGGACTACACACCTGCAAAACTTCAGCTCAAGAAAAGAAGTGTAGCTAGCACTTGCAGTACAAAGCTACCTTTTAGCCAGAAATGAACTTGTGGTTGTGCTGCTCACTTTCTCCACATGAGCATGCCATATCTAGGTTTTAAATGAAGCATTGACACACTAGAGAGGCTCTAGAAAGAATTGGGGGTCTTGGGTTAAGCAGAAGCATGGGAAGAGAGGTAAAATAGTGATTTCAAGGGTAAAATGAGAGATAGTTACATAGGGTCTCTCCAATAATTGACCAGAGGGGGTGGCAAAGTTACTAGAGGTACATTGTAACTATATGAGGCTGTGGTAGAAATTTGAGCTCAAGGCTTAAAGTGGAAGGGGTCAAAGAAGCCAATTTAGTGAATGCACACAAGGTGTTTGATCTGTGGTCAGGCTACCAGATGGATTCCAATGGCTATGAAATTTTACAGGATCAAATAATATACAAAAATAAGCTTGCACACCAAATATGGGATTTGCTGGAGAAGATTTCCAATGTAGACTTGGAAAACCCTTGAAATGGGCAGAAGTGGCTTTATGCTTGCAACCCTATTCAAATCAATTCCCACAAATCCAATATTTGGTCTAGGGTCATTATTTGAGCATTAAGGCATGCACAAAAAGTTTGATGTCAATTCGATAAACTTTACAATGTAAAGTTTACCAAAATCAGAAATCAACAGAGAGGGTGTTGAGGGTCTTAGGACAATTCCTTCTATTCTCCTTGGTGTACCACTTAGTGTGGATGCCTTATTGGAGTATTAGAACATGTCCACCAAATTTGAGAACAATTGGAGACACTTCACAATGTAGAGTTGCTCTAATTTGATTCTGGACAGATAGGGTTTTAAAGTGATTAGAGGAGTCAAATCAACTTGGATTAAAATGAAACTTGGCAAGATCATCAAAAATATCATAGATGACATGCTAGAATTTTACTGGAATTTATTGAGAATATTTCTTATAGAAATATTTCAAAAGCTGGAAATAGGCAGGAATAGTTTTGGAGGGGTTTGCCCAATATTTTGAACATGACCATGTGTTGAAACTCATAAATATGGAATAAATATATCCACTGAGTTTCCCTAAATTTTATTAAATATTTTGAAAGCAATAAAAATTAACTTTACTTCATAGGAGACCATTTCTAGCCTCACAGAAAGGCTTTTAAATAAAATAATAAAATAACTTTTAAAATAATAATATGGTGGTTTTTGGAAGAAATTTTATAATAAGTTTTAAATAAAATAATTGGTGCAAAATAATTTCCCTAATTTGAGGACTTGTAGTACAAACCTCATGTGAGGGGTTTGAAAGTTTAATTCAAAGAAATGATTTTTTGTGGAAATAGTATTTCGTCAAAATAGATATTTATCCTAAACACATGGCATGATCATTAGGTAGGAGATCATGGAATGAGGAGGTGATTAGGAGGATGGCAAGAATTAATGGGGAGCAGTCTCATGCACTCAAACAAAGAGGTAAACATTAGTCACTCCAAGCATCACAAGCATTCACAAAAATTTTAATTGGTCCTAAATTTTGAAATAAGTTAATTAATCAGGAAGGCCAAAAACTAGGTGTTACAGACCTTACCCCCTAAAGAAAATCTCGTCCCCGAGATTTCTAGGCTAGGTGTTGCTGAGATACAGAATCTTGAGTCGGAGGTAGTCTTCATGTCCTCATGTTGTTGTTGTGGTCTTGAGGTGCTTGATGATACAACTTCGAATGTTTCGCACGTCCTCGCCGGATCGTGGGTGGGATATGGCAATAAGTTATGCTTGACTAAGGTCAAAAGTTGGGTGAGCTAAGTCTGTGCAAGGTTCTGGTTTGCAAGTGTATTCCAAAGTTAGAATACGTGGCAAGATGGTGTGTCTGGGATCTGGTCCTGGGGCTTCGCATGCCGGTTAGTGACATCTAGATGTCTCATGTTAGAACGCACTGCCAAAGTCGTCGTGTAGCTTCCTGCTTACGGGGAAGTCCTTGACTTCCTTTCGGCAGTCAAGCTATCGTCGCAATGGTCTCTGAAGGTTTCTCGTGAAAAGGGTCCGGGTTGGGTCTGACCCATGAGTCTAAGCTCGGAGGCTCAGAGTTCAGAATAGGTCCTGCCATCTGGGATGGTTAGCGCGGGGTTTTGGACGAGCTGGCTACCCAAGAGTATAGACCAGCCATCCATTCCGAAGGTCTGCGACTCGGCAAGCGGGAATCACCTTGGCAGGTTTTCACCATGACCCAACTAATATTTTCTTCCTGGATTTGGACCAAGGGGAGGTTGTCTGATTCCGTCGCTTGTCCAAAGGCTTCATCGTCTTGAATCGTCGAGGCTTCTTGACGTCGTTGACGTAGTTGGTGCGTGGTCGGTGGTTGATTTCGGTTGCTTCATCACCGTTGTCGTGGCTTCCTCGCCATAGTGGTTCTTCGTCTTGACTTAAGTAGGATAGACTTCCGTTGTCTAGGGACTGCTTCAAGAAGCCCACCTTCTCGAGATAACACTGTACCCTCGAGAGGCATATCAATCGGCGTTCCTGGGGGCTCGTCCAAATAGGACTAAGGTGTTCTTTCTCTTACTGGGTGAGTAAGTATGTCACCTGTGAGGATGACATCATACTTTCCCCGAACATGACATAAGCACAATGCTCGTTAGTCCGGTGAGTAGAACGGGGACTTGCTATGCGCGGATACTGGCCACATTTTAACGACTTAGAGTCGCTTGCTGGGGTCGTAATATGTCCATCTCGTGGCTCAGCGAAGCTTTAGGGTCTCAAGGAACTTAGGATGTGGGCGAACAGTTATCATCTTATCTCTAAGCACATTCCTTAGATACCAATAGTTCGACCTCTAATCTCGGGACGATATCACCTCATCTCATCAAAGATATAATCCCACGGGGTCAACTCCACACCGCTCAAGGTAGTCAACTCCGGGTTGAGGGAAGAACTAAACCTAAACACTACAAGTATGGTGCAGCAACGATGCACATGCATTCTTATGCAAGAACCTCGGGGAGACATACAAGTTCCTATGATTGAACTTAAGACACAACAAATCCAAATGTCCATCTAAGTCTCCCCATGGACAGGGTACTGCATTACTATATTAAGGAAACACGTAGTATACCAATCCAATATCTTGTTTCCTTTCTATGAATCCGATCGAGTGATCCATCAATCCGATTAGTTATTACTGGACCTGTCACTCCTACAAATCCAACATTAACGGGGTTCTACCTAATCTCTTAGAGTCCTCATAATTCACACATTATTGCAAGGTTTACGTCATAGTATATCCACCAACTTCAATAATCATGGCCAGCTAATCACCAAGGCCAGAACACATAGGTTGTAAACCAATGTGACAACTCCAGTATACGCACTCTATATCCACCGAGAAACATGGTATCATGATCGAGTTTATCGGGCTAAATCCAATTTACTCCAAACCATGTGGTTTCTATCATCCTCAATAATCTATTCAGATTACCTATTTAAATCCAAGACTCTAATCCAATAAGAAGTCTACTTGATACTCCAAGTCATTATGGTAAACGCATCAAATCATGCCAACTACTTGATAAAGTCACGTATACCACCGAGAATATTGTTGATCGCGATCATAATCGTCCTACTAAATCCAATCTTACTCCAGATTATGTAGGTTATGCTACTGTATCAACTCGTTCCACCGAATTTACCTACCTTCGTAAGGGTCTTATGATCCACCAAGATAGTCTAGCTATATCCTCAGGACACATATCATCAAGACAATCTTTAATCTAATACTCTATATCTGAGAACGATCCTCTTATGGGATCAGGGTTACAGTGCTAGCTTAAGATTGGAGGATACTTGTTCACGGTGATCACTCGTTCTTTTAAGAACCCGGTGCTAGGCGGGGTTCATCGGGGACCTACAGGTGTTCTGGCAAGTCCGTGTACTAGACACGTGACCAGAAAATTTGAGCCGGAAGGGCTTGTGGAGGTTAGTCTGGTCTAGTGTGTGGCTCTTCCGATATCAAGGAAAAAGCATCAGTACTACAGTTACGTGCGGTTAAGCATAGCACAGTCAGTGTCTTCAGTGTCAGTCGTCCTTCGAAGTGGATCCTTGGTGCATCTTGCCCTGCCATCTTAAGTTGTTGGGAGGGTGAGAGAGAGAGAGCACAGAGGGGGTGTCTAAGGGTCTTAGTGCAATCAAACAAGCGTTGGAAAATCAACTCAAACAAGTGCCAAAATCGTTTTGAACATAAACAATAAGACGAGTGATATAACTGCATGCTCGTTTCCTAAGCAAAAGTGTGATTTATATCAAAGCACAAACAACAAAATCAGACAACACATAACATGGTCCGTCCGAACCATTTCACGGACTCGACTTCGCATGGGGAGTTTACGACTCATCCTATCCGTGGTTCTGGGATTCGACAATCGTGCTTGCTTTGTGCTTCGGAGAGGAGTTCGCTAAGTCTTCTGGACCTTCACATGGTGTTGCCACGCCTCTTGTTGTCGCTTGCCGAAGCACTTCACTTGAGTTGTAATGAACTCTTGTTGTCTTCTCGTCTAGGAAGTTACTGACGAAGGTGGTTCTTCATAGCTGTGATTGACAGGGTCTTGTGTTGTCTTCATGATCTTGTCAGTGTCTTCTTGTCTTCCGAGGCTTCGAGAGTCTCAGGTGGACACCTTCATGCACTGATATTTGCATGACGTTATAGAGTTCTGATCCGTCAATCATACTAATTGCGATATCGACACCTAGAGCAGGGGATGAAGAGAACCGTTTTCCTGCTCACTAAGGTGAGGCGGACCAATGGCGAGGTTCTCATCCACCGGTGGTGATCGACACAATTCCTTATAACTGATAGGGTCGCTCTATTAGTGATGCAGATCAAGGTTTGCATATATTATGTCCAGATTATCATAGGCGAAAGTGGCATCACTCTGGGACAGTGCCCAGGGTTTCACCATCTTCTAAGCCTCGATGTCCTTGTTCCTCATGTAGGTACTTCTGTTGGGGTCGTCTGGTCGCAGAGTTGCCTTCTCTGTCTTTCAGCACAGGTGTTTGCCTCGAAAGGTAACTTCATTCCGGGCTGCTCATGAGGATTTCAATTTATCCCATGGTCAAAGGGCATAAGGTACTAGCGACCATTGGCAAGTTTTGAAAAACTAGACGAGGAGTGTCAAGAAAATAAGAGTGGAAGGCTAGAGCATAACCTGAAATTTTCTTTGAAGATTTAGGAGAGTCTAGAAAATATATAGGTTTTGTAAGTATTTTGAAGGATCTCGAAAGCAGTTTTATCCTAACTAACGTCCGTGCTAACTAAGGGCTTCCTATAGTCAGGATGGCTCTCATACCAGCTCTGCGGGGACCCCAACTTATGAGTCGAGACCGCCGTGCTCAGTGATCCCAGAGATCAATGCTCACCGAACACAGATACCGAATAAAAGAGTCTTACATCCATACAGACTGTTTGATACAATAAATGACCACTTCGGTCGAGTCTTATATATATAGGGCCTTAAAGACCTACACTTGAACTGAACCAATAGCGGAATTATTGGTGGAAAGCGTAAACCAATGCCATCAGCCTTAACCTACAGGCATTCTGACTGGGAAGCGTCCTAGCTCGCAAGAACTTAACCGGTTTAATCTTCACCAAATCCTGTTCTGGCATACCTGGTCAATGAAATAACCAGTGGCAAGCCAATGAGTACTTTGAATGTACTCGCAAACAGCCCATGATAATCAACGAAAGTGAAGGATAACTATATCATGCATTTCTAGTATAACTCATCTGGGTGGAATGATCATGAATATGCATCAAGTTAAAGAATTACTCTTGAAAAACAGGTTACAGATATCGATATATCTGTCGAGGGCTGAACCATCCGGGTTCACCCTATATGCCAAGTCACCGAACTTGGTCATATCATGGCTATCATAGCAACACTTTACTTATCACCACACACACACACACACACACACACACACACACTCACGCACACTTGGTTTCTGCGGAAATATCAGGACATAGTTTAAGCAGGATTACCCAACTATCCTTTACCGTGGCCACAGCTATCCGAATAATTTACACTCTGCAGAGGTAGTACGCTGGACCCACGAGATCCCGGAAACTTCCGTGTCATCCACGAGTCGCGGTATATCACATACCAGAGGTAAGTACCCGATCAATGCCTTTCCCCTGACGATACTAGACAAAGAGGTCCACTCGATTGGTACTCAGCCCACATGTTGTATGTCTTACGAGCTCCAACTCTGGACAGTACCAACCATGCGGGGACCAACAGTGTGACTGGAACTCATAAAAATGGCATAGTCGTCCTACCTGGCATGACCCCATCACGAGAGTGACCACATATCACTCCGGCCACTAGTAATGTGGCTCTCTGCTAGCACCGACCAGAGTAATTAACATAGCCCCGTCCCATAAGGGGTAAGGTGGTCGTACTGGTAAGGTCGGGACGGTCGACACATCATAAATCTAATCCCATTTCCGAAACCTTACTCACTCAAATACCGGGTGCATCACTTCACCAAAAGTAACCACCTATCTCATCATCACCCTCGGGCATTAGTGGCACCCGACGGGGTTTTCATAAACTCTTTCTTTATGACAACAACATGCTCATGATAATACTACTGCTACCTTTACTTGTCAACATGGTATTTGCATGACCCTAAGGGGTAGAGTCAAGCTCAATGCATGTGCTCCGGAGGAGCCTTCGGTAAAATCATATCAAATGATTATCGGTACTTATGATCACATGCAACGGGAATATTTGCTATTTATCATGCAAAGTAACATATGCTCAGTCATGGTCAAAGGGCTTGCTTGCCTTGCTCACGTAAGTCCTTGGGGTCTTCGACGTCTTCCGCTCCAACTCCGAATACTCCGTCTACCGTCAACTATCATCGAAAACAACCATAGTAAGCCACACATCAAGAAGAATAAAAGTGTTCTATAAATAGAAGTTTTATTTTTCTTGGACCTCTCTGGTGATAAGAAAAATACCTGAATCTGTGCCAAGGGGTTTTAGATCATCAGGGAATTTTGAATGGATGAAAGGAGATATAGGTGACCATTGAAGAAGCCAACAGAAATCATTCTGTTAAAAATGAGTGGAGGCACCCATTTAACGGAGAATGATTTTATAAATTTTTAGCAAGTGGTTTCACTAGATTTGGGGTTGAAATGAATATACTAGGAATTTTCTAATGTGGAATAAATAGCAATAGAAAGATATTTATTATAAGCAACAGAATGGAGCTTGATAAAAATGTTGACCAAGGCTCTAAAATTTGTACATGATATAAGAAGGCTGTGGAAATATGAATCACTCCAATTGGAGTTGATCTGAAGCCTTTGAGATTTTTGAAAGGGGAGCTAGAAGCATCCCAAATATGTATTTAAATATAAATACATTATGAAATTCGTTTGGAAAATGTGCAAAGTCAATATTTGGATAGATCTTTATTTTAGAGACATGCAGAAATTTGAATCATCAGATTTGGAGTTAGAATGGATTTAATATGGAATTTATAAGTTTTTGGAGAAAAGAAAAAGGCAAAAGAGGCCACCAGGGAACGCTATAGTGCGCCCCGGGCGGCTATTAGGCGATGGGCCAGCCTGCTGGCTCGGCCTGGCGCAGGGGCCACGCAGGAGACGTGTTCAACAGAATCCGCCTCCGGCTGGAAGGAGGCGCAGAGCGCCGGGGCGCCTCCAATTATCATGTGATCCTCCGCCCTGGCTCGCCGACAAGGGGCCCCCGCCTGCCAGGGTCTTCTCCTTCCTCCTACTCGCACGCAGGGGAGGCAGGGAGGATAGACCGGCCACGGGAGGAGCTCCCCCAGGTGGCTCTGGCCACCCCCCCCCCCCCCCCCCCCGGCGGTGCGCCGGGCACCGGCGTGTTCGGGGGAGTTAGCCGGCCCCGTTCCCTTGCCCAGTGCGTGCAAGGGGGGGGGGCGCAAGGGCGCCGATGATGTGGCTGCAGGGAGGCCGCCGACCTCCTCTGGTGCTGCTACCAGGGGCGAAGGGAGGGAGGAAGAGGAGCTGGGGAGGAGGCCCGACAACGAGGTGGGTCTTTCGGAGGGCCCAGGGGCGAGGGGAGACCCCCTGGTTAGCCATGCTCGCCCGGCGGCCTCTGCTGAGCTTCGGCCATGGCCTGGCACAGGGAGGAGGAGGCTTGGGGGAGAGAGCAGAGGCTCAAAAGGGAGCCTGGAGGAACCCAAAGAAGGGGAGGGATGCAAGAGAGGCCGATGCTCGGGGGGAAAGAAGAGATAAGAGAGGAGGAGGAGGGAGGAGAGCTCGGGAGTTCTCTGGAGCTCTGAGAGCATGGGGTAGACACGAGTGCCAGAGGGGTTTTGGAGGCAAGCTAGCATCGGAGAGAGGTTGGACTGGTCAAGGGAGTCTTCCTGGCGCGCTGGGACGTGCTGCCAAGGAGGGACCCGAGCTGCAAATGGAGGAAAGGGTGCAGAGCACCCATACTGCATGCTGCCAGTGTGGTCACCATGGCAACTTGTGTGCACGGTGCTACCAAGAACAGTCAAACATGTCCAGCACTCAAGGCACACACGCAGGAGAGTGACTCTGGAGTTTGGTAGCTAGTGGAGGTGGTTTGATGAGGTTTGGACTCTGGTTTAGTTTGCAGCAGCAAACTTGGGGTTGGCATAAGTGGTTTTCATTGGAGGGGCTGGGAGGTGAACCCATGTCCTGGAGCATGTGGTATGGAAGGACTACACACCTGCAAAACTTCAGCTCAAGAAAAGAAGTGTAGCTAGCACTTGCTGTACAAAGCTACCTTTTAGCCAGAATTGAACTTGTGGTTGTGCTGCTCATTTTCTCCATATGAGCATGTCATATCTAGGTTTTAAATGAAGCATTGACACACTAGAGAGGCTCTGGAAAGAATTGGGGGTCTTGGGTTAAGCAGAAGCATGGGAAGAGAGCTCAAGGCTTAAAGTGGAAGGGGTCAAAGATGCCAATTTAGTGAATGCACACAAGGTGTTTGATCTGTGGTTAGGCTACCAGATGGATTCCAATAGCTATGAAATTTAACAGGATCAAATAATATAGAAAAATAAGCTTGCACACCAAATATGGGATTTGCTGGAGAAGTTTTCCAATGTAGACTTGGAAAACCCTTGAAATGGGCAGAAGTGGCTTTATGCTTGCAACCTTATTCGAATCAATTCCCACAAATCCAATATTTGGTCTAGGGGCATTATTTGAGCATTAAGTCATGCACAAAAAGTTTTAGGTCAATTGGAGAAACTTTATAATGTAAAGTTTAGCAAAATCAGAAATCAACAAAGAGGGTTTTGAGGGTCTTAGGAGAAGTCCTTCTATTCTCCTTGGTGTACGACTTGGTGTGGATGCCTTATTGGAGTATTAGAACATGTCCACCAAATTTGAGCACAATTGGAGACACTTCACAATGTAGAGTTCCTCAAATTTGATTCTGGACAGATAGGGTTTTAGAGTGAGTAGAGGAGTCAAATCAACTTGGATTAAAATGAAACTTGGCAAGATCATCAAGAATATCATAGATGAGATGCTAGAATTTTACTGGAATTTATTGAGAATATTTCTTATAGAAATATTTCAAAAGCTTGAAATAGGCAGGAATGGTTTTGGAGGGGTTTGCCAAATATTTTGAACATGACCATGTGTTGAAACTCATAAATATGGAATAAATATATCCATTGAGTTTCCCTAAATTTTATTAAATATTTTGAAAGAAATAAAAATAACTTTCCTTCATAGGAGACCATGTCTAGCCTCACAGAAAGGCTTTTCAATAAAATAATAAAATAACTTTTAAAATAATAATATGGTGGTTTTTGGAAGAAATTTTGATAATAAGTTTTAAATAAAATAATTGGTGCAAAAGAATTTCCCTAATTTGAGGACTTGTAGCACAAACCTCATCTGACGGGTTTGAAAGTTTAATTGAAAGAAATGATTTTTGGTGGAAATAGTATTTGGTGAAAATAGATATTTATCCTAAACACATGGCATGATCATTAGGCAGGAGATCATGGAATGAGGAGGTGATTAGGAGGATGGCAATAATTAATGGGGAGCAATATCATGCACTCAAGCAAACATGCAAACATTAGTCACTCCAAACATCGCAAGCATTCACAAGCAAACTTAATTAACCAGGAAGGCCAAAAACTGGGTGTTACATTGTCCCAAGAAGCGCCAGAGGGGCGCCAGGGGTTGGCCAGAAGCCTGCACGGCGCGGCCACCCCCCAGGCCGCGCCATGAGGGCTTGTGGGCAACCTGCTGGCCCACTTGCCCCCCTCTTTTGCTATAGGAAGGGTTTCGTCCAGGAAAAAATCCGGGAGGAGCTTTTTCGTGGATTCGCCGCCGCCACGAGGCGGAACTTGAGCAGAACCAATCTAGAGCTCCGGTAGGACGATCCTGCCGGGGAAACTTCCCTCATGGAGGCGGAAGTCGTCGCCATAGTCATCAGCAACACTCCTCTCATCGGAGGGGACTCGTCACCATCAACAACTTCATCAGCACCATCTCATCTCCAAACCCTAGTTCATCACTTGTAACCAATCTCCGTCTCGCGACTCCGATTGGTACTTGTAAGGTTGCTAGTAGTGTTGATTACTCTTTGTAGTTTATGCTAGCTGGATTACTTGGTGGAAGAGTTTATGTTCAGATCCAAGATGCTACTCATTACCTCTCTGGTCGTGAATATGATTATGCTTTGTGAGTAGTTACTTTTGTTCCTGAGGACATGGGATAAGTCATGCTAATAGTAGTCATGTGAATTTGGTATTCGTTCGGTAATTTGATATGTTGTATGTTGTTTTTCCTCTAGTGGTGTTATGTGAACGTAGACTACATAACACTTCACCATTATTTGGGCCTAGAGGAAGGCATTGGGAAGTATTAAGTAGATGATGGGTTGCTAGAGTGACATAAGCTTAAACCCTAGTTTATGTGTTACTTCGTAAGGGGCTGATTTGGATCCACTAGTTTAATGCTATGGTTAGACTTTGTCTTAATTCTTCTTTCGTAGTTGCGGATACTTGCGAGAGGGGTTAATAATAAGTGGGATGCTTGTCCAAGTAAGAGCAGTACCCAAGCGCCGGTCCACCCACATATCAAACTATCAACGTAAGAAACGCGAATCATATGAACATGATGAAAACTAGCATGACATAAATTCTCGTGTGTCCTCGGGAGCGTTTTTCCTCCTATAAGACTTTGTCCAGGCTTGTCCCTTGATACAAAAGGGATTGGGCCACTTTTATGCACCATTGCTACTTTTGTTACTTGTTGCTTTCTACGAATCATCTCACCACAAAATCACTTGTTACCGACAATTTCACTGCCTGTAGATTTTACCTTGCTGAAAACCACTTGTCAGATCCTTCTGCTCCTCGTTGGGTTCGACACTCTTACTTATCGAAAGGACTACGATTGATCCCCTATACTTGTGGGTCATCAAGACTCTTTTCTGGCGCCGTTGCCGGGGAGCGAAGCGCCTTTGGTAAGTGTAACTTGGTAAGGAAACATTCATATAGTGTGCTGAAATTTGTTGTCACTTGTCACTATGGATACTAATCCTTTGAGGGGTTTGTTCGGGGTATATTCACCTCGAACGGAAGCGCAGAGAGTTACTCCTCAACCTTCTGCACCTAATGAAAATATTTTCTTTGAATTTCCTTCGGGTATGCTTGAGAAACTGCTGGCTAATCCTTTTACACAAGATGGAACATCACATCCAGACTTGCATCTGATCTATGTAGATGAAGTTTGTGGTTTATTTAAGCTTGCGGGTTTGCCCGAGGATGAGGTCGAGAAGAAGGTATTTCCTTTATCTTTGAAGGATAAGGCGTTGACATGGTATAGGCTATGTGATGATACTGGATCATGGGACTACAATCGGTTGAAATTGGAATTTCATCAAAAGTTTTATCCTATGCATTTAGTACATCGTGATTGGAATTATATTTATAATTTTTGGCCTCGTGACAGATAAAGCATCGCTCAAGCTTGGAGGATGCTTAAATCAATGTTATATTCATCCCCAATCATGAGCTCTTGAGAGAAATTATCATTCAGAACTTCTATGCTCGGCTTTCTCATGATTATCGCACCATGCTTCACACTTCTTGGACCGGTTCTTTTATGAATAGAGATATTGACTTCAAATGGAATTTATTGGAGAGAATTAAACGCAACTCTGAAGATTGGGATCTTGAAGAAGGTAAGGAGTCAGGTATGAATTTCACGTTTGATTGCGTTAAATCCTTTGTTGAGACAAATACTTTCGTGATTTTAGCGCTAAGTATGGACTTGACTCTGAGATTGTAGCTTCATTGTGTGAATCATCTTCTTCTCATATTGATCTCCCCAAAGAGAAGTGGTTTAAATATCATCCTCCTTTAGAAGTCAATGTAGTTAAACCCATTCCAGTTGAAGAGAAAGTCATTTCCTATAATGATCCTGTTGCTCCTAGTGCTTACACTGAGAAACCACCTTTCCCTGTTAGGATGAAGGATCATTCTAAAGTTTTAACTGTGATACGTAGAGGCTATATTAGAACACCTACACCCCCTGAGAAAATTAGAGTTGAACCTAGCATTGCTATTATCAAAGATCTTCTATCCGACGATGTTGAGGGACATAATATTCACTTTTGTGAAGATGCTGCTAGAATTGCTAAACCTCACGTTAGAAACAAACATAGGCCTGTTGTTGGCATGCATGTGGTCTCTGTTAAGATAGGAGATCATTGTTATCATGGTTTATGTGACGTGGGTGCTAGTGTTAGTGCAATACCTCAATCCTTATACGATGAAATTAAAGACGAGATTGCACCTGTTGAGATAGAGCCTATAGATGTCACTATTCAGCTTGCCAATAGAGATACTATCTGCCTTGTGGGAATTGTTAGGGATGTTGAAGTCTTATGTGGTAAAACGAAGTATCCTGCTGATTTCCTCGTTCTTGCTACCGCACAAGATAGCTTTTGTCCCATCATATTTGGTAGACCTTTTCTCAATACTGGCAAGGCTCATATTGATTGTGAGAAGCAAACTGACACTGTTGGCTTTGAAGGTGTGTCACATGAGTTCAATTTCTCAAGGTTTGGTAGACAACCTCATGAAAAAGAGTTGCCTAGTAGGGATGAAACTATTACCTTAGCTTCTATTGCCGTGCCTCCTACTGATCCATTAGAGCAATACTTGCTTGAGCATGAAAATGATATGCATATGGATGAAAGGGATGAGATAGATAGAGTTGTCTTAGAACAATATCCTATTCTTAAGAATAACTTGCATGTTGAACTGCTTGGGGATCCACCCCCACCAAAGGGTGATCCTATGTTCGAGCTTAAACAGTTGCCTGATACTCTTAAGTATGCCTATCTTGATGAAAATGAGATATATCCTGTTATTATTAGTGCTAGCCTCTCAGAGCATGAAGAAAAGAAGTTACTAAAAACTCTGAGAAAGCACCGTGCTGCTATTGGATATACTCTTGATGATCTTAAGGGCATTAGTCCCACTCTATGCTAGCACAAGATTAAAACCGATCCTGATTACAAACCAGTTGCTGGTCATCAAAGGAGATTAAATCCTAAGATGAAAGAAGTAGTAAGAAAAGAAATACTAAAGCTCCTGGAAGCAAGTATTATCTATCCTGTTGCTCATAGTGATTGGGTGAGTCCGGTGCATTGCGTCCCTAAGAAGGGAGGCATTACCGTTGTCCCTAATGATCAGGATGAATTGATCCCACAGAGGATTATTACTCGCTATAGGATGGTGATCGATTTTAGGAAACTAAATAAAGCCACTAGGAAAGATTATTACCCTTTGCCTTTTATCGACCAAATGCTAGAAAGGCTGTCCAAACACACACACTTATGCTTGCTAGACGGTTATTCTGGTTTCTCCCAAATACCAGTTGCAAAATCTGATCAGGAGAAAACCACTTTCACCTGTCCTTTCGGTACCTTTGCTTATAGATGTATGCCTTTTGGCTTATGTAATGCACCTTGCCCCTTTCAAAGATGTATGATGGCTATATTCTCTTACTTTTGTGAAAATATTGTCGAGGTTTTCATGGATGACTTCTCCGTTTACGTGTCTTCCTTTGATGATTGCCTCAGAAACCTTGATCGAGTCTTACAGAGATGTAAAGACACCAATCATGTCTTGAATTGGGAGAAGTGCCTCTTTATGGTTAATGAAGGCATCGTCTTAGGACATAAACTTTCTGAAAGAGGTATTGAAGTCGATAAGGCTAAGGTTGATGCAATCGAGAAAATGCCATACCCCAAGGCTAAGGTATAAGAAGTTTCCTTGGTCATGTTGGTTTCTATAGAAGGTTCATTAAAGACTTCTCTAAGATTTCTAGGCCTCTTACCAATCTCTTGCAAAAGGATATTCCTTTTGTCTTTGACGATGATTGTGAGGAAGCCTTCGAAATACTTAAGAGGGCTTTGATAACTGCACCTATGGTTCAACCACCTGATTGGAACCTACCTTTTTAGATGATGTGTGACGCTAGTAATTATGCTGTTGGTGTTGTTCTAGGGCAAAGAGTTGATAAGAAGTTGAATGTTATTCACTACGCTAGTAAAACTCGAGACAGTGCCCAGAGAAACTATGCTACTACGGAGAAGGAATTTTTAGCAGTCGTGTTTGCATGTGAAAAGTCCAGGTCTTACATAGTTGATTCCAAAGTCACCATTCACACTGATCATGCTGCTATTAAGTACCTCATGGAGAAAAAGGACGCTAAACCTCGACTTATCAGATGGGTTCTCTTGCTACAAGAATTTGATTTGCACGTTGTCAACAGAAAGGGTGCTAATAACCCCATAGTAGATAACTTGTCTAGGTTGGAGAACGTTCTTGATGACCCACAACCTATTGATGATAGCTTTCCCGATGAGCAACTGAATGTTATCAATGCTTCACGTAGTGCACCGTGGTATGCTGATTATGCAAACTATATTGTTGCCAAATACATACCACCTAGTTTCACGTACCAGCAAAAGAAGAAATTCTTCTTTCACTTGAGACACTACTTTTGGGATGATCCTCACCTTTATAAGGAAGGCGTACATGGTGTTATTAGACGTTGTGTACCTGAACATCAACTGGGACAGATCCTATAGAAGTGTCACTCCGAGGCCTACGGAGGACACCATGCGGGAGATAGAACTACACACAAGGTATTGCAATCAGGTTTCTATTGGCCCACTCTCTTCAAGGACGCCCGTAAGTTTGTCTTTTCTTGTGACGAATGTCAAAGAATAGGTAATATTAGCAAACGTCAGGAAATGCCTATGAACTATTCACTTGTCAAATGAACCATTTGATGTTTGGGGCTTTGATTATATGGGACCTTTTCCAAAATCCAACGGGTATACTCATATCCTAGTTGCTGTTGATTACGTCACTAAGTGGGTAGAAGCTATCCCCACTTTTAGTGTTGATCACAACACTTCTATCAGGATGCTTAAAGAAGTTAATTTTCCCTAGATTCGGAGTCCCTAGAGATCTAATGACCGACGGTGTTTCACACTTCATTCATGGTGCTTTCCGTAAAATGCTTGCTAAGTACGATGTCAACCATAGAATTGTGTCTCCCTACCACCCTCAGTCCAGTGGTCAAGTAGAGCTAAGTAATAAAGAGATTAACTTATTCTGCAAAAGACTGTCAACAGGTCTAGAAAGAATTGGTCTAAGAAGCTCGATGATGCACTGTGGGCTTATAGAACCGCCTATAAGAATCCCATGGGCATGTCTCCGTACAAAATGGTGTACGGTAAAGCATGTCATTTACCTCTTGAGCTAGATCATAAAGCTTATTGGGCAATCAAAGAGCTCAACTTTGATTTCAAATTTGCCGGTGAGAAGAGGTTATTTGATATTAGCTCGCTTGATGAGTGGAGAACTCAGGCATATGAGAATGCCAACCTATTCAAAGAGAAGGTTAAGAGGTGGCATGATAAGAGGATACAAAAGCGTGACTTCAATGTAGGTGATTATGTCTTGCTATATAACTCTCGTTTAAGATTCTTTGCAGGCAAGCTTCTCTCTAAATGGGAAGGTCCCTATGTTGTTGAGGAAGTATATCGTTCCGGTGCTATCAAGATCAATAACATGGAAGGTAATTGTCCGAGAGTGGTAAATGTGCAGAGAATCAAGCATTTTATCTCAGGTACTCCCATAAATGTTGAAAGAAATATTATCAATACCATAACTCCGGAAGAATACCTAAGGGATATTTATCAGCCTGTCTCAGATTTCGAAAACGAAGAGGTGTGTGATTAGGTAAGAAAACAGAGTCCAAAACTTTTCCAGTAGGAAATTTTCTCCGTTTTGGAATATTTGAAAAAATACAAAAATTGGAAGTAGTCCGAGAAGTGCGCGAGGAGGCGACAAGCCTGCACGACGCGGGCCCACCCCCTTGCCGCGCCATGAGGGCTTGTGGCCACCTCGTGCACCTCCCGGACTCCGTTTTCGTGCAGGGTACTCCTTATGGTCTGGAAAAAATCATTATATATACTCCCGTTTGGTCTGACCCCTGCATCACGCAGATTTCTTCTGTTTTTTGTTTCGAGTCTGTTTCTGTTGCAGATCTAGATCGCTATGACTTCCCCAAAATCTCCGAAGGACAAGATCTTCGAGAAGGTCATCAATCCCTACCTCACGGGAGTGCTGCAACACCCTCAATCTATTGAGATGCGTGAGGGGATGTTGCACATCCGTGATGTTGAGGGGCCCAAGAAGACCAGAAGCGTGGAGACAAGGCTCGAAGCAATGGAGAAACAAGTCTTCAAGTGCCAAGGGATGGTGGAGCGTGGACTCAACGCCAACGACATGATGATCACGGAGTTCACTAGCAAGCACATGATTGATGCCAATGACATTCGGAAACACCTCTCCAGGCTCTATGACAGGATTGATCAACTCCATGCCCAGATCTACGACATGTAGAATCAAAACTGTGAGTATGAGTATAGATTTAAATCAATACGGTTGGCTGCAGATTTGAGGATCCCGGAGACTCGTTCATCTTTCCATGATGGAGCACCTATGCCTTGGAAGACGGAGGATCAAACTCATGTGGCAATGATACGTCTCCAACGTATCTATAATTTTTATGGTTCCATGCTATTATCCTGTCAACTTTGGATGTTTTATATGCATGAATATGCTATTTTATATCTTTTTGGGACTAACCTATTAACTCAGTGCCAAGTGCCAGTTTCTGTTTTTTCCCTGTTTTTGACCCTTTTTTCAGACGGAGCCCAAATGGAATGAAACTTTACGATGATTTTTTTGTACCAAAAGAGACCCCCGAAGCTTTGGAAGAAGGCCAGAAGAGCCATGAGGGAGTCACAAGCCCTGACGCTGCCACCACCCCCTAGGTGGCGCTGGGCAGGCTTGTGACCTTCTCATGGGCCCAACCGACGTAATTCCACCGCCATAAATTCCTATAAATTCAAAAACCCCCAAAAAGAAACCTAGATCGGGAGTTCCGCCGCCGCAAGCCTCTGTAGCCACCAAAAACCAATCTGGAGCCCGTTCCCGTACCCTACCGGAGGGGGAATCCATCTCCGGTGGCCATCTTCATCATCCCGGCGATCTCCATGATGAGGAGGGAGTAGTTCTCCCTCGGGTCTGAGGGTATGTACCAGTAGCTATGTGTTTTATCTCTCTCTCCCGTGTTCTTGAGATGTCTTGATCTCGATGTACCATGGGCTTTGCTACTATAGTTGGATCTTATGATGTTCTTCCCCCTCTCCCTCTTGTAATGAATTGAGTTTCCCCTTTGGAGTTATCTTATCGGATTGAGTCTTTGAGAACACTTGATGTATGTCTTGCACGTGTCTATCTGCTGTGATCAACTTGCGGGTTTGTCACAATTGGGAACCTATGCATATGGGTTGGCAGACGTGGATTCATGTGAGTACTCGATGTATGTTTTGGTGATCAACTTGCGGGTTCGTGACATTGGGAACCTATGCATAGGGGTTGGCACACGTTTTGACTCTCCCGTAGAAACTTTGGGGCACTCTTTGAAGTTCTCTATGTTGGTTGAATAGATGATTCTGAAATTATGTGATGCATATCGTATAATCATGCCAACGGATACTTGAGGTGACAATGGAGTATCTAGGTGACATTAGGGTCTTGGTTGATATGTATCTTAAGGTGTTATTCTAGTATGAACTCTATGATGGATCGAACGGAAAGAATAGCTTCGTGTTATTTTACTACGGACTCTTGAATAGATCGATCAGAAAGAATAACTTTGTGGTGGTTTCGTACCCGACAATAATCTCTTTGTTTGTTCTCCGCTATTAGTCACTTTGGAGTGACTCTTTGTTGCATGTTGAGGACTAGTTATATGATCCAATTAGGTTATCATTGTTGAGAGAACTTCACTAGTGAAAGTATGAACCCTAGGCCTTGTTTCCACGCATTGCAATACCGTTCGTGCTCACCTTTCTTACTAGTTATCTTGCTGTTTTTGTAATTTCAGATTACAAAAACCTATATCTACCATCCATATTGCACTTTTGTATCACCATCTCTTCGCCAAACTAGTGCACCTATACAATTTACAATTTTATTGGGTGTGTTGGGGACACAAGAGACTCTTTGTTATTTGGTTGCAGGGTTGCTTGAGAGAGACCATCTTCATCCTACGCCTCCTGCGGATTGATAAACCTTAGGTCACCCACTTGAGGGAAAATTGCTACTGTTCTACAAACCTCTGCACTTGGAGGCCCAACAACGTCTACAAGGAGAAGGTTGCGTAGTAGACATCATGAAACAACTCCACCATCACCACCAAAGGAAGACAACTAAGCATGGGTATGGGCAATCCCCTTGGCTTGTGCCAAGCTTGGGGGAGTTGCCCCGGTATCGTATCACCATCACATCTTTTGCCTTTACCTTTGTTTTAGTTTTCCTTTTCAGTTTTCTCTTTCTCTAGTAGATTAAAAGTCTTAGTGTTTTAGTCTTGAGTTTTGCTTTGAGTCACCCCCGATGTATTCGAGCTCGTGAGCCATATAATAAAGAGTGTCTTAGTTGAAGGGCTTTGCCTCTTGCCATGATCAAAAGAGTGAGAATAGAACAAAAGCATGAAAGATCATGTAGTGATCTTATGGGAAGTGATGGCTTCACATATAAAAAGAATGAGGATTGAAACTTGTTGAGGGTAGGCAAATGTAGACCTTGGTCATTGTTGCAATTAATAGGAAGTGATAAAGAAGGAGAGGTTCACATATAAATATATCATCTCTGACACCACCTATGATTGTGAACACTCACTAAACTATTACATGCCTAGAAGTAGATGTTGGACAAGGAAGACAACATAATGAATTGTGTTTGCTTGGTTCCGAACAACGTTATATTATTAGAGATCCCTTAGCATGTGATGATTGCTTCCACCTCACATTAGCCAAAACTCCCGCATCAAGTAGAGATACTACTTGTGCATCCATAAACCTTCAACCGAGTTTTGCCATGAGTGTCCACCATACCTACCTATGGATTGAATAAGATCCCTCAAGTAAGTTGTCATCGGTGCAAGCAATAAAAATTGCTCTCTAATATGTATGATCTATTAGTGTGTGGAAAATAAGCTTTATACGAACCCGTGATGAGGAAGACATAAAAGCGACAGACTGCATAATAAAGTTCTTTATCACAGGAGGCAATATAAAGTTACGTTCCTCCGCACTAAGAGGACACGCATCCAAACCTCAAAAGCGCATGACAACCTCTGCTTCCCTCTGCGAAGGGCCTTTCTTGTACCTTTACTTTATGTCCTTGAAAGAGTCAACGTGATCTTCACCAATTCCCTATTTCGCCTTTGTTTTGGCTAACGTCATATGCTTGGGAAATATCTATATTCATATGTCAACTTGGAGGTAAGAATTCATGAATTATTATTGTTGACATTACCCTTGAGGTAAGCAGTTGGGAGGCAAAACTATAAGCCCCTATCTTTCTCTGTGTCCAGCTGAAACTTTGATCTCATGAGTACCACGTGAGTTGTAGCAATTGTAGAGAACGAAACAATGATTGACTATGTGGATTTTCTTTACAAGCTCCTATTTGACTCTTTCTGAAGTTGTGATAAATTGCAATTGCTTCAATGACTAAAGGCTATCGGTTGTTACTTCTTGGTAAGGTTCTTGATCCATGCTTTACTTTGTGAAGGAATTATCACTTTAGCATGAGAGATTATATGTTGGTATTGCTGTTTTGATCATGATCATGATGCATGCATGTTCGTATCTTGTTTTGTCGACACCTCTCTCCCTAAACATGTGGACATATTTATTGAGCTAGGCTTTCGCTTGAGGACAAGCGACTTATAAGCTTGGGGGAGTTGATACGTCCATTTTGCATCATGTTTTCATGTTGATATTTATCGCTTCTTTGCCTATTATTTCACTTCATGGTACAATTCTTATGCCTTTTCTCTCTTATTTTGCAAGGTTTACATGAAGAGGGAGAATGCCGGCAGCTGGAATTCTGGCCTAAAAGTGGAGCAAAGTTGAGATACCTATTCTGCGGAACTCCAAACGCCGTAAAAATCAACGAGGATTTTTTTCCGGATTTATAAAAAATACTGGGCCGAAGAAGCGCCAGAGGGGCGCCAGGGTTTGGCCAATAGCCTGCACGGTGCGGCCACCCCCCAGGTCGCGCCATGAGGGCTTGTCGACAACCTGCTGGCCCACTTACCCCCCTCTTTTGCTATAGGAAGGGTTTCGTCCAGGAAAAAATCAGGGAGGATCTTTTTCGTGGATTTGCCGCCGCCACGAGGCAGAACTTGAGCAGAACCAATCTAGAGCTCCGGCAGGACGATCCTGCCGGGGAAACTTCCCTCCCGGAGGTGGAAATCGTCGCCATCGTCATCACCAACACTCCTCTCATCGGAAAGGACTCGTCACCATCAACATCTTCATCAGCACCATCTCATCTCCAAACCCTAGTTCATCACTTGTAACCAATCTCCGTCTCGCGACTCCGATTGGTACTTGTAAGGTTGCTAGTAGTGTTGATTACTCTTTGTAGTTGATGCTAGTTGGATTACTTGGTGGAAGAGTTTATGTTCAGATCCTTGATGCTACTCATTACTTCTCTGGTCATGAATATGATTATGCTTTGTGAGTAGTTACTTTTGTTCCTGAGGACATGGGATAAGTCATGCTAATAGTAGTCATGTGAATTTGGTATTCGTTCGGTAATTTGATATGTTGTATGTTGTTTTTCCTCTAGTGGTGTTATGTGAATGTTGACTACATAACACTTCACCATTATTTAGGCCTAGAGGAAGGCATTGGGAAGTAGTAAGTAGATCATGGGTTGCTAGAGTGACAGAAGCTTAAACCCTAGTTTATGCGTTACTTCATAAGGGGCTGATTTGGATCCACTAGTTTAATGCTATGGTTAGAGTTTGTCTTAATTCTTCTTTCGTAGTTGCGGATGCTTGCGAGAGGGGTTAATCATAAGTGGGATGCTTGTCCAAGTAAGGGCAGTACCCAAGCACCGGTCCACCCACATATCAAACTATCAAAGTAACAAACGCGAATCATATGAACATGATGAAAACTACCATGACAGAAATTCCCGTGTGTCCTCGGGAGCGTTTTTCCTCCAATAAGACTTTGTCCAGGCTTGTCCCTCGCTACAAAAGGGATTGGGCCACTTTGCTTCACAATTGCTACTTTTGTTACTTGTTGCTTGCTACGAATCATCTCACCACACAATCACTTGTTACCGACAATTTCAGTGTGTGCAGCTTTTACCTTGCTAAAAACCACTTGTCAGATCCTTCTGCTCCTCGTTGGGTTCGAAACTCTTACTTATTGAAAGGACTACGATTGATCCCCTATACTTGTGGGTCATCAGTCTCCCTCGCCGGTGGTTTTCGCCGAGCACCGCCGCTTGTTCCTGGCGTTGAGTGGTTGTGGGTCCTTGAAGAAGTTACAAGTGGCGTCGAGCCGCTCATGTGTAAAGCGCCATGCCTAGCCCAGTGGCTATGCCCTGCGTCTCCATCCAGGGAGACCCGGGTTCAAATCCCCCCTCCCCCGTGGAGAGATTAAAATCCATTTTCCCTTGTTGGGTGTAGGGCACTCACAGTGGGCCCTAGGCCCACATGTCATCCCCTTATGGGATCCTAGTGTCTATGCTAGGTGGGCCCTGGTACTGTTATTTTTATTGTGATGTTTTTTGTCTTCTTATTTCATTTTAGATTCCTTTCCATTTAGGGAGATGTCCAAATCTGGACATGGCCAGATTTGTCAACTACCATTTCTCGCAGGATTTGACATACAACTAGTGGGGTGGTTTTTGTAATCTCTTTTGTGGTGATTTTGTCTATAGTAACATAGTAGTGTGATATATGGATTTGGGATAGAAAAATCCCAGGAATTCGGTGATGCCCTTGTTTTCGCCATTGGAGCAAGTTTGTGAAAATGTTATTTTGTGATAAGATGCCATTTGATTATTTTTGCGTGAATTAATCCTTGCACTATTTGATGAACTTGTCAACATGAATGTGGTTGAGTTTTGAGGGTACTAGTCCCTGGTAATTTTCTTTTCCACGATAAGCTCGTGGATTAGTGGGTTTGTTGGTGTAAACATGCTAATAAAATGTTGTTGTTTCACATGCTCAAATAATTCTAAGTCTTAGAATTTGTTATTTTCTTGTTATGTTGTCTTGATGATTCCCATGAATATATCGTTCCTTTGTGGTTGGTCCAGTGCCATGAATTGTAGTGTTTGTTGCCTTCTGTCAAATGGTGCCATCACCTTGTCAAATAGGTTTTGCATCTTAGAGTTTCTTCCTGTCAAATAAGCTATAAGGTTATAAACTGCTGTAATTCTCTTGTTGAATTTTACTAAGGATGTGTTTGGTTGAGCTGCAGATTCTAAAAAAGCTGATGTGGAAAAGCTGTTGCAGAAAAGCTGGAAGCTGAAAAGTTGGGGTACCCCGAGCTTTGAAATTTACACTAGGAAGAAGCCACGGATTCTCAAAAGTTGCTTTGAGCATTTACCCCTTTAGTTAGGTTTTAACTTTTCAAATCACAAGTTGGTAAAAAAAAGTTAAACCAAACACAACCTAAGTTTGTGAGTGTGCTGTTATTTTCATACCATGTTTAGGGCATGCTACCATATTTTCTATGCTATTTCAACTGATGCTTAGTGAGGGTTATTTGTAGTAATTGTTGCCCTATATCACCCTTTTAAATTTCATGCCATGAAACTACCTGTAAAATAGAGTTTTATTGTTGTCCACATGTCAACATATTAAAAACTGCAAGTGCAAACTGAGATTTCCAAAAAGTCCTACTCTGTAATATTTCTTGCCATGTTGAGTGCTTTTTTCCATTGTTTCATGAACCTATCCATGTTTCTTTTAGTTATATATTATTGTGCTCTGTAATAGCTTCATATTCATGTCTTGGTTGACCTTGCTGAGTGGTTGTAGTAACTAGTTTTCTTTTTATGAAAAAGGTATGTTGTTGTCTGTGGACAGTTTGGTTGTTGTTCTGTTTTGTGCTTTGTGTGAGTTATGCTTATTTATTTTGCATGTATTTTAGGTCTATTTCACCTAGAATTTATTCCCCAATCCAATGTACTACTTGGGGTGCAAAGAAAGTGCACATAGCTCCCTCTCAAATGTAGTTTAGTCATTGTTGCCTTTCGTATCTTGTTTTGTGATTTCCGGGAGTTTAGTATCTCGGTTTGCGGCATTCCTTATATGTTTTTGCACTGTTTCTCATGATGCATACATTCATACCATTTTTGTGCATTTAAAATAAATAAACTTGAGGCTCTGTCCAGAATGCTAACAGCTTAACAAATTCATGAGAAAGATGACTAGTTAGAATTGCCCTGCTCCTTTCATACCCACACTCATGCTTCATGTTGTTTGAAGCATTGCACCTTTCCGTGTGTTCATTGGATGTGTATTTTCTTTGGGTATCAATGGGATCTAGGAAGGTGTGCGAGGATCACGTTGAGTACATTCTTTAAGAGCAAGAGTTGTACCCGTGAGAAGAAGTATCAGGCAAGATGATTGTGACCTTGATATCATTTCTAATTTTGTTATGCTTAGTTGTCTCCTTTCCATCGCTATTTATCACTGCCTACCACCTGAATATTAAGCCTCCAAACATTGACATGAAAAGCCTCTAACCCTCCACATCCTAGCAAAAAAATTGATTGCCTAAGTTAGCGCTTGCTCAACCATCTTATAGCATTGCTAGTTGCATGTGCAGGCTGCTCCATGTCTTAACATTGACACTTTGAATATCATCTTATTACTGCTATTTAATTTAATGCACCTATATACAAGGTAAAGGGAGGAAGGCTTGTCCTTTTTCTTGATGTTTTTCCGCTTTTGCTGCCCTAGTTTTGGTTACCGGTGTTATGTTCCAAAATTGAGCGCTCCTAACACACTTGGGGTGGTTATGGGGACCCCCTAATAAATTATTTTGGTTTAAAACTTGTCTGGCAAGGCCCAACATTGGTTTTAATTGGCTAAACAACTTAATAAAAATGCACATGGAATAGATACCCCATGGATAATTAATCAACCCCCAGGCTATTGCTTCTCATGACTATTGGTTCAAATTTTCAACCACCGGTGGCCGCCACGGGGAACTCTGCGATTGGCCTACTGGAAGTTTGGACAATACGGTCATGTCCTGAGAATGAGATATGTGCCTCTTGTTGGAAATATGCCCTAGAGGCAATAATAAAATGGTTATTATCATATTTCCTTGTTCATGATAATCGTCTATTGTTCATGCTATAATTGTATTAACAGGAAACAGTAATACATGTGTGAATAAATAGATCACAAAGTGTCCCCAGCAAGCCTCTCGTTGGCTAGCTCGTTAGTCAATAGATGATCATTGTTTCCTGATCATGGGCATTATATGTCATTGATAATGAGATCACGTCATTGGGAGAATGATGTGATGGACAAGACCCAATCCTAAGCATAGCACTAGATCGTATTGTTCGTATGCTAAAGCTTTCTAATGTCAAGTATCTTTTCCTTCGACCGTGAGATTCTGCAACTCCCGGATACCGTGGGAGTGCTTTGGGTGTATCAAACGTCACAATGTAACTGGGTGACTATAAAGGTGCACTACGGGTATCTCTCAAAGTGTCTGTTCGGTTGGTACGAATCGAGATCGGGATTTGTCACTCCGCGTGACGGAAAGGTATCTCTGGGCCCACTCGGTAGAACATCATCATGACCTCAATGTGACTAAGGAGTTAGTCACACAATGACGTGCTACGGAATGAGTAAAGAGACTTACCGGTAACGAGATTGAACAAGGTATAGGTATACCGACGATCGAATCTCGGGCAAGTTCTATACCGACAGCAAAGGGAATCGTATACGGGATTGATTGAATCCTTGACATCGTGGTTCATCCGATGAGATCATGGTGGAGCAAGTGGGAGCCACCATGGGTATCCAGACCCCGCTGATGGTTATTGGCCAGAGAGGTGTCTCGGTCATGTCTGCCTGTCTCCCGAACCCGTAGGGTCTACACACTTAAGGTTTGATGACGCTAGGGTTATAGGGAATTGTTATACGAGGTTACCGAAAGTTGTTCGGAATCCCGGATGAGATCACGGACATCACGAGGAGCTCCGGAATGGTTCGGAGGTAAAGATTGATATATAGGATGGATGGGTTCGGACGCCGGAAGTGTTTCAGGCATCACCGGTAACGTATCGGGACCACCGGGACCACCGGAGGAGGCCCCGGGGGTCCACCAAAGGGGGGCAACGACCCCAAGAGGCTAGATGGGCCAAGTGCGGGAGGGAACCAGCCCGTAGGTGGGCTGGTGTGCCTCCCACACCCAGCCCAATGCGCAAGTGGTGGGGAGAGGGGCAACCCTAGGCGTAGGTGGGCCTTAGGCCCACCAGGTGGTGCGCCACCCCCTCCCACCCTAGCCGCCGGCCCCTAGGGAGGGAACCCTAGGGGTGTCACAGCCCTCCCCCTCCTCCTATAAATAGAGAGGGGTTTTGGCCATTGGGAGACACGGTTTTCTCTCTCTCTCGGCGCAGCCCTGCCCTTCTTCCTCCTCCTCTCTGCCGGTGGTTGGCGAAGCCCTGCCGGGAGACCTCGTCTCTCCATCGACACCACGCCGTCGTGCTGCTATAGTTCTTCCCCAACCTCTCCCTCCTCCTTGATGGATCAAGGTGCGGGAGACGTCACCGGGCTGCACGTGTGTTGAACGCGGAGGTGCCGTAGTTCGGCACTAGATCAGAATCATACCGCGATCTGAATCGCTGCGAGTACGACTCCCTCAACCACGTTCTAGCAACACTTCCGCTTAGCGATCTTCAAAGTATGAAGATGCTCTTACCCCTCTCTCGTTGCTGGTCTCTCCATAGGAAGATCTGAATATGGCGTAGGAAAATTTTGAATTTATGCTACATTACCCAAAAGTGGCATCCGAGCCAGGTTTTCTATGCGTAGATTCTATGCACGAGTAGAACACAAAAGTTCTGGGTGATGATTTGTCAATTTGCTTGCCGTTACTAGTCTTATTCTTTTACGGCGGTATTGTGGGATGAAGCGGCCCGGGCCGACTTTACACGTACGCTTACGTGAGACTGGTTCCACCGACAGACATGCACACCGTGCATAAAGGTGGCTAGCCGGTGTTTGTCTCTCCTACTCTAGTTGGATTGGATTTGATGAGAAGGGTCCTTATGAAGGGTAAATAGCTTTGGCATATCATCGTTGTGGCTGTGACGTAGGTAAGAAGGCGTTCTTGCTAGAAACCCAAATCAGCCACGTAAAACTTGCAACAACAATTAGAGCATGTCTAACTTGTTTTTCCAGGGTTTGACATGTGATGTGATATGGCCAAAGTTGTGATGTTGCATGTATGATGTATGAGATGATCATGTTATTGTAATAGGTTTCACGACTTGCATGTCGATGAGTATGACAACCGGCAGGAGCCATAGGAGTTGTCTTAATTTATTGTATGAGATGCAATGCCATGTGCTTACTGCTTTTACTTCATTGCTAACGGTTAGCTATAGTAGTAGTGATAGTAGTAGTTAGCGTGACGACTTCACGGAGACACGATGATGGAGATCATGATGATGGAGATCATGGTGTCATGCCGGTGACGATGATGATCATGTGATGCCTGAAGATGGAGATCGAAAGGGCAAAGATGATAATGGCCATATCATGTCACTATATGATTGCATTGTGATGTTTATCATGTTTTTCATCTTATTTCTTAGAACGACGGTAGCATAATAAGATGATCCCTCTTAAAATTTCGAGAACGTATTCCCCTAAGTGTGCACCGTTGCGAAGGTTCGTTGTCTCGAAGCACCACGTGATGATCGGGTGTGATAAATTCTAACGTTCGCATACAACGGGTGTAAGCCATATTTACACACGCGAAACACCTAGGTTGACTCGATGAGCTTAGCATGTACAGACATGACCTCGAATACAAGAGACCGAAAGGTCGAACATGAGTCGTGTGGTTGAATACGATCAGCATGAAGTTGCTCACCATGGTGACTAGTCCGTCTCACGTGATGATCGGACACGGGTTAGTCAACATGGATCATGTATCACTTAGATGACTAGAGGCATGTCGATTTAAGTGGGAGTTCATACTTAATATGATTAAATGAACTTAATTGTCATGAATTTAGTCTAAAAATTGTCTTTATAAATATTGTAGATGGCCAACGTCAACCTCAATTTCAACGCATTCCTACAGAAAAACAAGCTGAAAGATGATGGTAGCAACTATGCGGACTGGGTTCGAAACTTGAAGCTCATCCTTGAAGCAGCTAAAAAGGAGTATGTCCTTGATGCGCCGCTAGGTGACCCTCCCGCTCCCGCAGCAGCCCAGGACATTCTGAACGTCTGGCCAACGCGGAGTGATGACTACTCTCTGGTTAGGTGTGGCATGTTATACAGTTTAGAAACAGGGCTCCAAAGGCGTTTTGAGCAACACGCTGCATATGAGATGTTCCAAGAGCTGAAGCTAGTTTTTCAAGCTCATGCCTGTGTCGAGAGATATGAAGTCTCCGACAAGTTCTTCAGCTGTAAGATGGAGGAGAACAGTTCTGTCAGTGAGCACATACTCAAAATGTTTGGGCTACACGGTCATCTGACTTCACTTGGAGTCGAACTTTCGGATGATGCTATAATTGACAGAATCCTCCAGTCTCTCCCACCAAGCTACAAAGTCTTTGTGCTTAACTACAACATGCAAGGGATGGAGAAGACCATTCCCGAGTTGTACTCGATGCTCAAGTTTGTAGAAGTAGAAATCAAGAAAGAGCATCAAGTGTTGATGGTCAACAAGACCACTAGTTTCAAGAAGGGCAAGGGTAAGAAGAACTTCAAGAAAGACGGCAAAGCTGTTGCCGCGCCCGGTAAGCCAGATGCCGGGAAGAAGAAAAAGAATGGACCCAAGCGTGAGACTGAGTGCTTCCATTGCAAGGGAAAAGGTCACTTGAAGCGGAACTGCCCCAAATACTTAGCGGACAAGAAGGCAGGCAACGTTAAAGGTATATGTGATATACATGTTATTGATGTGTACCTTACCAGCGCTCGTAGTAGCTCCTGGGTATTTGATACCGGTGTTGTTGCTCACATTTGCAACTCAAAGCAGGAACTGCGGAATAAGCGGAGACTGGCCAAGGACGAGGTGACAATGCGCGTCGGGAATGGTTCCAAGGTCGATGTGATCGCCGTCGGCATGCTACCTCTACATCTACCGTCGGGATTAGTTTAAAACCTTAATAATTGTTATTTAGTACCAGCTTTAGGCATGAACATTGTATCAGGGTCTTCCTTAATGCGAGACGGCTACTCATTTAAGTCAGAGAATAATGGTTGTTCTATTTATATGAGTGATATGTTTTATGGTCAAGCTCCGCTGGTAAATGGTTTATTCTTGATGAATCTCGATCATGATGTTACGCATATTCATAGTGTGAGTACCAAAAGATGTAAAGTTGATAATGATAGTCCCACATACTTGTGGCACTGCCGCCTTGGTCATATCGGTGTTAAGCGCATGAAGAAGCTCCATACTGATGGACTATTAGAGTCTCTTGACTTTGAATCATTTGACACATGCGAACCGTGCCTCATGGGCAAGATGACCAAGACTCCATTCTCAGGAATAATGGAGAGAGGAACCGACTTATTGGAAATAATACATACTGATGTGTGTGGTCCAATGAACGTTGAAGCTCGTGGTGGCTATCGTTATGTTCTCACTCTCACCGATGATTTGAGTAGGTATGAGTATATCTACTTGACGAAGCACAAATCTGAGATGTTTGAAAAGTTCAAGGGATTTCAGAGTGAGGTTGAGAATCAACGTGACAGAAAAATTAAATGTCTACGATCTGATCGTGGAGGAGAATATTTGAGTCACGAGTTTGGCACACACCTAAGGAAGTGTGGAATCGCTTCACAACTGACGCCGCCTGGCACAGCGCAACGCAACGGAGTGTCTGAACATCGTAATAGCACTTTATTAGATATGGTACGATCTATGATGTCTCTTACCGACTTACCGCTATCAGTTTGGGGATACGCATTAGAAACTGTACCATTCACTTTAAATAGGGCACCGTCTAAATCCATTGAGACAACACCGTATGAACTGTGGCTTGGCAAGAATCCTAAGTTGTCTTTTCTTAAAGTTTGGGGCTGCGATGCTTATGTGAACAAACATCAACCAGAAAAGCTCGAACCCAAAGCGGAGAAATGCGTATTCATAGGATACCCTAAGGAAACTATTGGGTATACCTTCTATCTTAGATTCGAAGGTAAAACCTTTGTTGCCAAGAACGGATCCTTTCTAGAGAAAGAGTTTCTCTCGAAAGTAGTAAGTGGGAGGAAGGTAGAACTTGATGAGGTAATTACACCCTCTCTCGAACAGGATAGTAGCGCAACACGGGAAGTTGTTCCTGTGGCGCCTACACCAACGGAAAAGGAAGTTAATGATGATGATCATGAAGCTTCGGATCAAGTTACTACTAAACCGCGAAGGTCCACGAGGGCACGCTCCGCACCAGAGTAGTACGGCAACCCTGTGATGGAAATCATGTTGTTAGACAACGGTGAACCTTCGAACTATGAAGAAGCGATGGCAGGCCTGGATTCCAACAAATGGCTTGAAGCTATGAAATTCGAGATAGGATGCATGTATGAGAACAAAGTATGGACTTTGGTGGACTTGCCCGATGACCGGCGAGCCATAGAAAATAAATGGATCTTCAAGAAGAAGACTGATGCAAACGGTAATGTAACCATTTACAAAGCTCGACTTGTCGCAAAGGCTTTTCGACAAATTCAAGGAGTTGACTACGAAGAGACTTTCTCTCCCGTAGCGAAGCTGAAATCAGTCTGAATCATGTTAGCGATTGTCGCCTTTTATGATTATGGAATTTGGCAAATGGACGTTAAAACAGCGTTCCTTAACGGGAACCTTAAGGAATAGTTGTATATGATACAACCAGAAGGTTTTGTCGATCCTAAGGGTGCTAACAAAGTGTGCAAGCTCCAGCGCTCCATCTATGGGCTGGTGCAAGCATCTCGGAGTTGGAACATTCGCTTTAATGAGGTGATTAAAGCGTTTGGGTTCATACAGGTTTACGGAGAAGCCTGTATGTACAAGAAAGTGAGTGGGAGCTCTGTAGCTTTCCTCATACTATATGTGGATGACATATTATTGATGGGGAACAATACAGAAATGTTGGAGAGCATAAAGGCCTATTTGAACAAGAGTTTTACAATGAAGGACCTTGGAGAAGCTGCATACATATTAGGCATCCAGATCTATAGAGATAGATCGAGACGCCTCATAGGTCTTTCGCAAAGTACATACCTTGACAAGATATTGAATAAGTTCAGTATGGAAAACTCAAAGAAAGGGTTCTTGCCAGTTTTGCAAGGTATGAGATTGAGTAAGACTCAGTCGCCGACCACGACAGCAGATAGAGAGAAGATGAGTTCTGTCCCCTACGCTTCAGCCGTGGGCTCTCTAGTGTATGCCATGCTATGTACCAGACCTGATATAAACCTTGTCATAAGTTTGGTAGGGAGGTACCAAAGTGATCCCGGTATGGAACACTGGACAGCGGTCAAGAATATCCTTAAGTACTTGAAAAGGACTAAGGAAATGTTTCTTGTTTATGGAGGTGACGAAGAGCTCATCGTAAAGGGTTACGTCGACGCTAGCTTCGACACATATCCGGATGACTCTAAGTCACAGACCGGATACATATATGTGTTGAATGGTGGGGCAGTGAGCTGGTGCAGCAGCAAGCAAGAAGTCGTGGCAGCATCTACATGTGAAGCGGAGTACATAGCTTCTTCCGAAGCGGCTCATGAAGGAATTTAGATGCAGGAGCTCATCAACGACCTTGGAGTGGTTCCAAGCGCGTCGGGTCCAATGACACTCTTCTGTGGTAACACTTGGGGCCATTTCCATAGCCAAGGAGCCCAGGTTTCACCGGAAGACGAAGCACATCAAACGCCGCTACAACTCCATCCAGGACCATGTCCAGAGTGGAGTGATAGATATTTGTAAAGTACACACGGATCTGAATGTTGCAGACCCGTTGACTACACCTCTTCCACGAGAAAAACATGATCAACACCATAATGCTATGGGTGTTCGATACATCACAATGTAACTAGATTATTGACTCTAGTGCAAGTGGGAGACTATTGGAAATATGCCCTAGAGGCAATAATAAAATGGTTATTATCATATTTCCTTGTTCATGATAATCGTATATTGTTCATGCTATAATTGTATTAACAGTTAACAGTAATACATGTGTGAATAAATAGATCACAAAGTGTCCCTAGCAAGCCTCTAGTTGGCTAGCTCGTTAGTCAATAGATGATCATGGTTTCCTGATCATGGGCATTAGATGTCATTGATAACGGGATCACATCATTGGGTGAATGATGTGATGGACAAGACCCAATCCTAAGCATAGCACTAGATCGTATTGTTCGTATGCTAAAGCTTTTCTAATGTCAAGTATCTTTTCCTTCGACCGTGAGATTGTGCAACTCCCGGATACCGTGGGAGTGCTTTGGGTGTATCAAACGTCACAACGTAACTGGGTGACTATAAAGGTGCACTACAGGTATCTCTGAAAGTGTCTGTTGGGTTGGTACGTATCGAGATCGGGATTTGTCACTCCGTGTGACGGAGAGGTATCTCTGGGCCCACTCGGTAGAACATCATCGTGAGCTCAATGTGACTAAGGAGTTAGTCACACGATGACATGCTACGGAACGAGTAAAGAGACTTACCGGTAACGAGATTGAACAAGGTATAGGTATACCGACGATCGAATCTCGGGCAAGTTCTATACCGACAGACAAAGGGAATCGTATACGGGATTGATTGAATCCTTGACATCATGGTTCATCCAATGAGATCATCGTGGAGCAAGTGGGAGCCACCATGGGTATCCAGACCCTGCTGATGGTTATTGGCCAGAGAGCTGTCTCGGTCATGTGTGCCTGTCTCCCGAACCCGTAGGGTCTACACACTTAAGGTTCAATGACGCTAGGGTTATAGGGAATTGTTATACGAGGTTACCGAAAGTTGTTCGGAGTCCTGAATGAGATTGATATATAGGATGGATGGGTTCGGAGGTAAAGATTGATATATAGGATGGATGGGTTCGGACGACGGAAGTGTTTCAGGCGTCACCGGTAACGTACCGGGACCACCGGAGGTGGCCCCGGGGGTCCACCGAAGGGGGGCAACGACCCCAAGAGGCTAGATGGGCCAGGTGCGGGAGGGAACCAGCCCGTAGGTGGGCTGGTGCGCCTCCCACACCCAGCCCAATGCGCAAGTTGTGGGAAGAGGGGGCAACCCTAGGTGCAGGTGGGCCTTAGGCCCACCAGGTGGTGCGCCACCCCCTCCCACCCTAGCCGCCGGCCCCTAGGGAGGGAACCCTAGGGGTGTCACAGCCCTCCCCCTCCTCCTATAAATAGAGAGGGGTTTTGGCCATTGGGAGACACGGTTTTCTCTCTCTCTCGGCGCAGCCCTGCCCTTCTTCCTCCTCCTCTCTGCCGGTGGTTGGCGAAGCCCTGCCGGGAGACCTCGTCTCTCCATCGACACCACGCCGTCGTGCTGCTATAGTTCTTCCCCAACCTCTCCCTCCTCCTTGATGGATCAAGGTGCGGGAGATGTCACCGGGCTGCACGTGTGTTGAACGCGGAGGTGCCGTAGTTCGGCACTAGATCGGAATCACACCGCGATCTGAATCGCTGCGAGTACGACTCCATCAACCGCGTTCTAGCAACGCTTCCGCTTAGCGATCTTCAAAGTATGAAGATGCTCTTACCCCTCTCTCGTTGTTGGTCTCTCCATAGGAAGATCTGAATATGGCGTAGGAAGATTTTGAATTTATGCTACGTTACCCAACACCTCTTACCAGGTTCATCGACACACCTCGTGGTCTTGCTGGACATGTTTTTACCTTATGAAAATATCCTGTGCACCGGGATTCCAAGGATACTTTGGGCTATCTCGAGGTTCAGGTTTTCCACTAAGTTATCTAAGGAGATCATGGGTTTTGTGTGGTCGAGGCTTCCTATGCATCTTGTGGTAGTTTTTGATGGACTAGTTGGAGCGCGCCCGCAAGGTTAATATCTTTCAGAAAGTCGGGCCCGCAGTTATGTGGCAACTTGGAAACTTTCTTTAACATCCGATTCTAGATAACTTGAAGTAAATTTAATTGAAATATGCCAATTGTGTGCATGACCGTGACTGCCTCTCTCGCGAGCTCCTTCTCCAACTGAGGACACGGTGGTGTTAGGACTGGGGTAGGTAGTGATCATTATGTAGTTCACGACCATCATGCGTAGACCACTCACTGTTCTTTATGTTCTCGTAAGTTATCCACCATATATGCTTAGTGCCGCTGCAACCTCAACACTTAACCTTCCACACTCAATAACTTCATTAGTTTCGGTACCATGGTCGCAAGATTGTTGAGTCCCTGTGGCTCAAAGATTACTACAACACCACAGGTCCAGGTACCATAGATCCAGAAGCGTTTGATGCTACTTAGCTTCACTAGGAGTTCGATGAACTTAGTGGCTGCATGTACGTGACATACCCCAGTGATTAGAGGACCTTGGTTGTCTCCTGGGACAGTGAGACGGATTCATTCCAGTTTGTTGATTCTCTTGTCCGTAGACGGAACCTGTCTTATGGGTGCTTGAAATAATGTCATGTGACTTGTAACATAACTTGTGGCAAGTGTAAGCCATTCCATATACTCATCTCTTCATGTATATATTGCGATGATTTCTGTACATGCAAAACGCTAAGATGCGCCTCTTTCCATATTAAGGCCTCATCCCCAAATATAGAAAGTGTCGCATCTTTGACGTTACAGAATGGCGGCTGGGTGAACAGGAGTGGGGCGCGAGGACTAGTCTGTGGGCGGCGGTATCTTAAGGACGACAGCGAGCAGGGGGCAACAGCGGCGGGGCAGCGAGGCTCCGGTGAGGAGGTTCGGTGAAGGTGGTCTACGAGTTCGACGCAAGGGCGAGGGGGCCCACACAAGTCATGACTGATGGAGCTCGAGCGCTGGGGCAACGACGGTCGGAGGCGGTGCAACATAGATAGGAGGTGGCAGAGCTTCGGCTGTTCCACCCTTGCTCCAACGAGGCTTGTTGGGGCAGACAACGGCGGCGAGGTCGAGGTCCAATGGCAGCTGCAGCAGGAGGGAGCTCGGGGCTGGGGAATCCCTGGGAGGAGCGGCTTCCAAGCAGCGCGGGGCTTCGGACGACGGACAATGGATGCAAGCAAGGGGAGGCTCGATTGGTGGACGTGTCCAGGCGCTCGGAGCTCTGGTTGGCCCGATGGGGAAAGCGAGGTGGGTGGCGAAGACGATTGGACAGGGGGAGGATTTTTAGGGTTAAGTCTAGGTTTAGGTCCATGTGGTCTACATAGAAGAAATAGACTAGAGTTAGGACCCTCCGATTTAGATCGGACTGTCGAAAAAATTAGGTTAGGGAGTCCAATTAGAAAACCGATGATGGTTTGGGGTATTTCAGGGTTTATCCAGACCCAACGGTCATGACTGTATGTTTTGGGTTCCGGGAGGTTTTCGGGCTAGGTTGCGTGTAGCGTCTGTGCATTGTGTAGAGGGGCTAGGCATGGAAGAGAGGGAAAATGGGCAGCCTGGCAACAAGTTTTTAACTACCGAAAACGTCTGACAATTTGACCGGCTATAGTGGGCTATAAGTTCAACGATTCAGGTACCAAACGGACTCTCATTGATATGAAATTTGGCATGCGGTCTACCTACACTAAAACAGGACCGCGCCCCAAATTTCAACCAAATCCAAGAAAGTTTATATACACTTTTAAAAATGATATTTTAATGATGTCACGGGCGCGTGCATGTGTGGTTGGTCTCGAAACGTTGGACGACAAAAATGGAGAGAACTCGCAACTAACAACGGATGCAAGTTTTGAAAAATGACGACAACAGAGTGCCGATGCAGTGCGGATAATGCACATGATGCAATGATGAATGCGACAAACAAAGGAATCACACGATGGCGATGGAATAAAAGGGGAGTCTTCTAGCGCGTCGGTTCCGGGCTGTTACAATGACGTCGCACACTGTTCGTAAATCTCAACATTTGTGATACACCTCATGTTCACGTTTCACACATAGAAACCGTCTCTGGGCATGCACACAATTCCCATTTTTAAACCGTGTGTGATGTCAAACGACATCTCAAATAGTGCAACCAAATTCAACATTCATGATAGAATCTCTACCGCACACAGTTTAACATGATGAACTGTTCGTGATGTAGTACGCCTCGCAAATGTTGGACCACACAATAGTGCGTGCGATAGTTATCCTGTCTGACATGAGTATGACATTCAAACATTTCTTGAACGTATCCTACACTTTTACAATGGTTAAATTATATTCTTAGTTAAAAATTGGAAATGGTTCAGAAAATATAAGTGTGCATGACATACTCCTTATCCTACACAATTTACAATTGTAAACTATTTGTGATGCGGCGCGCATCATAAATGGTGCACCACAGAATAGCGCGTGTGATGCTAATGTGATCCTATACGAATGTCATGGATGGATCGTTTGGGAAATATTGCATATCTCAAACGGTTGACCAATGACATTTGTTTGTGATAGATGCAGACATCCCATACTTTTAGTTTTTTCAAACGTTTGTGTTCATTGATCACCATCACCGATGAATTTTTCGTGTCGTGTGGGATGGACCCCCTATCACCCACACAGTCAATGAAATATTTTAAAACTACATCGCGGAAAGGGGTTAAAACCGTTTGGATAGCAAGTCACTGCACCAATATGGGGACATTCCCATAGCATTTTTATAGGTGGTTTTATATGCCCATAATGCATCATCAAGCTTCTTAGACCAATTATTTTTAAATCTATTAATGGTCTTTTGCAAAATTAATTTTATCTATCGATTGCTCAATTCAACTTGACCACTATATGGAGGATGATATGGAGAGGCAATTCCATGGTTAACATCATACTTAGCTAAGACTTTACGATATTCACCATGAATAAAATGTGAACCACGATGAGTCATTAAATATCTAGGGACTCCAAAACTCGAAAAGGTAACTTCTTTAAGCATTTTAAAAGATGTACTAGAATCAGCATTACTAGTTCGAATAGCTTCTACCAACTTGTAACACCCCTAGTGTCATGCTACAGTAATCTCCCACAAATGATGCCATCTCATCTGGTTTTGCTCAACTAAAATTTTCCCTTGATAAAAATACAAGTCAAATTCAAATTAAAAATTGCAACTCAAATTATTATTTCTTCAACCAGCAAAACAATAATACTTGTTGGCTTTCAAATAATCACAAAGTATTTGTCATATAAGAACCAACATCATTTGAAGTATGTAAATGCCATTAACCTATTTAAAATAGAGCTAGAAACACTAAATTGGGTCATTTAAATTTAAATAAATATCTAAACCATTCAAAA
Source organism: Hordeum vulgare subsp. vulgare (assembly GCF_904849725.1). Lineage (NCBI taxonomy): Eukaryota > Viridiplantae > Streptophyta > Magnoliopsida > Poales > Poaceae > Hordeum > Hordeum vulgare. The sequence goes on from NC_058519.1 coordinate 249,067,159, forward strand.
GAAAATGAGACTTGTTGTGCTAACTCAAAACATTGCCTACTATTTAAGTGACAAGTATCAACTACGAATAAAATTATTTGATATTAAAAGAAATGCAAGCAGTGAAAGAAATAAAGAAAAAGGAAAAATGTAACAACCTCATTGTTGGACTGGGAAGTATGTCCACAGTAGAGGCCCAGCCCACCTCCAACTCTCTTTCAATCTCCCGCTATAGTGGGAGGCACATGAGCCATGGCGACCATCGGCAGGCCGTGGCAACGTATCGGCCATCACCGCCCCCTGGCCGCCGTAGAAGCGACCCCCGTGATCCACTTGACCGAACCCTAGTCTCTCCCCCCTCTCCCTCGTGTCGCTGCTCACTCTCCGCACACATGCCTGACACGGCCATGGGCATGCCTCACCTCGTCCACGTGACCATGTTCGACCCCGGCGCCTAGGAGCTTAACCATTAGCTCTGTCGTGCCCTACTGCTTCGTCTACGACCAACAGACCAACTCGGGCACTTCGCATTAACTCGACTGAGTTGTCTTGTTCCTCGGACACCGGCGGTGAGCTCCTTCAATTTTTTGTCTTCAAGCCTCCCCTGACCTCGCTTAGCACCTCCTGCGTGTCCTGGCGAACGCCCCTACACGTGCTCCACCTACGCCCCGTGCTCGCTCATTGTTGCTCATGTCTTCCTGCTTCACATGCGCTGCTACTATCGCCGTAGCCAGCCGTGCCCACACCTGATTGCGATCGCCCGTGCGTGTCTATGCCTGCCTCTTCTTGAACCACTGCCCTGCTCACGCTAGCGTGCTCATGTACGCCCGTGTGCCCCATGGCCGTTGTCGTGCTCGCCTCGTGGAGCCAAGGCTCCTGGTGCCCCTGCGTGCTGTGCGTGCCCAGCCATTATGTGGTGTGTGCCTCTGCGCAGTCGCGCTTACCTATTTATATTAGGTTATTTATTAATTTCATGTTAATTATTCTAATGGTCCAATGACACTCGGCCCTGGTAGCTAAATAGCCTTTTAATTTAACTCTAGATAATGACATGTGGGACCTGAGCAAACTAATCACCCCTTGACCAGTCAATATTTGACTCCGTCAACTCGGCCCACTAACCCCCACCTGCGAGCCTCCATGTCGCACTATGCTAGGTACTCTTGATTGTACCCACAGCATTTTGTCCAATTAATATTTTGAATTAAAAAATACTGAAATTTTAAAAAATAATTTAAATTTAGGAAATTCATATAAAATAAAACCGTAAGTCAGATAAAAAATTATAAATGAAAATTGATAAAAAAATATGACGAATCTGAATATGCTATCCACATACCCGTTACGTGTCCCTAATAGTGCAAACATGAAACTTTACCCTCCGGGTCGTTAGACCAATAAATGCCTAAACACGGGATAATATTCCCGGATATTTCCCCGCTCCGTCTGTAACGTGTAGCACTTCATTAGGTCACCCCTAACACAACATATTGCCTTGTCATGCACCATGATGCATTTGTTTGCTCTGTATTTATTGTTTCGTCCCCCTTTTCTTTATGGTAGACCCCAAGACTGACACTGCTACGGGTACGACTACACCTCTGGCGTCCATCCACTTGCAGGTGTGACTCCACACAAGAAATACTCCATTGATCATTCCTATATCGCCAAATCCTTCTCTCTCATGATTGCATTAAATTTTTCTACTCTTGTAGATAGCTTCTATTCTAATGCATAGCCTCCTTTTGTAACCTGGTGTTGTACCTTACATGTTATCCTATATGCTTAGTATAGGTTCGTTAGTAATCCATCAGTGACCCTCACCTTGTCATTGTTGCCCCACTACATTACCAGAAGATTTGATCTAGGTGATTGACGTGCCAAGACCAACACATCATAAACCCCCCTTAGTTGTACGACTACATAGAGCTACTATCGAGTGTCGAGTGTGATACATCTGTGACAACCCGAGACCGAGGCTCGAGAAGATTCCCCTTTTTATTTCGTTCTCGTCGTGTGGTTCGTTTGTCTGTCGCATTCATCATCGCATCATTCGCATCATCTGCATTCCATCGGCGCTCCGTTGCCGCCAGTTTTCAAAACATGCATCCGTTAGTAGTTGCCGGTTCTTTCCGTTTTCATCGCTGACCGTTTTGAGGCCATCCACACATGCACACACCCGCGACAACGATAAAGTATTGTTTTTAAAGGTGTGTATCATATATTCTCGGAGTTCCGCAAGCATGTCGGAATGTGAGGACCCGTTCGACTACGTCGGTTCGTCTTCTTCACGAAATCGTTCTTCTTGCAAGCAGGATCTCAGGCAAGATGATAATTTCGTAGATACCATTACTATCAATGCCATGCTAGTTGTCTCACTTCTTTTGATATGTCTCGCTGCCTACCACCTGTTAAATGTTAGCATCCCAACATTACCATGAAAACCTTCAACCTTTCTACAACCTAGCAAACCACTGATTGGCTATGTTACCGCTTGCTTAACCTTGGATAGCATTGCTAGTTGCAGGCGCAGTTGCTTCCATGTGAAAACATGGGTTCCTTGTAATATCGCCTTATTAATGTTACTCAAATTAATGCACCTATCTACTTGGTAAAAGGTGGAAGGCTCGGCCTTTCTAGCATGGTGTTTTGTTCCACCTTTTCCGCCTTTGTTTCGGCTACCGGTGTTATGTTCCATAAATGAGCGCTCCTAACAGGCTTGGGATTGTTATGGGGACCCCCTAGATTTTCGTTTTGGGATAAAATTCGTCTCGCAAGGCCCAATTTTGGTACTACATTTGCCTAATAACTAATAAAATTGCATAGGGACCCGCCGACAAATGCAGAGTGATTAACCAACCCCCGGGCCAGTGCTCCTCATGGCTGTTGGTCAAAACCGGGCGATGTCCCGCGCCCCCTGGTCACCCAGGGTTTAGCCAACCCGGCGTCTTGCCCATCCTGTCGTGCCTTGAGAAGGAGATACGCGGCTCCTATCAGTATTGTCGGTACATCGGGCGACCATGCTGGACTTGTTTTACCTTTCTCGATCGTCCTGTGTGAGGGATTCCGAGGATGCTTTGGGTTATCTCGAGGTTGAGGTTTTCCAATAGGAACCCGTGGAGATCACGGGTTTCCCTGATCAAGGTCATTCCGTCGCAGCGTGTGGTAGTTTGTGATGAACTAGTTGGAGCACCCCTAGAGGGTTAAATCTTTCGGAAAGCCATGCCCGCGATTATGTGGCAACGTGGAAACTTTGTTTAACATCCGGTTGTAGATAACTTGAAGTTAACTTAATTAAAACTTGCCAACTGAGTGCGTAACCGTGACTGTCTCTTTCATGAGCTCCTTCTCCGATCGAGGACACGGTGGGGTTATGTCTGATGTAAGTAGGTGTTTAGGATCATTCATTTGATCATTATTGGTTCACGTCCGTTGTGCGTAGATCATTCCCCTTTTATTCTTGTACTCGTAAGTTAGCCACCTCGTAAGTTAGCAGCCTCACCACTTAACCTTACCTCACCCATTAAGCTTTGCTAGTATTAATACATTTGGAAATGAGATCGTTGAGTCCCTGTGGCTCACAGATTACTACAACACTAGTTTCATGTACAAGTAAAGCAATACTTTGACGTGAGCGCGATGATTCTTCATTTGGAGTTTCTTCTTGTTCTTCTTCATCAATCTTGGATGGGTTCTAGGTCGGCAGCCTGGGATAGCAAGGATGGACGTCGTTATTTTATCGTTGGTTTTCGTCCATAGTCGGACCATGCTCTTCTTCATGATGATTGTATGTATTGTACTGATGTGACTCTGATGTAGCTTGTGGCGAGTGTAAGCCAACTCCCTATACTCATCTTTTGAGTGTATGTACTTGTAATGATATCCATACTTGCAAGACGATGAGATGCGTTTCTATCCCTATCGAGGCCCTCACGCTAAAATAAGGATAGCACCGCATCTCAGGCGTTACAAGTTGGTACCAGAGCAGTACCGACCTAGGAGACCCGTTGATTGGTCGAACTTGGCCGAGTCGAATCTAGTGAAAAAATGCTTTGAGTCTAGTAATATATCGAAAAGCGGGATACTTTTTTCTCCTCTTCTATGATGTGTTGAGGAATCTTGACGTAATAATTTTAATTCTACTACTATTCTCACTCAAAAAAATTAGGATCACGCGGGTTTTTTGGAATCTATATGATGTCGATCTGACGGAGTTCGGACTTGGTGCCTCCTGCTGTGTTGATTTTATTACGGGGAGTTGAGCTCCAAGGGATTCTTGGGCACATCATTATCATTCAGATTTCTTATTATCTCAGGATGAAGGATGTTCTAAATTGCTTCAATACTAGTAGTGGCGAGATAAGCCCGGCATCCCCAGTACTGGTGCAGAGAGTTCGGGGGTATTGCCATACTTGGTATCATGGTGATTACGAGGATCTGAGATAGATGAGTTTTCGATATATGTGGTTATGTGTTGACGGATGTGATACACTAGACATGTAGTGTTATTGCTAGGAGTTGAGTGATGAAGTTTACTCCTTGTATCCGTGGACCCGATTGCATGACGAGAAAATTTCGGAAGTTCTTAGGTGGGAATTCAAGTAGCTACTTATAGGACAATCTTCCAATAGATGCATGATGTGAGGTTGGGGTTCGACATCTAGTGGATTCGTTTGTTCACGATCATCTTACAACGGTTCTCGTTGTGTCTTAAAGAGTCCTTGTAGCTTGCTACGACTCGGGGATGCTTTGTATGTCGTGTGCACTGCCTTGTACATGATGGCTACTCTAGGATCGAGCCCGTGCGATCCTATCCACGAAAATATCGGACGAAATCTGTGTCAAGAATTTTTTGCCGCTTGTTTCGTAAGCCTCATCCTTTTTGTTGTTGGAGTATGGTAATTCGAGTTGCTTCGATGTCAAGAGTTGAATTGATAACTTTCCAAGAGGTGTTCTCATATTCTTTTGGGAATTCTAGTTCTTTTACCCAATCAAATTCTCTTATCAAATTCTTGTCAACCGGAGTTGTCATGTTAATTCTTTTGTACGGAGTGCTTTTCTTCTAGCTAATTCAAGCTTCCCCAATATATTTGCAAGTTCAATCTGTCATTTCTTTCCGGAGTTCATCTTATTTGTCCCAAGTTGTCTTGTTTTTCCCCAACCTCCCTCCTTTTTACTTCAATGTTTCAATTATCATCCAAGTGCATTTCAATTCATTGTTTCTTCCGCTATTTCTTCTTCTGTTTTGTAACTAGTGATTCATTATATAGATTCTCAGGAGTTCTGTGTTCATCATTTTTCATTCATGTTCTCTGTTCGTGTGAGTTCATCATTTTTTCATTTGTGATCTTCGGTGAGTTCATCATTATTCATCCGGTGTTTTCTTTCAGTGGGCCCATAACCCATAGGTTTTTCCGAGGATCTTATCTCGCTCTTGTAATCTTTTCCCGGAGATCTCTAATTCTTTTTAATTATGGCGTAACTATTATTTCCATGAGTCATATCCCTTCTCCAAGATCTATTCTAATTAATTCTCATATTTGGCTCAACCTTACGTTCTTCATTATTTCAGAGTGTCTCAGTAATTTTTGGTGGTGTTCTCCTCATCCTTTTCAGCTTGGAAGACTTAAGAAGTGTTTCTATCAATTTTTGTCCATTCTTTGAAGTTTTATCATTTCAGCTTTGTGTTATCATCTTGAATTGTTCTCGATCATGTGTAATTCCTTCCATATCAATCCGGTGCATTTCAGATTTGTTTTCATTCTCGATCCTCCGAAGGCCATCATTTTAGAAGATTTTTTCATTCTAAGCTCTTAGCTTTCACTCTCAATTCTTCTCAATTGTTGTCTCTTCGTTCGTATCTCAATTATTTCGGTGTCTTGTTGAAGTATTCTGTTAGGTGGTTCATTATCTCTTTATTCTCAATGAGTTCTTCAAGATTCTTGTTGGAGAACCTCAATTATCCTTTCTCTTGCATTTTGAGTGCAATTTTTCCTTCGTTATCCTTTGAGGTGGTGTTATAGCATTCTTGTTAGTGGAGGAGTCTCGAAGAGAAGTTGTTTCAAGAATGAAATAGGTAAACCCACCAATTCCTTGACCATGAGTTATTTTAAGCCATGGTTCTTCATTGAGTTGTCTTGGATTAGATTTCACCTAAAGCTTTGTCTAAGGATTGTTGCTATTATGGTGTTGACATTAATCCATATGTTTAAATGTTTCCTCTTGGTGTCAGAAGTTTTGTCTTTCTTGTTGCATCCAATCTATCATTGTTTCTGTTAGTGGCTGGTTGTCCCCTCATTATTAGGGATGGTTTTCTTAAGTCCACTACAAGTTTGTTCTTTCCGTTGTTGGTGTTCCAACAACTCCGTTCAATTTTTCTTGCAAGGCTGCTTGTCTAATTCAATTGTGGCAGAAGTTTCCATTTTCTTCTCCATTCTCTTCTTCCCAATGATCTAGTTTCTTTTCTCTTGTTCCGGAGTTGTGTTGATGTTGCTCTCTTCAATCTATCATCTTGTTCTCTCAAGATCATGTTCTTTCCTTATTTTTCAATTTAGTTGGTTTGTTGTGAATCTTGTCAACATCTTTCCATCTTATCAAATTTTTGTCCCCTTTTTCTTCTGAAGTGCTGCCGAAATTATGTTCGAATTCTTGCTTGTTTCTCATATCATTCTTCATCTATTTGCAACCTTCAAGATTCACTCGTTTCACTCGTTGGTCAAACAATCGACTAAGTTTTACCTCTTCTTTCACATCCTCTCCCCCTTTCATTCTTAGATCTCGGGGCGAGGTCTCTTGTTAGTGTAGGAGAGTTGTGACAGCCCGAGACCGGCGCTCCAGAAGATTCCCCTTTTTATTTAGTTCTCGTCGTGTGGTTACTTTGTGTGGCGCATTCATCATTGCATCATCGCATCATCTGCATTGCATCGGCGCTCCGTTACCGCCAGTTTTCAAAACGTGCATCCCGTTAGTAGTTGCCGGTCCTTTTCGTTTTCATCGCTGACTGTTTTCAGGCCATCCACACACGCACGCGCCCGCGACATCGATAAAATATTATTTTTAAAAGTGTGTATCAAATATTCTCAGATTGGGTTGAAACTTGGCGTGTGGTCTTAATATAATGTAGGTAGGCCGTCTGCCAAATTTCGTCGCAATCGAGTTCGTTTGATACTCGATCCACTAAACCTATAGCAGCATTATAGCCGGTCAATTGTCGGACGTTTCAGTATTTTAAACTGTGTCGCCGAATTGCCTATTTTCCCTCTCATCTCCGCCTAACCCCTCTACACAATGCACCGACCCTACGCGCAGCCTAGTCCAAAAACCTCGTGAAACCCGAACTGGGTGGTCGTGACCGTTGTGTCCGGATCAACCCCGTTTTACCACAAACCATCATCGGTTTGTCCATTCGACTCCCTAGCCTAATCATCTCAACCACCCGATCTAAATCGGACGGTCCGAATGCCCCTAAAACCTAACCCTTTAACTACATATAGACCAACCCTACCTAATTAGGGACAAACCCTAACTCCTAGAGATCGTGTCCCGTAGCACCGCCACCCCACCTCGGTTTTCTCACAGGGCTAGCCGCACAGCCTCCTACCTCCTCTGTCGCGCGCAGCCAGCCCTGCCTCGAGTCTCTACCGTGCTGAGCCGCTATGGACGACCACCTCCTCTTCATGTGCGTCACCCGGCCCGAGCCACGCCGCCTTAGGACTTCGCGCCAGCTTGCCGCCGCGATGGCCCCGTCCTCGAGTGGGAGATACATGAGTTGCGACTCATCCAGCCCACGTTGACCTCGCCACTGCCTGCTCGCCGTGCCGGCTTGCCCCTACGCGCCCAGATCTAGCCCAAGCGCCGGATCCGCGAGGCCCGCTAGCGCGCCGCCAGCCCGTTCCCGGCCTCAGACTGCCCCACCGGACGCCGCCCTCCTCGCTGGAGCCGCCCCGTGCAGCGTCGCCATCAGGTTCCTATGCGCGTCAGCATCGTGTGGGAAGACGAGGCCCACCGCCCGATCCAGCCGGCGTTGACCGCGATCTCAGCCGGTCCAGCTCCAACCCACGCGGCCCAGCAGGCCATCGAGACCCAGCCCCGATCCGGCCCGCTCCAGCTTCACCTCTCCTTCACCTAGGCCAAAGACGACAAAGGTGAGTCCTCCTGAGCCCCTCTATTCCAGCGCCCCAGGCGCAATTCAACTATCGTACACCTAGCCCTGTTTGGGGGCTTGCACCAGCTTAGGCCGAGTAGGTTTTTTTCCTGCCACAAATTTGTCTATTACCCTCGTATTTTATAATTCCAGATTATAGGCATATTTTAAAAATGGTCGTAGTTTCAAATCCATGCATCAGATCGCAGAGATTTATATATGTAAAGTGATTAGAATTTTGCGTAGATTAAAATTTTCCAGCTCTAATGGATATTTAAAGCTGTTAGCTAGGCTGTTTGCCTTGGTTTGTGTGACAACGGGTTAAAACGGTTTAATTCGTAGCTAGTGATCCGTAGCTCCGTTGGAGATGTTCCATATATGTACGTGGACTAGAAAAATGAGTAGAATCTCGTGAACCACTTTGTTTTTCCATTTAACAAACATAAAATGTGGTTAGGACAGATCTGGACAAATTACAAAGTTAACGCGTGGGGTCGTTTCGGAGATGCTATATATCATTTCTGGCCTCATTTAAAATGCCTAGATAGGTAGATTAATTTGTGCTTCACCCCTTGCCATCTTAACAACATTTAATGTTGTCGTGCAAATAATTGGGAGTGAACTAAATAATTCGTATGTGGTGTTTCGTCAATATGTAACTCGTTGCATATCGAGTTGCATATTGAGCTTCACTTAATGTGTAGTGTTTGACTGTTGTGAATTGCCATGCCCTGCCTTCCATATTTGAAACTGATCATGCATCATATGTGGTGTGCCTCATGACGTGCATATGATGTGGTGTTACCGTGTGTTGATTCTTGTTTTTGTTTTGCCTCGTCTCGATAGAGTTCCTCAAGCCTGTCGGAATGTGAGGACCCGTTCGACTACGTCGGTTCGTGTACTTCACGGAGTCGTTCTTCTTGCAAGCAGGATCTCAGGCAAGATGATCATTTCCCAAGATACCATTACTATCAATGCCATGCTAGTTGTCTCGTTTCATTCGATATGTCTCGCTGCCTACCACCTGTTAAATGTTAGCCTCCCAACATTGCCATGAAAACCTTCAACCTTTCTACAACGTAGCAAACCACTGATTCGATATCTTACTGGTTGCTTAACCTTGGATAGTGTTGCTAGTTGCAGGTGCAGTTGCTTCCATGTGATAACATGGGTTCCTTGTAATATCACCTTATTAATGCTAGTTAAATTAATGCACCTATATACTTGGTAAAAGGTGGAAGGCTCGGCCTTTCTATCCTGGTGTTTTGTTCCACCTTTGCCGCCTTAGTTTCGTCTACCGGTGCTATGTTCCATAAATGAGCGCTCCGAACATGCTTGGGATTGTTATGGGAACCCCCTAGATTCTCGTTTTGGGATAAAACTCTTCTTGCAAGGCCCAACTTTGGTACTACATTTGCCTAATAACTAACAAAAATGCATACGGACCCACCGGGCCAGTGCTCCTCATGAGTGTTGGTCCAAACGGGGCGATGTATGGCACCCACTGGTCACCCAGGGTTTAGTCAACCCGACGTCTTTCCCATACGGTCGTGCCCTGAGAACGAGATACGCAGCTCCTATCGGGATTGTCGGCATGTCGAACGGCCTTTCTGGACTTGTTTTACCTTTCTCGAGCGTCTTGTGGGAGGGATTCCGAGGATACTTTGGGTTATCTCGAGGTTGAGGTTTTCCAGTAGGAACCCGAGGAGATCACGGGTTTCCTTGACCGAGGTTATTCCATCATAGCGTGTGGTAGTTTGTGATGGACTAGTTGAAGCACCCCTGCAAGGTTAAATCTTTCAGAAAGTCGTGCCTGTGGTTATGTGGCAACGTGGAAACTTTGTCTAACAGTCAGTTCTAGATAACTTGAAGTTAACTTAATTAAAACTTGCCAACTGAGTGCGTAACCGTGACTCTCTCTTTCGTGAGCTCCTTCTCCGATCGAGGACACGATGGGGTTATGTCTAACGTAAGTAGGTGATTAGGATCATTCATTTGATCATTATTAGTTCAGGTTCATTGTACATAGATCATTCCCCTTTTATTCTTGTACTCGTAAGTTAGCCACCTCAGATAAATGCTTAGCCGCTTGCTGCAGCCTCACCACTTAACCTTACCTCACACATTAAGCTTTGCTAGTCTTGATACCTTCGGAAATGAGATCCCTGAGTCTTAGTGGCTCACAGATTACTACAACACGAGTTGCAGGTACAGGTAAAGCAATACTTTGTCGTGAGCGTGATGATTGTTCGTTTGGAGTTTCTTCTTCTTCTTTGTCGATCTAGGATGGGTTCCAGGCCGGCAGCTTGGGATAGCAAGCATGGACGTCATTATTTTATCGTTTGTTTTCGTCCGTAGTCAGACCCTGCTCTTCTTCATGATGATTGTATGTATTGTAGTCATGTGACTCTGATGTAGCTTGTGACGAGTGTAAGCCAACTCCTTATACTCATCTTTTCAGTACATGTACTTGTAACGATATCCATACTTGCGAGACGACAAGATGCATTTCTATCCCTGTCGAGGCCCTCGTGCCAAAATAAGGATAGAACCGCATCTTGGGTGTTACAATAACCTACCTCACTCCTGATGATATCTCTATAGCATAGTAAGTGTGTTGTGCTTACCGAGGGTGTTTCCTCTTTCACCACCTTCGATTATGTCTCTGTCGTACCACAACTCAAGTGTGAACCTGTTGACGGTGATACCTTCTAGTTCACCTTGACGGTTCATTGAGTGGAAATCCATCAAGGGTGATTCCTCAGACTTCCCCTTGATGACATGGACACAGTGTTACCCTTACTTGTTGCCCTACTACTAGTATTGTCGGACTGAAGGGACAGTGGGTACCACCCCGATTAAGGTGGACCTGAGTTCCCGATAGTCTCTTGTGAGTCGAGTTGATCTAGAGGGTACCAGCGAGATCATTACAAGACACGACCGGGCAGGCAGACCGCCCCAACAGAGGGATGGGCATGACCCTTGTCATAAGTCCTCGACATGGGGCGACAAGATCACTGATCACTTTCGTGCGCTTGCAAGACACTAACGGGTTTGGATAAGTGATCTGATTAGGCCTCTGGCCTTTTTTGCACTAACCACCACATGCGAATAAGTATGGCAACTCTGTGTCGTACTATCTCCAAAAAGCTCTTTAGATGCCACAATGAGCAGGACCGTGTAAGAACCTGCTTTGTATAAAGAGGTGTCTAGGATTGATCCTTGTCGTCCTCGTAACACGAGGACTCTAAAGGGTGATGGGCCAAGACACCTGAGCACTTTGGATTTAGACTGGCGTGTTGGACTCTCTATTGAGCCTAGGTAGGACTTCGGTGTGTCGATCAGCCGATTCCTGGCATGACCAACTAAGTGTGTTCGTCCGGAGTTAATCGGGTGTGTTGGGTAAATTGGTGCAACCCTGCAGGGAAGTATATCTTTTCAAATAGTCAGGTCCACGGTAACGGACCCTCGGATAGTATCCCGATCTACTACAACTAAACTGGATAATTGTGACACTAAAATGAAATGATGGCTCCGGGATCGCTTTCTCGCACGGAGTCGAGGAAGGATCCGTGGGCATTTCTACTACATACTTACATACGTTGTACTAATCTATACTCTCCTAATGCTCCGAGATTCTAGTCTTCGATAGGCTAGGCCTTTCCCTTCTATTCTGGCATCTTGCAGTTTAGTCCACAGTTAAAACCCCATTCCCTCGATACTGGTGCATATTTTGCATAGATCTAATATAAGCCTTGTGGGTACTTTGGACCAGTACTCTGCTGGACATATGCCCTACAGGCAATAATAAATTAGTTATTATCATATTTCTTTGTTCATAATAAGCATTTATTATCCATGCTATAATTGTTTTGATTGGAAACTCAAGTATATGTGTGGATACATAGACAACACTATGTCACTAGTGAGCCTCTACTAGACTAGCTCGTTGATCAAAGATGGCTAGGGTTTCCTAGCCATATACATGATTTGTCATTTGATAATGGGATCACATCATTAGGAGAATGACGTGATGGACAAGACCGAAACCTTAAGCATAACATTTAATCGTATCCAGTTTACTCCTATTGATTTCTGCATGTCAATGTATCTGTTCTTATGACCATGAGATCATGCAACTCACTGACACCGTAGGAATGCCTTGTGTGTATCAAACGTCAAAACGTACCTGGGTGACTATAAAGATCCTCTATAGGTATCTCCGACGGTGTGTGTGGAGTTGGCATGGATCAAGAATGGGACTTTTTACTCCGTATGATGGAGAGGTATCTCAGGGCCCACTCATTAAAACAACATCACAATAAGCTTGCAAGAAATGTGGCTAAGTAGTTAGTCACGTGATCTTTTATTATGGCACGAGTGAAGAGACTTGTCGGTAACGAGATTGGACTAGGTATGGAGATACCGACGATCGAATCTCGGGCAAGTAACATACCGATGGACAAAGGGAACGACATACGAGATTATATGAATCCTTGAAATCATGGTTCGACCGATAAAGATCTTCGTAGAGTATAAAGGAACCAATATGGTCATACAGGTCCTGCTATTGGTTATTGACCGTAGAGATGTCTCGATCATGTCCGCATAGTTCTCGAACCCACAGGCTCTGCACACTTAACGTTCGGTGATGATATAGATATAGTTGAGTTATTGTGTTGGTGACCGAAGGTTGTTCAGAGTCCCGGATGAGATCCTGAATGTCACGAGGAACTCTGGAATGGTCCGGAAGTAACGATTTATAAATGGGAAGTCTTATTTTGAGTATCGGAAAAGTTTTAGGTTTTTCTGGTATTGTACGAGGAAGCTTCTAGAAGGTTCCGGAAACTTCTAGAGGAGTCCAGAAGTCCACTAAGGGTTCCACCAAATCCCAAGGGTTTGCATGGGCTGAGGGGAGGCATCCTGGCCCTATTGGGCAGCTGCACAACTCCCTCAAGGCCCATGCTATTGGGAAAGATGGATAGTCCACCTTTTTAAGGAAGGGAAGGAGGAGGACTAGGATTCCACCTCCTTCCACCTTGTCTGCGACCTAGGTATTGGTGGGGCTGTTCCCCATGCCCCTCCACCTATATATAGAGGGGAGGGGGCGCCCCAAGATGACACACTAAGCCCTTGGCTCCCCTCTCTCTCCCTAGATCGTGTTCTCCTCCGTTTGCGGTTTTGATAACACTCGACATAGCTTTGCCGGAATAGCACCACCACCACTGCCACCATGATGTAATGTTGTCGGAGAACTAAACTACTACTTCACCCATGCTCGCTGGATTGAGGTGGTGAAGGCGTCATCGAGCTGTACGTGTGCTGAACAAGGTCTATGCGTAGATAACATGCACGATGAGAACACAAAAGAGTTTGTGGGATTTGATGTTCATATTTCTTACTTACTTACTCTTATTTTGATTCGACGGTGTTGTTGGATGAATCGGCCGGGACCCACCTTACTCGTACACGTACGAGAGACCGGTGCCATCGACTGGCATGCAACTTGTTGCATAAACATGGTTTGCGGGTGTCTGTCTCTCCCACTTTAGTTGAATCAGATTCGATAGAGGCGGTCCTTGTAGAAGGTTAAATAGCAGCTTGAATATCACCATTGCGGCTTTGTGTAGGTAAGAACGGTTCTTGCTAGTTACACATAGCAGCCACGTAAAACATACAACAACAAAGTAGAGGACAACTAACTTGTTTTTGCACAGTATGTTTTGATATGATATGGCCAAGTACATGATGAGATATATATGATGTATCAGATGATCATGTTTTTATAGATTATCACGACTTGCTTGTCGATGAGTACGGCAACCGACAGGAGCCATAGGGTTGACTTTAATTATTTGCGCCTTTTTGCTTTACTTGATCGCTATGAGTTAGTAATAGTGGTAGAAGCATAGTTGTCATGATAACCTCAATGGCGACATGATGATGGAGATTATGGTGATGGATATCATGGTGTCATGCCGGTGAAAATGGAGATCATGTCGGTGCTTTGGAGATGGAGATCAAAAGCACAAGATGACGGCCATACCATGTCACTATTTTCATTTGCATGTGATGTTAATGCTTTAATGCATCTTATTTTGTTTAGGACGACGGTAGCATTATAAGATGATCCCTCACTAAAATTTCAAGATAAAATTGTGTTCTCCCGAAGTGTGCACCGTTACGAAGGTTCGTCTGTTCGGGGCACCACATGATTTTCGGGTGCGATAGACTCTATATTCCCATACAACGGGTGTAAGCCAGTTGTGCACATGCAGAACACTTGGGTTAAGCTTGATGAGCCTAGCATGTACAGACATGGCCTCGGAAAATAGGAGACCGAAAGGTCGAACATGAATCATATAGTAGATATGATCAACATGTAGATGTTTACCATTGAAACCACCTCATCTCACATGATGATCGGACTTGGGTTGGTGGATTTTGATCATGTAACACTTGAACAACCTCAGGGATGTTGAGTTGAGTGGGAGTTCTTAAGTAATATGATTAACTAAACTCATTATCATGAACATATTCTAAGTTGTATTTGCAAAGTATGTTGTCAAACAATAGCTCGCGTTGTAGCTCCCATGTATTTCTGATGCGTTCCTAGATAAAACTAAATTCAAAGATGATGGTAGCAATTATGTGGACTAGGTTCGTAAACTGAGGATTGTCCACATTGCTGGATAGAAGGCTTATGTCCTTGATGCACTGCTTGTTGTGCCACCCCCTCAAGCGTCGTATGTGGGTGTTGTGAACATCTGAGAGACACGTTCTGACGACTACTTGATAGTTCAGTGTGTCATGCTTTAAGGCTTAGAATTGAGGCTCCAAAGACACTTTGCATGTCACAGAGCATATGAAATATTTCAAGAGCTGAAGTTGTGATTTTAGGATCGTGCCTGTGTTGAGAGGAATGAGACCTCTGACAAGTTCTTTGCCTACAAGATGAACGAGAATTGCTCAATAGGTGATCATGTGCTCAAATTGTCTGGATACTACAATCGCTTGAATCAAGTGGGATTTGATCTTTCAGATAAGATAATGATTGACACAGTTACCGAAAGTCACTCCCGCCAAGCTACTGGAGCTTCATGATGAACTATAGCATACCAGGGATGGAGAAGATGATCCCTGACCTATTCACGTTGTTTGACACCGCGAAGGTAGAAATCAAGAAGGAGCATCAAGTGTTGGTGGTTAGTAAAACCACTAGTTTCAAGAAGGGTAAGGGCAAGAAGGGAAACTTTGAGGATGACAAGCCAGTTGTCCCGAGAGAGAACAAACCCAAGGTTGAACCCAAACCCGAGACTGAGTGCTTTTGTTAAGAGGGGAGTGCTGACTGGAAGAGGAACTCCCCCAGATAGTTTGTAGATAAGAAGGCTGGCAATGCCAACAAAAGTATATTTGATATCGATGTTATAGACGTGTGCCTTACTAGTGATCATTGTAGCCCCTGGGTATTTGATACCGGTTCAGTTGCTAATATTGAGTAACTCGAAACAGGAGTTGCAAGATAATCGGATACTAGCTAAGGACGAGGTGTCGATGTGTGTTGGAAGTGTTTCCAAGGTTGATGTGATCACAATCACATGCTCCATCTACCTTCGGTATTGGTGGTAAACCTAAATAAATGTTATTTGGTGTGTGCGTTGAGCATGAACATTATATTGATTTTCTTTATTGCGAGACAATTATTTGTGTAAGTTAGAGAATAATGGGTTATTCTATTTACCTGAATAATATCTTATATGATCATGCACCCAAGATGAATGGTTCATTGAATCTCGATCGTAGTGATACACTTTTTAATAGTATTGATGCCAAAAGATACAAAGTTAGTAATGATAGTACCACTTACTTGTGGAAATACTGCTTAGGTCATATTGGTGTAAAATGCATGAAGAAACTCCATGCTGATGGATCTTTGGGCTCTCTCGATTTTGAATTGCTTGAGGCATGCATACCATGACTATTGGTGTAAAACGCATGAAGAAACTCCATGCTGATGGATCACTGGACTCACTCAATTTTGAATCTCTTGAGAAAAGGGGACCATGCCTCACGGGCAAGATGACTGAAGATCTCGTTTTCTAGTGAGATGGAACGGGCAAGTGACTTATTGGAAATAATACAGTTTGATGTATACAGTCCAATGAGTGTTGAAGCACGCAGTGGATATTATTATTTTCTTACTTCATAGATGATTTGAGTATATACGAGTATATATACTTGATGAATCACAAGTCTAAAATGTTGAAAAGTTCAAGCAATTTTAGAGTGAAGTTCAACATAATCATGACAAGAGGATAAAATATCTACAATGTGATCGTGGAGTTGAATATCTAAGTTACGAGTTAGGTATACATTTAGGACAATGTGGAAATTGTTTCACAACTCATGCTGTTTGGAACTTAATAGAGTGATGGTGTGTTTGTACGTTGTAGCCATGCTCTATTAGATATGGCGCGTACTATGGCGTCTCTTACCAATTTTCTACTATAATTTTGGGGTTATGTATTAGAGACAACCACATTCACTTTAAATAGGGAACCATATAATTCAGTTGAGATGACATCGTATGAACTATAGTTTGGCAAGAAACCTAGGCTGCCATTTCTTAAAGTTTGGGGCTGCGATGCTTATGTCAACAGGCTTGAGCCTGATAAGCTCGAACCCAAAGTGGATAGATGCGTATTCATAGGATACCCAAAGGAAAAAAGTAGGGTATACCTCCTATCTCAGATCTGAAGTCAATGTATTTGTTGCTAAGAACGGGTCATTTCTCGAGAAAGAGTTTCTCTCGAAATAATTGAGTGGGAGGATGGTGGAACTTGATGAGGTTTTTGAACCATCACTTCTACCAGAGAGTAGAAGGGCACAGGAAGATGTTCTTGTGGCGCCTACACCAGGTGAAGAGGAATCTAATGATGGTGATCATGAAGCTTCAGATCAAGATATTACCAAACTTCATAGGTCGACAAGGACACATAACACTCAAGAGTGGTAGGGTAATCCTATCTTGGAGGTCATGTTGTTGGACAACAATGAACCTACGATCTATGGAGAAGCGATGACGGGCTTGGATTCCGACAAATGGTGGAGGCCATGAAATTCGAGATAGGATCCATGCAAGAAAACAAAGTGTGGACTTTGGAAGAACTACTTGATGGTCGTAAGGCTATTAAGTACAAATGGATTTTTAGATGGAAGACAAATGATGATGGTAAGTGTCACCATTTTGAAATCTCTACTTCTCGCAAAGAGGTTTCCGAGAAGTTCAAGGAGTTTACTACGATGAGACTTTCTCACCCGTAGCGATGCTAAAGTCTGTTAGAATTATGTTAGCAGTTACTTCATTTCTCAATTATGAAATATGGTAGACGGATGTCAAAACATTGTTTCCTTGAGGAAATGTTGTATGTGATACAACAGAAGGTTTTGTCGATCCTAAGGATGATAAAACGCATGCGAGCTTATAACGCCCAACATGCGATCCTATCCTAAATTTTGGCTCGAGGGCCTCGACAGGGATAGAAGTGCATCTTGTTGTTTTGCAGGAATGGACATAATTACAAGTACATGTAAGAAGAGATGAGTATATGGAATTGGCTTACACTCGCCACAAGCTACATCATAATCATCTCAATATAAAAATACATTCAATCATCATTTAGAAGAGCAGGGTTCGACTAGAGACGAAATCAAACGATAAAAGAACGATGTCCATCCTTGCTATCCCAGGCTGCCAGCTTGGAACCCATCCTAGATTGATGATGATGAAGAAGAAGAAAACTCCAAACAGAACAATCATCGCGCTCACGTCAAAGTAGCGCTTTACCTATACCTACAACTGTTGTTTTCATAATCTGTGAGCCACAGGGACTCAGCAATCTCATTTCCAAAGGTATCAAAACTAGCAAAGCTTAATGGGTTAGGTATGGTTAAGTAGTCAGGCTGCAGCAAGCAACTAAGCATTTATTTGAATGGCTAACTTACGAGTACAAGAATAAGAGGGGGGGTCTACACATAAACGGTCATGAACTAATAATGATCAGGAAATGATCCTGAACACCTACTTATGAGTTAAACATAACCCCATTATGACCTCTCTCAAATAAGACCTCACGAGAAGACGGTCACGATTACGCACACAGTTGGCATATTTAATTTAAGTTTACTTCAAGTTTGTTATGACCGTGTGTTAAGCAACATTTCCAAGTTGCCACATAACTGCAGGCACGGCTTTCCAAAAGATTTAACCCTGCAGGGGTGCTCCAACTAGTCCATCACAAACTACCACAAGCTATCATGGAGAGAAAACCCCAATCTCGAGATAGCCCGAGGTATCCTCGATATCCCAGTGCACAAGACCTTCGATAAGAGTAAAACAAATCCAGCAAGACCACCAGACGTGTGAACAATCCCGATAGGAGCCGTGTATCTCCTTCTCCGGACATGCTGGATGAGCTAAGCGTATAGTAACTGATGTCCCGAGTTGCCCGAGGTATCCCGCACGGTGCTCTAGTTTGGACCAGCACCTTTAGCACTGGCCTCATGTATTAAGTTATATAACAAACCTCAGGTAACGCTAACTCCTTTTGCGTCAAACTAATTATTACTATTATTATTTTGGGAAAATATAGTACCATTTTTGGGCCTTGCCAGAAGAGTTTTATCCCAAAATGAAAATCAAGGGGGTCCCCATAACAACCCCAAACATGTTAGCAGCGCTCAATATGGAACATAACACCGTTACACAAGTAACTAGGGCGGCAAAGATGGAACAAAACACCGAGCTAGAAGGCCAAGCCTTCCACCTTTTATCAAGTATATAGGTGCATTAAATTAAATAGCAGTAATATGGTGATATAACAAGGAATCCATGTTGCCACATGGAAAGCAACTGCACCTGCAACTAGCGACTCTATAAGAAAAGATAAGAAAGCGGTAACATAGGCAAACAAAGGTTTGGTGGGATGTGGAGTGGTTAGAGGCTTTTCATGGCAATGTTGGGATGCTTCACACAACAGGTGCTAGACAGGGAGACATAGCGATAGAAGTAAGATAACTAGCATAGCAATGATAGTAGTGGTATCTAGGGAAATGGTCATCTTGCCTGAGATCCCGCTTGGAAGAAGAAAGAATCCATGAAGTAGACGAACCAACGTAGTCGAACAAATCCCCACACCCCAAACACTTTTGGAACTTTATCGGGGCGAAGCAATCTAGAAAAAAACAATCGACACACGATAAACACCATAACATATACATGGCATGATGCACAATCAATTATGATGCATGTCCATTTTATTATGTATGGCAAGGCAAATCACATCAAACAACTACTACACATTAAAGTGAAGCTCCATATGCAATGAGTTGCATATTGACGAAACTCCATGTTGAATTATTTAGTTCACTCTTGGTTAGGTATCCAAGAAGATTAAATGTTATTTATCCGGGTAAGAGGTGAAGCAAAATTAAACTACACTATCTAGGCATTTTAAATGATGCCGGAAATAACATATAGAATTTCCAAAATGACATCCTATGCAATTTTCGAAATTGGACCAGATCTGAATAAATCATATTTTATATTTATTAAACATGATAATAGAGTGCATCGTATTATTCTACACATTTTCTAGTCAAGTTACATATGTCTATCATTTTAATCAGAGCAATGGTCAACTAGTTATGAGACAAACCGTTTTTAACATGGCATTAGTCAATTTTTAATGCAACCCTCATTAAAATGTTTTAACATGGATGCAAATGTTTTAACATGGATGCAGATGACATATTCAAGTATTATGAAACTTATGAGGATATGTGCATGAATAAGATATGAAGCATTTGTCTCCATGGCGGAAAGGGGTGCCACAGCGGAGAAAATTGAAGCTGTGCCACGACAACGTTCCCGTCATTCGACAACTCATCGAGATGTCGGTGTAAAATAAATTGTGGTCGTGTGTCTGACATGCAAAGATGGTGGGTGATCTCGGGTATTGTGTTCCCACGCGTCGGTGGCTTGGGTCGAGGTACCTGCAACTAACAATTCTACCAGGTGCAAACACGAGCATCTCATGCACACATCACACAAGCATTTGTTCACGGGCGTCGTCTCGACGGGTATACCTTTGAATCGCGCGGGCGAGGCAAAAAGGTTTGATGCGGTGTATATGTTCACAGGTTGTCGTGGAAGTAGTCGTTCCTGTGACGGTAGCGGAAGTACTGGTACACGGGTCGTCGACGATGATAGTCGTACACGCATTGTAGATGTTCGGGGTCGTCGAGGACGTCGTGGAAGTCATAACATTCATGGAGGCCAACCTTGCATCCACCAAAATAGGCAGCAAGAAATGATGGTGGTGCGGCCTATCCTGGTGGGGTTGAGGCGACAACAAGTGGTGGGAAACGGTAGGGACGGCGGATGCAGCACAACGGGCGAGGTCAGGGGCGCGACTAGCATCAACGAACAGCAGCACAAGGTGGAGGTGCGACTCTCCAGAGCTCCGGTGAGGCGTCATGACCCACAAGTATAGCGGATCAATCGTAGTCCTTTCGATAAGTAAGAGTGTCGAACCCAATGGATAAGTAAGAAGAATCTGACAAGTGGTTTTCAGCAAGGTAAAATCTGCAAGCACTGAAATTATCGGTAACAAGTGCTTGTGTGGTGAGATGATTCGTAGCAAGCAACAAGTAACAAAAGTAGCAACGGTGCAGCAAAGTGGCACAATCCCTTTTGTAGCAAGGGACAAGCCTGGACAAAGTCTTATAGGAGGAAAAACGCTTCCGAGGACACACGGGAATTTCTGTCATGCTAGTTTTCATCATGTTCATATGATTCACGTTCGTTACTTTGATAGTTTGATATGTGGGTGGACCGGCGCTTGGGTACTGCCCTTACTTGGACAAGCATCCCACTTATGATTAACCCCTCTCGCAAGCATCTGCAACTACGAAAGAAGAATTAAGACAAAGTCTAACCATAGCATTAAACTAGTGGATCCAAATCAGCCCCTTACGAAGCAACACATAAACTAGGGTTTAAGCTTCTATCACTCTAGCAATCCATCATTTACTTACTACTTCCCAATGCCTTCCTCTAGGCCCAAATAATGGTGAAGTGTTATGTAGTCGACGTTCACATAACACCACTAGGGGAAAAACAACATACAAGTCATCAAATTACCGAACGAATACCAAATTCACATGACTACTATTAGCATGACTTATCCCATGTCCTCAGGAACAAAAGTAACTACTCACAAAGCATAATCATATTCATAACCAGAGAGGTAATTAGTAGCAATAAGGATCTAAACATAAACTCTTCCACCAAGTAATCCAACTAGCATCAACTACAAAGAGTAATTGACACTACTAGCAACCTTACAAGTACAAATCGGAGTCGCGAGACGGAGATTGGTTACAAGAGATGAACTAGGGTTTGGAGATGAGATGGTGCTAATGAAGATGTTGATGGTGATGAGTCCCCTCCGATGAGAGGAGTGTTGGTGATGACGATGGCGACGATTTCCCCCTCCGGGAGGGAAGTTTCCCCGGTAGGATCGTCCTATCGGAGCTTTAGAATTGTTCTGCGCAAGTTTCTCCTCGTGGTGGCGGTGAATCCTCCGAAAAGCCTCCTCCTGATTTTTTTTCCGGATGAAACCCTTCATATAGCATAAGAGGGGAGCCAGAGGGCCAGCTGGGTGCCCACAAGCCCCCTAGGCGCGGCCAGGGGGGTCGCCGTGCCTAGCAGGCTTGTGGCCACCTCTTGGCGCCCCTCTAGCACTTCTTCGGCTCAGTATTTTTGATAATTCCAGAAAAAAAATGCTCATTGATTTTTACGGCGTTTGGAGTTGCGCAGAATAGGTATCTCAAACTTGCTCCTTTTTTAGGCCAGTATTCCAGCTGCTGGCATTCTCCCTCTTCATGTAAACCTTGCAAAATAAGAGAGAAAATGCATAAGTATTATACCGTGAAGTGAAATAACGGCCCAAGAAGCGATAAATATCAACATAAAAGCATGATGCAAATTGGACGTATCAACTCCCCCAAGCTTAGACCTCGCTTGTCCTCAAGCGAAAGCCTAGCTCAATGAATATGTACACATGTTTAGGGAGAGAGGTGTCGAGAAAACAAGATACGAACATGCAGGCATCATGATCATGATCAGAACAGCAATATCAACATATACTCTCTCATGCTAAAGTGACAATTCCTCCATAAAGTAAAGCATGGATCAAGAACCTTACCGAGAAGTAACAATCGATAGCCTTTAGTCATTGAAGCAATAGCAATTTATCACAACATCAGAAAGAGTGAAATAAGAGCTTGTAAAGCAAATCCACATACTCAATCATCTTTTCGTTGTCTACAATTTCTACAACTCACGTGGTACTCATGAGATCAAAGTTTCAGCTGAACACAGAGAAAGATAGGGGCTTATAGTTTTGCCTCCCAACTGCTTACCTCAAGGGTAATGTCAACAATAGTAATTCATGAATACTTACTTCCAAGTTGACATATGAATATAGATCTTTCCCAAGCATATGACGTTAGCCAAGATAAAGGTGAAACAAGGAATTGATGAAGATCACCATGAATCTTTCAAGGGCAAAAAGGAAAGATACAAGATAGGCCCTTCGCAGAGGGAAGCAGAGGTTGTCATGCGTTTTTGAGGTTTAGATGCGTGTCCTCTTAGTGCGGAGGAACGTCACTTTATATTGCCTCCTCTGATAAAGAACTTTATTATGCAGTCTGTCGCTTTTATGTCTTCCTCATCACAGGTTCGTACAAAGATTATTTTCCACACACTAATAGATCATACATATTAGGGAGCAATTTTTATTGCTTGCACCGATGACAACTTACTTGAGGGATCTTATTCAATCCATAGGTAGGTATGGTGGACTCTCACGGCAAAACTGGGTTGAAGGTTTATGGATGCACAAGTAGTATCTCTAATTGGTGCGGGAGTTTTGGCTAATATGAGGTGGAAGCAATCGTCAAATGCTAAGGGATCTGTAATCATATAACATTCTTCGGAACCAAGCAAACACAATTTATTATGTTGTCTTCCTTGTCCAACATCTACTTCTAGGCATGCAATAGTTTAGTGAGTGTTCACAATCATAGATGGTGTCAAAGATGATATATTTATATGTGAACCTCTCCTTATTTATCACTTCCTATTAATTGCAACAATGGCCAAGGTCTACATTTGTCTACCCTCAACAAGTTTCAATCATCATTCTTTTTATATGTGAAGCCATCACTTCCCATAAGATCATTACATGATCTTTCATGCTTTTGTTCTTTTCTTATTCTTTTGATAATGGCAAGAGGCAAAGCCCTCAACTAAGACACTCTTTATTATAAAGCTCACGAGCTCGAATACATCGGGGTGACACAAAGAAAAACTAAAGACTAAAACACTAAGACTTTATTCTACTAGAGAAAGAGAAAACTGAAAAGGAACAAACTGAAACAAAGGTAAAGGCAAAAGTGTGATGGTGATACGATACCACGGCAGCTCCACCAATCTTGGCACAAGCCAAGGGGATTGCCCATACCCATGGTTAGTTATCTTCCTTTGGAGGTGATGGTGGTGGAGTTGTTGCAGAGGTCTTGAGCTTGTTTAATTTCCACTTGAGCATCAAATTCTGCTCCCTCAGAACATCATTTTCCTCTTCAAGCTTCAACACCCTTTGGCATAATTCCTTCTTACTCTCCTGCAAGAAACAAGAAGGGATAAACAAAGTCTTAGGCTTCTTCCTTAAGTCAGGGAGGCTCGACTTCTTGAACTCCACATGCGTGTGTCCATGTTGAGGTAGAGGAGCCTCCTCTTCATTGGAAAATGTTTGTTCCTTCCCCTTGGGATCATAATCTTCTTCCTCATCAGTGGTCCAGCCATAAGGATCTAAGTCCCCATAGATCTTGGGGTCAGCAAGGTAATCTGCCACATAGCTCTCCCCCTCTGAATCTTGAGAAGACATCTTGCCCTAAATATGCGGTAGAAAACAGGCTCGAAACGAAAACAGAGGAAATCTACGTGATACGAAGATCAGACCCTTCGGGAGAATATATAATGATTTTTTTCAGACCAAAAGGAGTACCCCACACGAAAACGGAGTCCGGGAGGCACACGAGGTGGCCACAAGCCCCCCTAGGTGCGGCCAGGGGGTGGGCCCGTGCCTGGCAGGCTTGTCGCCTCCTCGCGCGCTTTCCGGACTACTTCCAATTTTTCTATTTTTTCAAATATTCCAAAACGGAGAAAAATTCCTACTGGAAAACTTTTGGAGTCTGTTTTCTTTCCGAATCACACACCTCTTCGTTTTCACAGTCTGAAACAGGCTGATAAATATCCCTTAGGTATTCTTTCGGAGTTATGGTATTGATAATATTGCTTTCAACATTTATGGGAGTACCTGAGATATAATGCTTGATTCTCGGCCCATTTACCACTCTTGGACAATTACCTTCCGTGTTGTTGATCTTGATAGCACCAGAATGATATACTTCCTCAACAATATAGGGACCTTCCCATTTAGAGAGCAGCGTGCCTGCAAAAAAATCTTAAACGAGAATTATATAGCAAGACATAATCACCTACATTGAACTCACGCTTTTGTATCCTTTTATCATGCCACCTCTTAACTTTCTCTTTGAACAACTTGGCATTCTCATATGCCTTAGTTCTCCATTCATCAAGTGAGCTAATATCAAATAACCTATTCTCACCAGCAAGTTTGAAATCAAAGTTGAGCTCTTTGATTGCCCAATAGGCTTTATGCTCTTGCTCAAGAGGTAAATGGCATGCTATTCTGTACACCATTTTGTACGGAGACATGCCCATGGGATTCATATAGGCAGTTCTATAAGCCCACAGTGCATCATCAAGCTTCTTAGACCAATTCTTTCTAGACCTTTTGATAGTCTTTTGCAGAATTAATTTAATCTCTCTATTGCTTAGCTCTACTTGACCACTGGACTGAGGGTGATAGGGAAACACAATTATATGGTTGACATCGTACTTAGCAAGCGTTTTACGGAAAGCACCATGAATGAAGTGTGAACCACCGTCGATCATTAGATATCTAGGGACTCTAAATCTAGGGAAAATAACTTCTTTAAGCATCCTGATAGAAGTGTTGTGATTAGCACTACTAGTGGGGATAGCTTCTACCCACTTAGTGACGTAATCAACAGCAACTAGGATATGAGTATACCCGTTGGATTTTAGAAAAGGTCCCATATAATCAAAGCCCCAAACATCAAATGGTTTAATGACAAGTGAATAGTTCATAGGCATTTCCTAACGTTTACTAATATTACCTATTCTTTGACATTCGTCACAAGACAAGACAAACTTACGGGCATCCTTGAAGAGAGTGGTCCAATAGAAACCTGATTGCAATACCTTGTGTGCAGTTCTATCGCATGGTGTCCTCCGTAGGCCTCGGAATGACACTTATGTAGGATTTGTCCCTATTCATGTTCAGGTACACAACGTCTAATAACACCATCTACTCCTTCCTTATAAAGGTGAGGATCATCCCAAAAGTAATGTCTCAAGTCAAAGAAGAATTTCTTCTTTTGCTGGTATGTGAAACTAGGTGGTATATATTTGGCAACGATATAGTTTGCATAATCAGCATACCACGATGCACTAAGTGAAGCATTGATGACATTCAATTGCTCATCAGGAAAGCTATCATCAATAGGTTGTTGGTCATCAAGAACGTTCTCCAACCTAGACAAGTTATCTACTATTGGTTATCAGCACCCTTCGTGTCGACAACGTGCAAATCAAATTCTTGTAGCAAGAGAACCCATATGATAAGTCTAGTTTTAGCATCTTTATTCTCCATGAGGTACTTAATAGCAGCATGATCAGTGTGAATAGTGACTTTGGAATCAACTATGTAAGACCTGAACTTTTCACATGCAAACACGACTGCGAAAAATTCCTTTTCCGTATTAGCATAGTTTCTTTGGGCACTGTCTAGAGTTTTACTAGCATAGTGAATAACATTCAACTTCTTATCAACTCTTTGCCCTAGGACAGCACCAACAGCATAATCACTAGCATCACACATGATTTCAAAAGGTAGGTTCCAATCAGGTGGTTGAACAACAGGTGCAGTTATCAAAGCCTTCTTAAGTATTTCGAAGGCTTCCTCACAATCATCGTCAAAAACAAAAGGAATATCCTTTTGAAATAGATTGGTAAGAGGCCTAGAAATTTTAGAGAAGCCTTTAATGAACCTTCTATGGAAACCAACATGACTAAGGAAACTTTTATACCTTTGATACATGTGGGGTACGACATTTTCTCGATTGCATCAACCTTAGCCTTATCGACTTCAATACCTCTTTCAGAAATTTTATGTCCTAAGACGATACCTTCATTAACCATAAAGTGGCACTTCTCCCAATTCAAGACAAGATTGGTGTCTTTACATCTCTGCAAGACCTGATCAAGGTTGCTGAGGCAATCATCAAAGGAAGACCCGTAAACGGAGCAGTCGTCCGTGAAAACCTCAACAATCTTTTCACAAAACTCAGAGAATATAGCCATCATACATCTTTGAAAGGTGGCAGGTGCATTACATAAGCCAAAAGGCATACGTCCACAAGCAAAGGTACCGAAAGGGCAGGTGAAAGTTGTTTTCTCCTGATCAGCTTGTGCAACTGGTATTTGGGAGAAACTAGAATAACCGTCTAGAAAGCTAAAGTGTGTGTGTTTAGACAGTCTTTCTAGCATTTGGTCGATAAAAGTCAAAGGGTAATGATCTTTCCTAGTGGCTTTATTCAATTTCCTAAAATCGTTCACCATCCTATAGCCAGTAATAATCCTCTCTGGGATCAATTCATCATTATCATTAGGGACAACGGTAATGCCTCCTTTCTTAGGGACGAATGCACCGGACTCACCCAATCGCTATGAGCAACAAGATAGCTAATACCTGCTTCCAGGAGCTTTAGTATTTATTTTCTTACTACCTCTTTCATCTTAGGATTTAATCTCCGTTGATGATCAGCAACTGGTTTGGAATCAGGATCAATTTTGATCTTGTGCTGGCATAGAGTGGGACTAATGCCCTTAAGATCATCAAGAGTATATCCAATAGCAGCACGGTGCTTCCTCAGAGTTTTTAGTAACTTCTTTTCTTCATGATCTGAGAGGCTAGCACTAATTAGAACACGATATATCTCTTTTTCATCCAGATAAGCATACTTAAGAGTATCAGGCAACTGTTTAAGCTCGAACACAGGATCACCCTTTGGTGGGGGTGGATCCCCAAGCAGTTCAACAGGCAGATTATTCTTAAGGATAGGATATTGTTCTAAGACAACTCTATCTATTTCATCCCTTTCATCCATATGCATATCATTTTCATGCTCAAGCAAGTATTGCTCTAAGGGATCGGTAGGAGGCACGATAATAAAAGCTAAGGCAATAGTTTCATCCTTACTAGGCAACTCTTTTTCATGAGGTTGTCTACCAAACTTGGAGAAATTGAACTCATGTGACACACCTTCAAAGCCAACAGTGACAGTTTGCTTCTCACAGTCAATATGAGCATTGACGGTATTGAGGAAGGGTCTGCCAAATATGATGGGACAAAAGCTATCTTATGTGGTAGCAAGAACGAGGAAATCAGCAGGATACTTTGTTTTACCACATAAGACATCAACATCCCTAACAATTCCCACAGGGCAGATAGTATCTCTATTGGCAAGCTGAATAGTGACATCAATAGGCTCTATCTCAATAGGTGCAATCTCATCTTTGATTTCATCATATAAGGATTGAGGTATTGCACTAACACTAGCACCCATGTCACATAAACCATGATAACAATGATCTCCTATCTTAACAAAAACAACTGGCGTGCCAACAACATGCCTATGTTTGTCTCTAGCGTGAGGTTTAGCAATTCTAGCAGCATCTTCGCAGAAGTGAATATTATGTCCCTCAACATCGTCGGACAGGAGACTTTGATAATAGCAATGCTAGGTTCAACTCTAATTTTCTCAGGAGGTGTAGGTGTTCTAATGTATCCTCTACGTATCATAGTTGAAGCTTGAGAATGATCCTTTATCCTAACAGGGAAAGGTGGTTTCTCAATGTAAGCACTGGGAACAATAGGATCATTATAGGCAATGACTTTCTCTTCAACTGGATTGGGTTTAACTACATTGACTTCTAAAGGAGGACAATATTGAAACCACTTCTCTTTGGGGAGATCAATATGAGCAGCAAATGATTCTCACAAAGAAGCTACTATCTCAGAGTCAAGTCCATACTTAGCGCTAAAGTCACTAAAAGTAATTGTTTCAACAAAGGATTTAACGCAATCAAACTTGAAATTCATACCTGACTCCTTACCTTCTTCAAGCTCCCAATCTTCAAAGTTGCGTTTAATTCTCTCCAATAAATTCCATTTGAAGTCAATATCTCTCTTCATAAAAGAACCGGTACAAGAAGTCTCAAGCATGGTGCGATCATCATGAGAAAGCCGAGCATAGAAGTACTCAATGATAATTTCTCTCAAGAGCTCATGATTGGGGCATGAATATAACATTGATTTAAGCCTCCCCAAGCTTGAGCGATGCTTTCTCTGTCACGAGGCCAAAAATTATAAATATAATTCCGATCACGATGTACTAAATGCATAGGATAAAACTTTTGATGAAATTCCAATTTCAACCGATTGTAGTCCCATGATCCACTATCATCACATAGCTTATACCATGTCAACGCCTTATCCTTCAAAGATAAAGGAAAGACCTTCTTCTTGACCTCATCCTCGGGCAAATCTGCAAGCTTAAATAAACCACAAACTTAATCTACATAGATTAGATGCAAGTATGGATGTGATGGTCCTTCTCGTGTAAAAGGATTAGCCAATAGTTTCTCAAGCATACCCGAAGGAAATTCAAACCAAATATTTTCAGTAGGTGCAGCAGGTTGAGGAGCAACTCTTTGTGCTTCCGTTCGAGTTGAAGATACCCCGAACAAGACCCTCAAAGTATTAGTATCCATAGTGACAAGTGACAATAAATTTCAGCACACTATATGAATGTTTCTTACCAATTTCCACTTACCAAAGGCGCTTCACTCCCCAGCAACGGCGCCAGAAAAGAGTCTTGATGACCCACAAGTATAGGGGATCAATCATAGTCCTTTCGATAAGTAAGAGTGTCGAACCCAACGAGGAGTAGAAGGATCTGACAAGTGGTTTTCAGCAAGGTAAAATCTGCAAGCACTGAAATTATCGGTAACAAGTGGTTGTGTGGTGAGATGATCCGTAGCAAGCAACAAGTAACAAAAGTAGCAACGATGCAACAAAGTGGCCCAATCCCTTTTGTAGCAAGGGAAAAGCCTGGACAAAGTCTTATAGGAGGAAAAACGCTCCCGAGGAAACACGGAAATTTTTGTCATGCTAGTTTTCATCATGTTCATATGATTCACGTTCGTTACTTTGATAGTTTGATATGTGGGTGGACCGGCGCTTGGGTACTGCCATTACTTGGACAAGCATCCCACTTATGATTAACCCCTCTCGCAAGCAGTCGCAAATATGAAAGAAGAATTAAGACAAAGTCTAACCATAGCATTAAACTAGTGGATCCAGATCAGCCCCTTACGAAGCAACGCATAAACTAGGGTTTAAGCTTCTGTAACACTAGCAACCCATCATTTACTTACTACTTCCCAATGCTTTCCTCTAGGCCCAATTAATGGTGAAGTGTTATGTAGTCGACGTTCACATAACACCACTAGAGGAAAAACAACATACAACACATCAAATTACCGAACAAATACCAAATTCACATGACTACTATTAGCATGACTTATCCCATGTCCTCGGGAACAAAAGTAACTACTCACAAAGCATAATCATATTCATGACAAGATAGGTAATGAGTAGCATCAAGGATCTGAACATAAACTCTTCCACCAAGTAATACAACTAGCATCAACTACAAAGAGTAATTAACACTACTAACAAGCTTACATGTACCAATCGGAGTCGCGAGACGGAGATTGGTTACGAGAGATGAACTAGGGTTTGGAGATGAGATGGTGCTAATGAAGATGTTGATGGTGATGAGTACCCTCCGATGAGAGGAGTGTTGGTGATGACGATGGCGATGATTTCCCCCTCCGGGAGGGAAGTTTCCCCGGCAGGATCCTCCTACCGGAGCTCTAGATTGGTTCTGCTCAAGTTTCGCCTCGTGGCGGCGGCGAATCCTCCGAAAAGCCTCCTCCTGATTTTTTCCGAACGAAACCCTTAATATAGTAGAAGAGGCGAGCCAGAGGGCCACCTGGGTGCCCCCAAGCCCCCTAGGCGCGGCCAGGGGTGGCCGCGCCTAGCAGGCTTGTGGCCACCTGCTGGCACCCCTCTGGCACTTCTTCGGCCCAGTATTTTTTATAATTCCTGAAAAAAATCCGCGTTGATTTTTACGGCGTTTGGAGTTGCGTAGAATAGGTATCTGAAACTTGCTCCCTTTTTGGGCCAGAATTCCAGGTGCCGGCATTCTCCCTCTTCATGTAAACCTTGCAAAATAGGAGAGAAAAGGCATAAGTATTGTACCGTCTAGTGAAATAACGGCCCAAGAAGCGATAAATATCAACATAAAAGCATGATGCAAAATGGATGTATCACGGCGCGAGTGGTGGCGGGCACAGGGAGCTGCAGATTGCGGAGGCAACGATGCGACCCACGCATCGACTACTCCTAGCGCGTGGGTCGTGGGGCTCCATCTCCTCTCTGGTGAAGATGACGTTGCGAGGAAGAAGGAAGTAGCTGCGGGTTGGCCCAATGGGGAAAAGAGGGAGGCTGGCAAAGCCGTGCCTGTGTCAGCGCTAGCCAGCCGAAGTAGCAGAGCCATCGAGCTAGGAGGCGGGGCACACATGGGATCCAGGGCATGGGGAGTTCTGGATCGAGGGGACTCACTAAGGACGATGCTCTGGCCTCGGGAAAAAAAGGAGGCGCTCATGGAGAAGCTCCAATGACGGGGCTGACAAGGTAGTCGGGAGTGGCGACAGCTTGCATGCTCGGAGATAGTGATAGAGGCGAAGTTGTCCCTGTCTTTCGATGAGATCGTGGGTATCGTTTTTGTGGAGTATACTTTGACGATCGGACTACGAACATGTGAGGACATTGCAACTTAGCAATCGCTAAACCAACTCCGGGAGGTTATTGATCACGCCGGAGCACGATCAACCTGACCACGAAGGTCTGTTTCCTGCACGCAAACGAAAAACAAGCAAGAAACCAAGATTGCAATCAAGATATCGCGAATATAAGAGGAAAGCCTTATTGATGAAGGTGGGGTTCTGTGATGCCTTTGTCTGATCGTAGAACACAAACGAAGAACGCAAAGTTGCAACTATGGCAAACTTGTAATCTAAACAAAACCCCCCAGTCTAAACGGTGCCCTAAGGGTTGTATATATGAGCGAACAGAGAGGCAATTTCGTGACCCTTAGAGGAGGGGTCCGAAAAGAGCCCTAAACTCGGTTTCCCCACACATACGGACTCTAAAAATATCCTATATTATGGTATTTCGAAATTACATGGGCCTGGCCCAAAAATAAGATGGCACAACACCTATAATAGCCTATGGACGAAATTTATAAAGTGGCATCTTGAATATTTTGTCCAAAGCCTTCATGCTCTCCTCATGGTGGCTTTAGAGTGCGAAAATCGCCAGTGGAAGCTCCATTGTTCTCTCCCGCGTGTGCACCTTCTTCTCTATGCTTGATCCCAGTCCAATGGATATCCTTCTAGTCCATGCTAGATCCTTCATTCATGATCACAACAAAAGTATCTAACTTAGGCAGCATCATATGTTCATGAACATTAGAAGTATTCCCAAGAAACGGGAGTATCTGGTAATTCAATTGGCGTGCACGAGCTTTAGTAACTGGTCCAGTATGTATAGCAGCTGGGGTTGTGGGTGTAACAATGGTGTTGATGTCCTCATCATCCTCCCCTTCTTGAACTGAAGTTGTCCTCGACAGAAGCTCACCTTCCTCACCCAAATATGGCTTCAAATCTGCAATGTTAAAAGTGGGACTAACACCAAAATCTGCAGGCAGCTCAAGTGTATATGCATTATCATTTATTTTCTCTAACACTTTGAAAGACCATCAGCACGCGGCATTAGCTTTGACTTGCGCCAATCAGGAAACCTATCCTTACGCAAATGCAACCAAACAAGATATCCAGGTGCAAAGACAACATGTTTTCTACCATTATCTCCAGCAAGTTTATATTTAGCATTCATGCGCTCAATGTTTTTGTTAGTTAACTCATGCATCTTCAATATCAAATCAACACGTTCTTTATCATCAAAATTAAGCTTCTCCGAAGATGGAAGAGGTAACAAATCAATAGGTGCACGAGGTAGGAAACCATACACAACTTCAAAAGGACACATCTTTGTAGTAGAATGTAGCGAACAATTATAAGCAAATTCAATATGAGGCAAGCATTCTTCCCACAGCTTTAGATTGTTCTTCAAAACAGCCCTAAGCATAGTAGACAAAGATCTATTTACTACTTCAGTTTGTCCATCAGTTTGGGGGTGACTTGTAGTAGAAAAAAGCAATTTTGTCCCCAACCTAGCCCATAAACATCACCAAAAGTGGCTAAGGAATTTAGCATCATGATCTGAAACAATCGTATTTGGACATCATGCAAGCGAATAATTTCACGAAAGAACAAATCAACCAAATTAGCGGCATCATCACTTTTATGACATGGTATAAAGTGTGCCATTTTTGAAAATCTGTCCACGACAACAAATATGCTATCCCTCCCCTTCTTTGTTCGAGGTAAACCTAAAACAAAGTCCATAGATATATCCTCCCAAGGAACACTAGGTACATGCAAAGGCATATAGAAACCATGAGGATTGAGTCGTGACTTAGCTTTTTGACATGTCGTGCAGCGAGCAACAAAACACTCAACATCGCATCGCATCTTTGGCCAAAAGAAATGTGTAGAAAGTACGTCCTCCGTCTTTTTTACACCAAAGTGTCCCATCAATCCTCCTCCATGCGCCTCCTGTAACCACAAAAGACGAACAGAGCTAGCTGGAATGCATAGCTTGTTAGCACGAAACACAAATCCATTATTAATGATGAACTTGTTCCATGTTCTCCCTTCTTTACAATTCTCGAACACATCTTTGAAATCAGCATCATGAACATATTGATCTTTGATGGTCTCCAAACCAAATATTTTAAAGTCAAGTTGTGAAAGCATAGTATAACGACGAGACAAAGCATCAGCAAAAAACATTTTCTTTACCCTTCTTGTGTTTAATGACGTACAGGAAAGCCTCAATGAATTCAACCCATTTAGCATGTCTACGGCTTAGTTTTGCTTGACTTTTAATATGTTTCAAAGATTCATGATCAGAATATATGACAAAATCTTTCGGCCATAAATAATGTTGCCATGTTTCCAAAGTCCGAACAAGAGCATATAATTCCTTATCTTAAGTAGAATAATTCGGACTACGACCACTTAATTTTTCAGAAAAGTATGCAACAGGTTTACCATCTTGTAATAACACACCTCCTAATCCAATTCCACTAGCATCACATTCAAGCTCGAAAGTCTTATTAAAATCAGGAAGTCGGAGTAAAGGAGCATGTGTTAACTTATCTTTCGAAACCGTGAAGGCTTCATCCTGTGCGGTACCCCAAGAATAAGGCACATCCTTCTATGTAAGCTCATTGAGAGGTGCAGCAATGGTGCTGAAATCTCTCACAAAACGCCTATAAAACCCAGCGAGTCCTAAGAAACTCCTCACTTGTGTGACCGTTTTGGGCTGCGACCAACTCTCAATAGCTTCAATCTTGGCTTTATCAACTTCAATTCCCTCTGGAGTAACATCATAGCCAAGAAAAGATACTCGGTCTATGCAAAAGGTGCACTTCCCAAGGTTACCAAACAAACGTGCATCACATAGAGCAATAAAAACAACACGCAAATGATCCAAATGTTCCTCCAAAGATCTACTGTAAATCAGTACATAATCAAAGTAAACTACCACAAATCTTCCAATGAAAGCACGTAAAACCTCATTCATCAATCTCATGAAAGTGCTAGGTACATTAGTCAATCCAAAAGGCATAACTAACCACTCATATAAGCCAAACTTAGTTTTAAATGCCGTTTTCCATTCATCTCCCAATTTCATGCGAATTTGATGGTATCCACTACGCAAATCAACTTTGGAGAAAATTGTAGAGCCACTTAATTCATCAAGCATATCATCTAGCCTAGGAATAGGATGACGATAATAAATAGTAATATTATTAACCCCTCTACAATCAACACACATATGCGATGTACCATCCTTTTTCGGCACTAGAATAATAGGAACAACACAAGGACTAAGAGATTCACGTATATAACCTTTGTCGAGCAGCTCCTGTACTTGAAGCATATTCTCCTTCGTCTCCTCTAGATTGGTACGGTATGGTGCACAGTTGGGTAGAGATGCACCGAGAATTAAGTCAATGTGATGCTCAATCCCTCTAATAGGTGGTAATCCCGGTGGCACGTCTTGTGGAAAGACATCAGCAAACTCCTGCAAAATGTTAATGACAACATGAGGCAAAGAGGGTGGCATGTCCTCAAATGAAAATAATACCTCTTTGCATACGAAAGGATAGAAAACAGTTGTCGTAATATCCAAATCAGTACTATCAGATTTAGTGGCAAGTAAACAACCACTCTTTAGTTTGATTTCAGATGCAACACTATATGATATTTAGTAGGCTTATTGTGTTGTTCAAATTCCTTCGCTACAATCTGATTTTCACTCTTATGTAGGTCATGTTTTGCTTTACTAGCTCTAGCAATGTCATCTTTCATAATATGTTCAGGAGACATAGGAAGCGAAGTTACATTTTGATCCTTATGAATAAGAGTGTACTGATTTGTTCTACCATGGTGTACAGAATTTTTATCAAATTGCCATGGTCTACCAAGTAAAACAGAGCATGCTTGCATGGGTACCACATCACAATCAACAAAATCAGAATATGTAGCAATGCTGAAATGCACACGAACAATACGTGTTACCTTAACCTTGCAACTATTGTTGAACCACTGGATATAATAAGGATGAGGATCTGGTCTGGTGGTGAGAGACAACTTCTCCACCATCTCCATGCTAGCTAAGTTGTTGCAACTCCCTCCATCGATGATGACGCGAACAGAATGTTCCTTTACAACTCCCTTTGTATGGAACAAGTTGTGCCTCTGATTTTGCTCAGCCCATGTTACCTGCACACTTAAAACACGTTGAGTAACTAAGCTTTCATACCTGCCAGCGTAGTCAGCAGCCATGTAGTGTGTCTCTTGTTCAATATCATCGACACCGTGTTCTTCACTTGCTATAAGAGCCAGAGTCTCCTCGTCATTATCACTAGCGGAGTCATATCCACCATTCTCACTAATAATCATCACGCGCTTGGATGGGCACTCTCTCGCATAATGACCTCCACCCTTGCAACTACGACAACTAACCTCATGTGTTTGCCCTGTGGATGTCATGGATGAAGAAGAGCTCCGTGTGTGCCCGGAAGGTGTGCTATTGGCGAAGGGTGGGGCAGGAGCCTATTTCCTGGTATCTCTGGTGGAATTGGTGGCTAAAGTAGGCGGTGTTAATGTAGAAGGGCGTGTGGAACTAGATGTGGTTCGTGGCGTCCATGAGGAAGTGCGACCTGCAGAAAAAATAGTTCTCGCCAATGCCTGTCGATCCTGCACTTCACGTTCAGCTTTGCAAGCAATATGGAATAAACGAGTGATAGTGTTATAATCCTTATATTCTAGAATAGTTTGAATATCTTTATTTAATCCACCCATAAAACGTGCAAGCATAGCTTCATTGTCCTCAACAATACCACATCTAATCATTCCAATTTGTAATTCCTGATAATATTCTTCTACAGACTTTTTTCCTTGTCTTAAACACTGTAATTTTGAAGTAATTCACGTTGATAATTTGGTGGAACCCAACGAGTACGCATAGGAGTTTTCAAAGCAGCCCAAGTAGTTGGAAATTAGCATGATTTATTCGACAATATTCACACCACCAAACACAAGCAAAACCAGTGAAAGAGCAA